>NC_056726.1:315742865-315850365 GCF_019279795.1 Protopterus annectens
ATATATGAGAAGACTTGTTGTTGTGTCTTTTGGCTTTTCCCGGTTAGGGGTCGCCACAGTGGAACTCCGGTCTGCTAATGATTGGTAGTTGATTTTTACGTGCCGAGTTACCAGCCCTGATGCACAACCTTCAATGAAGGTGTGGCCATTCACACATGTCTCCACGCAGAAGACGCTCTAGCTGAGAATCGAACCGGACAGCGACTTACTGTGAGGCGACAATGCTACTGCAGCACCATCACCACGGGACAGACTGTAAGCTCAGAAAGATAAGGGAGATAATTAAGGTAATGAATTATGTACTTCTCCATGTTAATCATTGCTCTTGCTAAGCTTCTAAGCTGTTCTTTGCTTGTTTTTTTTTTCTCAGAACTCAAATATTTAATATACTTACCCTTGATACATTGTGGCAGCTAAGCCTTTTCTTTTAAGTGCCCCATACACGAAACAATACAAATTAAATCAAGCTTTCCCTGACTGCTGTGGCTTATTCTTAATGGCTAATTCCAGTAGTTTTTATTTTTCATACTCTGTTCATTTAAGAACTGCCGCGGTGGTACGGCGGTAGCGTTGTTACCTCGCAGCAAGAGGTTCTCCCATTCGATTCTCGGCTTGGCTTGGGAGTGCCTTCTGTGTGCAGTCTACATGTCCTCCCTGCGGTTGGGTTGCGTTTGAAAGACATGCGTGTGTAAATGGGCGTGCCTTCATTGAAGGTTGGGTGTCGAGCTGGCACCTCGGCGTTTCGTAAAAATCCACTGCCAATCATTAGCGGACCGGAGTTCTGCTGTGGCGACCCCTTACTAGGAAAAGCCAAAAGACAAACAACAACAACTCTGTTCATTTAAGAACTGGATATCTATGAATCAGACAAAAGCATGCATGCCTAGTACAACCACAGGAGAAAGCTCAATGACATGGAAAAACAAAACAAAAAAAAGAAACAAACCACTGTTGCTTCTTTTAAATTGATAAAGTGTTAATTAACACTAATTCTTCAAATTGATAAAACAGATGTATCATCTTGGAAATAATTACATTTCTAATCCAGGTCTCATGTCAAAATTTGTATAGAAGACATTTACAGGCACACACACATGCACACACAATCACAAATTGTAAATTAAAGATCCAACGGTGATGCCTTTAAAATGCTTTGGAAATTTAATATATCATTCAGTCCAAGTATCTGACAGATATTCAAAATTACCTGAAAATTATATTGTCTTTTATAGATAAGTAATTTATGATTAACTCATGTTATGATAACAGACATTTGTCCGGGCACATAAAATAAAAACTTATTTTTAAAAATGTAACTATTCTGCAACATGCCTGTACAGTGAGTTTTATTTTTGTTGGTTCCCAATCCTGTATGTGTACTAATATATCTTTAAACTTAAATACCTTTCAAACTTTCCAACATAAAATACAAAAAATACACTGAACCCACATACATCGCCAATATCCTGGCAAACAGGTTCAGTGCAAACTCCCCCCCCCTCCCCCCAAAAGAGCAAGTATCTGTTCCGGCAGAGGGCTGCCTCCCAAACATCTCTGATGCTCAGGTGAAGGCTGTCCTCTCCAAAAAACACTGCTTCCATGGGACCAGATGGCGTCCCAGGTTGCGTCCTACATGAACTCCAAGAGGAACTAATCCCCCAAATGAAACAGTCTATACAATCTCAGCCTCACTACAGGATATGTGCCCACAGAATGGCGTACAGCAACAGTGGTCCCACTCCACAAAGGTGGAGCCTCTACAGACCCTGGAAACTATCGCCTCATAAGCCTGACTAGCTTAGTCTGCAAGGCTATGGAGAGGATCATCATGGAGCTCATAAACAAAGACATTGGGGACCTACAGACACTAGATCCTACCCAGTTCGGCTTTGTCAAGGGCAGATCCTGCCTTTTGAACCTGGGTGACTTCTTTGAAACAGTCACCAAAGCCATAGATGAGGGGGAAGGTAGTCCACACAGCCTATCTGGACCTTGCAAAGGCATTTGACACAATACCCCATGCGGGCATCATAGATAAGCTATCCAGCTTAAATATAAACCCCTATGTCACAAGATGGGTCGCAAACTGGCTCAAAGACAGAACCCACAGAGTGAGAGTTGCTGGAGCCATGTCAGACTCGAAACCGGTCACAAGTGGCATCCCACAGGGTTCTGTCCTGGGACCACTCTTGTTCGGTATATACTTTTCCGAGGTACAGGCAAACGTGGGAGGACTATGGCTCACCAAGTTCGCAGACGACTGCAAACTGGGCGCCATAATCAACTCTCCAGCTGACACAAACATCCTTCAAAAGGTCTCACAGAGACAGATAACTGGTGCCAGCGCCATGGTTTAAAGCTAAATGCCAAAAAATGTATAGTCATACCCTTTGGCAAAAACAATGTGCCCACAAATTACCACATAGGCAGAAACCCATTAAGTACAGAGAAAGTTATTAGGGACCTGGGGACCCAAGTTGATAGCAATCTCTCCTTTGAAAACCACATTGCCAAAGTGGTTAGAAAGACCTTCTACATAGCCCACCTCATCACGAAGGGTTTCACGTCTAGATCAAGAGAGATAATCGTACCCCTTTATTCATCCCTCATCAGGCCCATCATAGAATACAATGCCCCTTTTGGGATGTACCTTACCCGACACCTGCAGCAATTAGAAAGACCCCAAAAGTATCTCACCAAGAGGATCAAGGGTCTCAAACAGATGCCATATGCTGCTCGGTTAAAAAAACTCCAGCTCTACTCAGTTGCATACTGCCTACTCCGAGGCGATCTATGCCTGACATACAAAGCTATGTCAAATCCAGAATTAATGGACATGCTCCACCTCAGTAAATCTAAATCCCTTGGAGCCACACACTCGAGGGACTTGAACCTCAGCACAGAAATAAATAGAACTTGCTGGATGGACAGGTTCATAACCCAGAGGCTCCCTTCGCTCTGGAATAGAATTCCAGTTCATGTGAGGCAGAGCACCTCACTGAATCTCTTCAAGAAGAATCTCGATAGGTGGATGGGGGATCATAGGTTTGTCCCAGGGATTACTCCCGTGTCACTATTAGACAGAGGCACAGTAAACTAAACCTTAAAAAGGGCACAGTATACTCAAATCAAGGGGTGACGTAAGCCATACAGAATCGGGCTAGGCTTATAATTGCCCCAGGGCAGATAGCCTAGTATGAACTTATGAACCTATGAACCTAAAATGCTTCACAACTTGTTACATATCTTATATTTCTGGCTTGACCATTATTAACACAAAAAGTGGACTGTTACTGATGTATTAAGAACGTGTCATACAGGCAAAAGTTCCAACTCTTTTATTGTTAACAATTTTGTTATGTTTAACAAAAACTTATTTCTCAAACAGGTTCTTCAAATTGGTTTCCTATCAAAATGTGGAAAATCAAACTAATTTTCCACCTTTTGATCAAACCTGTTTGCCGAAATTGGTAATAATGAATTACCAAAATTTTGGAAATGGTAACATGGAATCGACATTTGAACACTAGAAGTTCCAATGTTGAAAGTTTGTGCTACTGGTAATATTGTTGCAGGGGGGCAAGCACACTACCATTCACTAATGTGGATTTGAACATTTTCCAGATCAGCATTACGAAAACTTGAAAACAACCTTTCGACCTTCCCAACTTTGTGTAAGTGTTGATCTAAATTTTGATAGTAAACCCTTCAAATTAATTTTTCTATTATTATAGAAGATATGTTGGCACCTACTGCCTTTTATAAATATTTTTCTTTCTCCCCCTGCACCCACACACCATCAATATATTTTCCACATATAGTGGTAGTATATATATTGTTCCTGTAATCACTCACTTTTTAAACCAATTTGGCTATACCTATTGACAAAAGTCTATAGCCAAGCTGAGTTATGTGAAGGAAGATGTCATTGCTCTGTTGTAAATACCTTACCCATTTAGAATGTTATTTACAAAACACTGGGTACATGATGTGAGAATGTAATTAATTGTTACTGCTGGTTGCTTTTAAAATGTCTTTGCAAACCACTTTTCATCAACACAGTCTGTTATAAACACAGAGATCCAAATGTTTCACAGCTTCAACTTGAAAAGACAAGCTGGTGTAAAAAGAAAATTAGTTGTTCTTCGAGAACATTTGTAAACATTTTAGGGTGCCAAATGAACAGTTGTATAACACAAAAAAAATTATTAATAAAGGATCACTATGTATTCACATTTCTCCAGTCTTCTGAATTATAAACAAATTACTTTTCCCTCATAAAGCAAAACTAACTTTCCAAGGATGGCAGCAGTCATAGCATTCTGCACTGCTGCCTCACTAACTCGATTGTTACACTTATCATCAAAATTAAAAATAAAATCAACAGCATAACAAGACAGCTACAAATATTTGTATCATTGATGCTAGAGTCATATCCCTTTGTAATCCATTCCAAACCCAACGTCTGGGGAGCTGCTGTGAACAAAGACAGGATACTAATAGTGAAGATAAATCATTCCCTGATGCCCCAGTATCTATAGTTTTTTCTAATAAAGGCAACAAACTTTACAATAAAAGAATTCATACTTTTACTAAGCCTTTCAATGTATGTTTTACATAAATGGCCATGAGTTCTGCTTTTGAGCTACTTACAGAATCATTTTACCACATTTCTCCCTATTATTTATTTCACTGTGGGAAACATTTGCAACAAAAACCACTTAGTGTCACCCACTCGTACATTTGTAATAGTTACCTGCTCTCTTTTGACTGTTTACCTACACTGCTATCAGGTTTTGGGGTAAGAGTTCAGCCAGGCTTCCTCATAAAACCTTTAAATGTCTCCAAAATCAGCAGCAACTAAACCCTCATATCCATATGTAAAAACTTGTTTTTCCACATCAGCAAGCAAAACCTAGCTGCAATTCACTCTTAGAGGTAGCACTTTGATACCTAGGAAGAAAAAACAGCACAAAAAGGCACCCCTGCTTCAACCCCTTGCCCCAACCCAACTACAATATTTTGAAATTCACTCCATTCAAACCTCCACCAAATCAGTAAAGCCCTCATCCCATCAAAGACATGCCCTCACAGCCCATTACTTTCTAGCACTTGAAACTAAAATCCCACTCCAACAAATCAAATCACTTGTCTGATATAAAACTAGACTACATCTCCTCTCTGCTTTTACTGCCCAGACTACAAAATCTATTATCGTTATTCAGTTATCAGCAGATGATTATCACTTCACAAAGCCCATATGACCCCAAACAATGGCCTTCAAACATGTTCTTCCGCTTCATCACCAACACCATTAGATAATTGTTTATATCAGAATTTACATCAGCATCAGGGAAATCAGCCTGTAGATAGTTGGACCTTCCACAAATTCATTTGATATCACTTTTACCAGCACATTTGTCATGCTCCTGCTAAGCCTTCCTTGTCATCCCTCAAAGGACCATAACTGTAACCTGAGTCACTACCAGTCAAATAAACTTGTACTAATTCACTGGAATCTTAGCCAGTCCTGAAACACCTCAGGTTTCAAGTACTCAGTCTTGTCCTTCCACATGCCTTCTCCTATATCCTTGTTTAACACTTCCTTCTCACAGCCCTCCTGTATTAAAATATGTTCTTCATTCTGTGCCTCCTTTCTCCCACCCTCCTCTTCCCTCATAAAGCCTCCTTTAGAAATCGCCAAGATTATCCTTGCCTCCTTAGCCCTACATACATTTATACCAATCTGCATCTACCACTGTTCCTGTCCTATATGTCTTCATTGTATTCTTATATTTTTATGCTGTATGCTTTTCAAGCCTTCCTACTATTACCCACCATACCCCATCTTACTTTTCCTGTTTCAGTTCTAGCTTCCCTAATTCCTACTGATTTGATCTAAACCTTATGTCTTCATCACTGAGATGGTGTCCACCTCTCTTTTTCTGTCTTCCCAATCCACACTCCCTACATCTGTGTCTCAGCCTTCCGTATTTCTCCCAAATCTCTCTCTCAGCTTTCCTTCCTACTTCTTCCTTCTACTAGTTTTCTTCTGTCTGATGCTATGACTTCACCTCCATCACCATGCTACCTGCACACCAGCCCACTAAATCATTTCCTTCACTCCATCCTCATCTTCATTTTGCCTCACATTTCCTCCATTTACACTATCCAAATCATATGTTGTTCTCTTTCTACATCTCTGTGGGTTCCACAGCCATCTCCCCTTCCTCTAATCCCCTTGTTACACCGTCTCTATATATGCTATATCTGAAATACATATCTCCATGATCCGAATCGCATTTACTTCATGAACCACCACTCTAATTACTAAAAATATGTCTGCTCCATACTTCTCAACTGTATGAAATTTCTCGGTTTTTACTGATTTTGAGGTTCAAATAATGGGGTGCCACGATTCCCGAGTGGCACCCCTTAATTTCCGAATTTCTCAACTTTTTTTTAATGTTATTTTCTGGCTTTTTATATACTAACATCATCACATGCAGAGACGTGCGCGATGATGTCAGCTCTGTAAACAGCCTGCCAGCCCGTCGGAATGGGCTAAGCGCTGAGGGCTCATGGGAGTCACTGGTATGAAGCATGCGAGCAGTGCATTTCTACACTGTTTACATCTAATTTACCTTGTTTCAGTCAGACAAGCCCATGTTCTCAGTTAATATTTACACAGTTTGCAAGGTAAACTGATTAAACCAAAGAGCAGAATGAAGAGACACACATGTATTAATGTTAAGCGCTTTTCGTTTATGCCACTACACAAACTTCATCAGACAAAGTAAAAAACACATTGGTACATTTAAATACAAACAAGTAACCAATCAGGATGTGTTTAACACAATACATTAAAATGACACCACCCTCATTACTAATAATATAATACACTAAACCCTACTTAAAATGTAAAACTATAACTTTTACAAAGATAAAAAGTTCAGAATCAACGCTTTAAACTTCTTAATTTTAAAATACTACAAATGATACAACCATCGTTTAAACCTGGCAAACTATAAGCATTCAGCATAATTTGCCAGGATAGCTCTAATTCTTCAAGTTTTAGGGCATCAGGTCCACCTCTAACATCTCTCTGTACTTGATCAATGACAATGAACATAAACCTGTGGTTAGGAAATTGGACAATGTGCTTGGCCAGAGCATTTTCTAGTTTCCTCTTCTTTATAGCATATAAATGCTCGTACATTCGGTTGCGAAGTTTCCTCTCAGTTTTACCTACATAAAATGCAGGGCAAAACTGGCATTTCGCAAGGTAAACAACTAAGCTGGAATTACAATTATTTCTCCATCTCAGTGTAAATTGTAAATCGTTAACACTGAATCTGTTAGATTCCAGAATGTACAAACAATAATTACAGGATTGGCATTTGTACATACCTGGAGTCTTAACTATGTTGTTCTTAGACTCACAGTAATCTTTAAGATTCTTGCCTCTCCTGTATATCACTATAGGAAGTTTACCTACACTGTTAAAAACTTGATGGTCACCTTTAAAAAGTTCCCAATTTTTCAACAAGATCTTGAAACACCTAGCACTGTCCATATTGTAAGTAGTTATAAAAGACGTGGGTGTATCATTCACTTCTTGGTCAATAATAGTACTAGTTGATAAATTAGGTAAATCACTCATGTTACTGGATGGAATAGACACAGCTCTATTCAAAAGTGGTGTATAAAAAAATGACTGACGTTTAAAAGAAACTTCGTCAATAATCTCATTGATCAGTGGTTCGGGATAACCACGAGCTAGGAACATACACTTCATAAATTCACATTCATTACTGAAGTCACTGTCAACTGTTATAATCCGAGCTGCTCGAACTAGTTGTCCCTTGACAATTGCCCGTTTTTGGTGGTGTGGGTGACAACTAGAGTAATGAAGCATAGAATTACAATAAGTGTTTTTCCTATGAATAGTAGCTGTGTACCTGTCAAGAGCACTGTCCTTACACAATAAAATGTCAAGGTACGCTATTGAGTTATTGTCAAACGTATGTGTGAATCTTAAAAAATTGGTGGTTGAGTTGAAATAATCAACCAGTGTGTCCCCAAGTACGCCATCTCCATCAAGCAAGATGAAGATGTCGTCAAGGAAACGGGTATAAAACACTATGTTGTCTTTAAAGGTACAATTGTGCATAACAAAAAGGTGTTCCCAGTAGGCCATAACCATGTTGGCCACACTGGCACCACAGGGTGACCCCATGGCTACACCTGCTTTTTGAAGGAAAAGTGACCCCTCAAACATAAAGAAATTGTTGGCAAGAATAGTACTTAGAAGTTCCTCTACCAACAAACATTCATCAGGGGGACACCCCTGCAGATTAAGTACCTCGTTTGTCCACTCAACAGCCTCTTTGTGGGGAATACAGGTGTATAAGTCCTTGACATCTATCGTCAAGAAGTTGTAGCAAGTTTTATACTCTAACTCATTGATGTTTCTCAGAAATGTCCAAGAGTCCTTGCATATTTGTTTGATGTTAAACAAGTATTTTTGAAGGATAAAGTCAACTACTTTGGCACATGCATATGACAAAGACCCTCTACTATCCACCAAAGGACGCATAGGAGGGTTTCCCACATTTTTATGAATTTTGGGAATACCAAATAAGCAAGGAACTCTTGGGTAAGAAATGGACATGTAGTTGTACATAGCTTGAGTAATCCTACCTTCTAAGTAAAGATCTTCTATGACATTCCTAATCAAACTATATGCCTTATTAAGTTCTGAAATAGAACTAGTAGTGTATGAGGGAGAATTTAGTAGGTTGCTCATTCTAGATGAGTAATCTGTGTTGTCAAAAATTACAGCACCTCCACCTTTATCTGGCTTACAAATTCTGATGTCATTCATTTTTATAAAATCTAAACAATCCCTTTCCACGTAAAAGTCTTTATTGATGTTATAGAACCCAGCATGTTTATTAGTAGCTAGGTTACGAATATCTAGTTCGCAAAACTGTTCAAATGTTTTAATGGTAGGGTTTAAAGGTGGATTAAATGTACTAGGAATTCTAAATTCACCAGATGCACTACCAAGAGGTTCACCCATCAACATGTTTAGATTAAGTTTCCTGGTATACAATTTTAAATCTATAATGGTTTTAACCAGGTTCAACCTGTGAGGTGGTACATAAGTTTGACCCTTAGACAACAATGCTATTAAATCAGTGGAAACCTCTACTTTAGAAAAATTATAAACTGTAAAGTCACCGCTAGTATTATGCAAAATAGAAGGTGAACTTTCATAAGAAACCATAACATCACAAACAACAGGTATGTCCACAACGGTAGCTGAACTGCTATTAACATCCATGTTATTAGACGTGTAACATAGATCGACTAATTCAAAGTTATTACTGTTATCTGCAATATTATTCATACAAGTAAAAGATCTGTCCGTGTTCTTGTCTAGTTCCTCTGTTTTTTCTTTTGGTTCACAGACCCCAATGGTTGTTTTTGTCGTGCCCCTAAAAAATTAGGGTTATTAGCTCTTAAATTATAGTGACCAAGGTGTTGATTTTGTTGCACAGGGTCATTATTATTAGGACCTTGTTGGAATATAGACTCTTGGGAAACCCTAGTAGTAGGATTCCCATTATCATGCTGGACACTGTCAGAACGAACGTTGTTACTGTTAGTATGACCAGTAGGGACATGAGGTTTCACATTGTGCCACGTTTGAGATGAAGAGGGCTGTGGATATGCTAGCCCTTCTTTATAGGCCTTAATGTCCCTATCAAGTTTCTTTATTTTGTTAGCCTTCAGTTTGTCAAGGTAAGCGTCAATACTAGAAAAGGTACAATTATACTCGTATCTGTACCTTAAAAATTCATTGTCCAACTTAATTTGTTGGTCTAAATCGCGTACTTGTACTGACAAAGCGTCAATTGATACAAGATAATGTTTACACATTAGATCTAACAGTTCTAAGCCTTGTCGATCAAATAAGGCTAAAATGTCTAAATGGAAATCAGAGTTAGCCACCAAGCCTGTTGGGTACTGCCACCGTCTGAGTCCCTTAGGTACTATTTAGTTATTAATGCATTCAGTAAAATAAGAAACTTCCAACTGATATTTCTTTAACTTAACCAACAGTTTATCCATTTCTTTTAATTTACTTGAAATGTCGGGTGTTATAAATTCCAGACTGTCAGACCTGTGCATGTTACTATTAGCACCAAAAAAAGCATTATTATTGAGCCAGTTATTGAAGTCAAAGCTGTTACCTGAAGGTGCCGTGTTATTTTGAACAATGCCAGCATAAGAAACATCGCCGTGACCTGGAAACCCGTTAGTCATGTTGTTGAAGATATTATCGCTACTACTAGCATTGTTTCCCGGGTTATTGGCGCTGACATAGGAAACCGGAGCAACACTAGGTGCTGTAACTCTAATACCCTGGCCACAAGGAACGCTCGTAGATGGTTCATTACAGGAAGTAATACTGTTAGACAAAACGCCATCACTGGTCGTTGTAGTAATGCTTCTCTGACCACAGGGTAAGCTATTAGGTAACTTGTTTGTTGAAACGCCACTTTTAGATGCAAAATTGCCAACGTTAGTGCTGCTTTCTCCCTCTACGTTCGTGAAAGCCGGAAGTGATGCTTTGCCAGCATCAAAACGGCGTTCCGACGAGTCCAGCCGGGTCAGCAAATGATCCATTCGTTGGATAATAGACTCGTAGTTAGAGTTAGACATAACTGGAATGTTAGAAGGTGGTAATTCATTTGAAGGTGGTAGTTCATTTGAAACAGGATTCACTTGCAAAATAGCAGGAGTCTTATCAAAATGTGTGCCGTTATCTTCCATTACTGCTCCAAAGGTAGCAAACGAACAGACAAACTAGTTGTAAAGCACAAAAACGACAAACTGATTAAACCAAAGAGCAGAAAGAAGAGACACACACACGTATTAATGTTAAGCGCTTTTCGTTTATGCCACTACACAAACTTCATCAGACAAAGTAAAAAACACATTGGTACATTTAAATACAAACAAGTAACCAATCAGGATGTGTTTAACACAATACATTAAAATGACACCACCCTCATTACTAATAATATAATACACTAAACCCTACTTAAAATGCAAGGTACTTAGTGTGTGAGCCGTGCATTTCCCATACTGTTTACATCTAATTTACCTTGTTTCAGACAAGCCCACATTCTCGGCTAATATTTACACAGTTTGCAGGGCAAGTTATTTCTTTGTAATCACTGCAAGGGAAAGGGCTTGATGTGAACCATCATCCAGATGCCTTGCTAATAGTCATTTACTGGTAAAAAAAAAAACAGTTCTTGGAATTGCCACAATATGCAGCATTTGAACCTGGAACTTTAATCTGTTTTCAAATACACAACAGGATGTTTGTCACGTCTGTGATTGTTCCATCGTCACTTATGAATGAAAGCAAATAACCTCACTCACTCTACTAAGTATTTTACACTGAATGTTTATGGTAAGTGCAATGTGCGTAAGTAGTTAGAGTCGTTGCACTAGGAAGCAGTCATGAGCAATCAGAAGTTGTGCTCCATTAAAAAGCAGTTCCTAAAGTATGTGCTCATGTCTTTACTAGTCTTGCTGAATGATGTAGCTTCCCCGGAGTTTGTGAATGCATGCCCCATAATCTGTTCAAGAACAATGGTATTATAGCAGTGTTAAACACACAAGTATGATGTCGCAACCTTATAATTTACACCACTTTTGTTTTCACATTTTTTATGCAATAATGTGTAATGAAATTATAGTTCTCAACAGTTTTGCTCGAGAATCGGGGATAAAGTAATAGGGGCAAAGGACCCCAATCAGGGATGGATGTTTTAAGTACTACTCCAGTTTACTTAATATGGCCATGAATTTTGGGCCCCAGCTGCTCTAATTTGTTAAGCTGCAAGAGCTTAACGTTAGCAGTTCAAAGTAACTCTTCCACAACTCCACAAGCAATTTGGTAAGCTGCAAGAGCTTAGCGGTTCTTTTTCTTCCACGAAAAAGGTGTGTGTGAATGTAGTACCATTCGTGTGTGTGTGTGTGTGTGTGGATACCCAGTTGATGAAAGCACTTAACTAAATGTAATTTGTTTTTATTATCTTGAGTGCCTTATTTGAATTTGGTGTTTTGTGGTTCTTCCAACTTATGTTTTTTTTGAGATTTTGTTGACCTTTACACAAGTTTAGCTTTTGTCTGGAATTGATTGCAGATCAGCGGGGGGGGGGGGGGGGGGGTAACTAATCTGAAAATAACAGAAGTATGTGATTCTGTTTGTACCATTCAGATCAGAGTGGAACTAAAACACAGATAATGAGAACAAATGAGATATACACGCACATTTCCTTACTCACTGTAAGTATGCATCATCACCACTTAGTTCCTGTACTGGTGCTAAAAGCTTGCTTGCTTAAAAAACATTTTTAACTATTCATTACTATCCATGCATCCATTTGAAAAAGTCAACTTTCTTAACACGGACCTAAGAACTCTCCTAATTCATTTGAAAAGCATTTCTAATGGAAGTCTGTTCCATGTATATAGATAGTATGCTCTGAGTACAAAAATGCTTTCTCATATCACTCCATACCTGGACAATTTCTAGACTAATGTTACATGCGAGCATCGGTTTTATATGTAATATTGCCGTTATTTTCATTGATAAGTATGTATAAACACTTATCAAAGCATCTCATTTAAACATACTATTTGACTGGGCATCTTAACAATATAGGGGAGAGACCTGCAAGAGAATATTGCAAACACAGACTTGTAAATATCAAGCTAATGAGATGACTTTAGTAAATCCAACTATTAACTGGGATGCCTTAAGTGACAGAAAAAAAGAATACAGCACAAAACCCAGTGATTATTATTATATTTTTATGAATAACATTAAATTTATAATAAACTGGTAGTCCTTATAGGAGTCATGTAGACATGCATATACCCCTGCAAATGGGGGGGAGGTCTAGTTGTGTAAACCTGCCAACAGTATGAGCAAAACTTCACCTGTGTTTCCAAAATATTTTGTGGGGGGATAAACTTCTATGTTATTATGGGTGAAGGGCTACATGATTTTTCTATTCATTATTATGTTTTTGCTGGGCTATTTTAAGCAATTTATCTGTGGCACAACTGTACTGTATTATACAAGGAATATAATTTAATACAATCAGGAAGGTGTATCAAAGAACGCATGTATGTTTCATGTGCAAGGGGCCTATGATTTGAAAACAGCCTAAAGGTAATCTTTATCCACCACTGGCCAGATGCATTTTCTTTGGATGTGGTGTGGGTTTCAATGCTGTTTCTAGAATGTGAGTTTCAAGGGCAGAGAAGTTTTAATGCTGTCTATTTTCATTGTGAGACGGTATTGCTTTGTTTAGCAGATGTCTATTTGTGTTTGTGCATTGTGCTATAAAATATAAATATAAAATCCAAATAATCACTGTAGAAGTAAAGCAGTATGCACGTTAGTGTTTAAGGTAAATGGGGTGAAATAGCCAGGTAATGGGACATTGGAATGGCTGCAGGGGGACTCTGGTGCCATATTTTGGTTGTCTGTTCTTCAGTTTGCATTTGAAAGCTGGTATCCCACAATTCCATTGGAGTGGGTGGGGTTGCACAATTACGTATGCACATTTTATGTTAATCAGCGTACAGATTTGTACCTATTTTTCATGGTCCTTGTCCAGATTTTTGATGTTTCCAGGTTGAGAGGTATGGTCTGCTCTACAAGATTGCACTATCCATATTGACCACAGTCTAGATGTCTACTAAGCCCATCTCATCCATACATTTCTTCAAAATCTTCTTTATCTTACCAAGTCTCTCTCACCTTTCAAATAGTTCATCTTCTGTTAGTATTAACACCACATTAACATCCTTTCCATTGCTCTTATTCTATAGCATTCTTCTTCCCCTTCAAGATGTGTGAAGAAGTCATGAAAATATGCCACATGCATCATCATTAAGCCATAAAAATCTCTAAAATAGCATCACCCTTCCTATATAACTATTTATTACATGATTCACCTCTTAGAATACCCCATTCCCCATTAAAATTACCACTACCCTCCTAGGCATCTTCCACCATGTCCCACTTGCTTATACCTAGCTTTTTTACATCTTATTTGATATTACCTTAATGCAACATTGCTCCTTCTTTTACCATTCTTTCATGCTGCATCCCTCTCTCTCTCTCATTTATTGAGGTTTTCCATATCTTTCATTTTCCAAGTAAGGAATCCAACAACTTTTCCTGGCCCGGCTTTCCCTTCCCTTATCCTTCTCTCAACCTACAAACTCACCAATGAAGTTAAGCCCTAAATACCCTTGGAGGAGTAGTACTGGCCTCATCACTTGCACCAATGGCTTGTAGTTTGCACTTGATGCCATTCCTCCAACTTCTGTCACTTGGATCTAGCACCCCCCCCCCATACTTCCTACCTAACACACTTTTCTCTTAACCTCTCTTATTCCACTCAACCCTCACCTTTTTTGCATGTTTTACCTCATCCAGGAGAGGAACTTAATCTCTTACTTTTCTACCCCTTTATCTTATACATTTCCTAAACTCAACTGTAGGTCTCCCACCATTTCTCTAAATCCAGTGCCTAAAACTAAGTTTGGGATACAGCTGAATGAACAAAGGCATTAAAACGGAATGCTGTTTTCCCAAAAATAATGATCAAAAACATTTTCAGTGATCATTGAGGTTAAACCTTTTTCCACAGTTGTACAACCCTAGAGTTGATATACATAAGTTGGGGTGCTGGGATCTCCCTCTGTGTGGGTGTACAGGCATGCTTACCCACTGCAAAAAGAAAGATTTTTGAAAAATTGCTGAAAGTGTATTTAGCCATTATTTTAAAACAAGCAACCTTCTGTTTAATTTCCTTCAGTCACTCAACATGAACCGAAGCAGTCATACCTGCCTCTATCATCCTCTTCCTCCAGATGCCCATTACTGCTACACTCTAAATACAGCAGTAATGCATAAACAACAAGTAAAAAAAAACAATTAGAAAAATCTTTCAAATACAAGCCTGTTCAGTAAAATGCACACAAACACTCCTGTAGGGCCCCCCAGTCCCTCAATATTCACATTAATACGATCCTTTGCACTATCCTTTACCTAGCTCCTAAGGTTGTCAGGTACCACTTAGCATGTTTCTAGCCCTTTACCATAGCTGCAGAGCACACACACTTCACTCCTGCATGTTCTCCTTCACTGTGGTTTAATTTAGCCATTTGAATGTAAATAGTAAAATAGGAACAGCAACACAGTGACTCTACATTCATACTTCTCAGATGTCAATCAATCCAGAACAGTCCCTTGCATCATCCTTTATCTGCCCTCTGTGGTGGGTAGATACCATCCAGCATATGTACCGTCATTAGAAATAACAGAGGTAGCATGCACCCTCAGGCCAGTCTTCCATCCCTCATCAACTATACTTCTCAAGTGTAAATTCAACACGTCTTCTTCTGTATTTCTCACTTAGTTTCTGATTTCTGTTTTTACAAATATAGGGTTTCAGCCTTCAAGAGTCATTCATTCTCATCTGGCAGAGGAACTGCATCTCACAGAAAGAAGAAAATAATAGAAAAATTGACCAGTGTCAAAGAGCATAGGTGAAGTGTATCACTGTACCATCTTGTCTTAACTCCACTCCATCATGTGGAGGTTTGCTTTGCCCTTTCAGGAACCCATCTTCAACATCCTTCTTTTGTCTGTTCTACCTTCCTCCAGAACGGGTCTCCTGCCAGCTGTTTCAATGAATGTATGCCCTTATGCCCCCCTATGTCCTCACCCCTACTCACCACTGTCTTCTTCTGCAATTTCTAAGGCATCCAGATCTCTACATAACTTCTATTTTTTTTCTCTCCTTCAGTGGGGACCTGCCCTTGAGTTGGTCTCTGTTATCCTCCTCCTGTTCCAACCTCCACTGATGCTGACCAGGAGATACACTCCTTGTGCCACCATCAGTTGCCTGCTGCACTGCACACAGGCCTGGCACACCTACTTCCTGCTGCCATTCCTAAAGCGCTCCATTCTCCATGGCCTTAACCTCCTTGGTCTCCCTAAATCCCTTATAGCTCTGTCTCTGTCTCTCTCTCTCTCACTCTCTCTCTGGAAGCTGTATCACCATTACTGTACCTGTGAAATGGAGCCCATTATCTCTGTCTTGTACAGTCCCAGCACAGCTGAAGCTATGAACCTGATCAGTTTTCCCACTATCTGAATCACTCCAGTGGCTCATTAAACTGCTGGCACTCACTGAGAATCTCAAAGAAAACTTTCTAATCATAGTGCAACATATGATCTAACAGGTTTTTGAGTTGTTAAAATAAAAATAAAAAATGAAGTAGTGGAGGTAAAATAACCAATTTCTGAAGAAGTTCCTTTGATGTATACTTGGGACGAAAGCGCTTAACTTTTAGTTGGATAAATAAAGTGGTTGTCGATTTTACCCTCACTGCTTGATTTTTTTTATTTTAACAGTTTGGTGTTTTATTTGTTTCTTAAGTCTTTGAGTTGTGCTGGTTTTATCAGGATCTAAACTTTAGCTTTGAAACTGTGCATCTTAACCAGAACATGCATTGAACATTGTCTCTCTACCCATAGACAACTCAGCACTTATGCTGTGACCCTGTGCCTGGCTGAAAAGCCAGCAGAGCTCCTGTCTCTCTCTCTCTCTCTCTCTTTCTCTCTTTCTTTCTCTGTCCATCTTCCAAATCCTTACTGAAGCTAATAATGTAATTTTTCCACTCCATGATTAATCTCCCATCTACAACTTAATGAGTCACTTTCTCCTGCGTGCATAGATTCATAGGTTCATAGGTGTTTACTAGGCTAATGACCACAAGGGCCTTTTTAAGCCTAGCCATGCATCCCAAATTTATGACAAGTTCTGGTACCCTTCATAGGTGTAAGCAAGGACTTGGGAGGTGAAATATTTACAAGCAAGGGCTTGGGAGATGAACCATTTATAGGCTTCCTGTGTCCATTACAGACTTAGGTGCCAAGCCAGGGACGAATTTCCTGTTCCTCATCCAATTGTCTAAGTTACACCTGAATTGGGTTAAGGAGGAACTCTGCTTCACATGACTGGGGAGCAGGGCCGGTGTTAGCATTTTGGGGCCCCCCAGCAGATGTGAAATTGGGGGGCCCTAGGCAGTTCCAGTCTATGTTTCACCCTGTCACTGATAACCCTCCTAAGCAACCTTTTTAGTTCATGCTGCAAACGTTTATGAGAAGTAATCACAGACTGACCTGTAGCTGCAGTGCTCATAATTACAGCAGGCCTATGTACAACACTATGTGGGCCCATATCATAAATGGACATTTAAAGTTAATGGCATTTAGTTGCACCAACGATGCATTGCAGCAACTCTATGTTCAGGTCTAGACTTTGTGAAATGGTGCCCTCGGCCTACTGTTTCAACCAACTCCCCAACACATGCACACACACACAGACACACACACACACACACACACACACACACACACACACACACACACACACACACACAAACAAACACACACCAGTCTTTTCCTGTTTTCTCCCCATCTTGGGCTACCTGTAAAATGCACATTACTTTTTTCTTCCTTTTCTCACATTTTACTTTGCTCTTCAGCTTTTTCGAGAAGCGATAACTTTCTATATGCTCTGAAGTGCATTTAATTTTTTTTCTTTTTACACAGCCTTTTCATTCAATGATGGCTTGAACAGAAATTTTGATTAAGGAAAGAAATTGTGTTGCTGTTCAGCTTTAGTTTTTCTTGCATTATTTCAACACACCTTTCCTGACCAAGTAAGCACAGTAGTAACCATTTAATAAATAACTTAGTTAAGCCAGAGTCCCCAGAAGCTGTGGGTTATGCATGTTCTGAAATACATTTAGAGAATTTCCCAACCAGTGGTGGCCTAAACAAAATCACTAGTAAGAAAATAATGTCAGTCTTATTTTTTTTCTTTTAATGAAGACATAAGTTGTACCAAAGGCTTAATGTTCAAAGATGACAAAACAGTAACTCACAATAAACCAACAAGCCAGTTGTCTGGATACACAGGTCTTATCTTAGAACTGCCTGCCTCCCTAACCTCCTACAAAAGACTGCCTATGCATCCTACTGGTGTTAGAATGGGATGAAAGCAGAGGTTAAAATTTCTGCAGTCATGCATTTCAAATGACTGCTGACATACATATACATAGGTGCCTCCTTGTTCCTCAACCCGAACCGTCAAAGGCAGCTACCTGCATATGTCTGAAGTGTGATTGTGAGCAAAGTGAAAAAAAAATAACAATTACAGTAGTGTATTCTAGTTTGTTGCTCCTAGACAGTGCAATTCCCCTACACAAGCTACAGTAACCTTCTTTGCATACCTCTGAAGTCTGTGAGAAAAATAAAAGAAACAATGACCACTCTGTCCTCAGACCTCAGCCCAAACACAAACTATAATGACCTCATGTGCACACATCTAAGGTTTGACTGTGATGACAATTAAAGAAGTAATAAACACCCCCCCCCACACATACACACATACACATACACACACATCTGAGCAGAGCTGGTTTTAGAATGGGTGCAGTTGAGAGCAGAGGCCATTATCAGCTTTCTACTAACAGGGTCATATCACACCCCTATTCAGGTTAAAGAGTGCAATCAGAAAATTAATAACATTTTTCCTTCTAATTTTCCCCAACAGGCAACAGCTTTTGTGAGGCCCCCAAAGTCAAGGATGATTAGGAGAGCCCCATGTATCCAGATATACAATGTGGGGAGTGGGGCCCCCAGACTCTTAGAAGATCTAAATGTCTGAATGTTCTGTTATATATTTTATTCATTACTTTTGAAATATAATTACTTGTTAGCTACATTTTTTTACTGATACCCAGCAGGGTAAGTCAGTTTTATTTACTTTCCCTGACTTTTCTCATAGTTTTGCTCTATCCTTTGTAAAAACTTTGATTTGCTTATAAATCATTCAGAATTACAGACGATCAATAAATCCAGACATCAGAGTTTTATACTTATTGTCCAAAAAAATGAAATCTGATGCAAAAGGTGTTATACTATTAACTTTTTAATTCAGTTAGAGAATACTTAGAACTTGTTCATTATTTTGAGCCTTTATTCTGCTATTATAGACATTGCACTCAATTATTCTGCAAAGAAGTTGAAAGTTTTAGTAGCTGGTGTTGTGTCAGTGTTTATAAAATTCTCTGAAAAAGAAAAACATCTCTTTAGATCAGAAGCATCAGCTTTTCTTAAAAATGCAAGGTTTGCACCGATCTCAGTCACTCTGGACTGCTGACCTCTCTAGTGCTTACCTTGCTTATGTTCAGTATCAGCTTTATCCTAACGGTCATTTAACGGACCTGTTCACAGTAAAGAGCACAATCAGGAAATTAATACATTTTTTTCTCCTCATTTTTCCTCCAACCAGTACCAATTTCTGTAGGGCCCCCACACACAGTCTAGGATGATTAAGGGGGCCCTCTTGCAGTCATGGGTATTGCAAGTACCTAAAGTTGCCGATGTTGTTAGTTTTAGGGGAGTGAATGTCCACTAGCAGAGTTTAACTAAGCCAGGGGTACTATGTCAGGGGTAAAATATTTAATGGAATTGTGAAGCCTGTTGCTTGACAAAACACTGCTGCTATAATCAAAGATATCTTTCAGTTTTAAAGGTGATATAAATCCACGTTATTACCCATCTGGTTTATTAAGTACACAAAATTGCTGTACTAGCTTTTGTTGATTTGACAGACATGTTACAAAATCTCAAGGTAAGACAAATTGCTGTGGTTGGGGCCCCCCCCAGTAACAGGGGGCCCCCAGCGACCGCAGGGTTCACTGGTGCCTAAAGCTGGCTATGATGGAGAGTCTGTTCCAGAGAAGGGGTAGTCTCTGGGATGCATACTGTTTCTCCAACAGGTCCTATTTATATCATGGGCAAGGTTTTAAGTCTTTAGAATGGGTAATTCTGGTGCTGTTTATTTTGTTGCTAAGCAGGAAGTTCATCGGAGTGGGGTCTGATAATGCCTTGTATGCCAGGTATAGATCTCTCCTCAACAGCCTGTAGGAGACAGATTACAGGGATAGGGCCTTGAGGCAGTCTGCATTAGACATGTTACTTATGTCCTGTATTGTTTTTGTGAGGAACTTCTGTGCATGTTCCAATTGTTGAATATGCCTGGTTAGGTACATGCCAAGGGGGGCATTGTACTCAGTGACAGGTCTGATGAATTCTGAATACAGTGCAACATTGACTTCCCCAGACCTAGATGCCATACCTTTGTTTATAAGTTGCACAACATAGAATGATTTCTGACTACTGTAGACACATGATAGTCAAAGGCTAGATTACTGTCTATGTGTGTCCCCAAGTCCATGACTACTGGGTCAGCTCTTAGGGATGTGTTGTCAATATGATAGTTACCAGGGGATGATGACTTCATGAAGGATACTATTATGCATTTCCTGGCATTTAGTTTTAGTGTGTGACTCTGACACCAGTTATTTGTCTGTGTCAGCCCTTCTTGCAGAACATTTGTGTCAGTGGGGTACTCAGTAACAGCTTCTAATTCAGAAGTTGAATGCCAAAAAGGAGCGGCTACAGGACCGATCCCTGAGGGACTCCACTTGTGACTGGCCTCTTTGTTGAGGTGAAATCCCCTATTCTAACTTCCTGGGTCCTGTCTGTCAGCCAGCTGTCTATCCTCTGGGTGACATAAAGACTTGTACCTAACCTTTTGAGTTTGTCAACAATGCTTGGGGTATTGTGTCAAATGCCTTCGCCAACTCAAGGTTGAGCAGTGTGAACAATTTGCTCTAATTGATTGCTTTGTCGACCTTCTCAAAGAAGTCCACCAGCTTCAGTAAGCATGACATGCCCTTGACAAAAAATAAATTGGGCTGGATCCAGTGCCTGGAGGTTTCCTATATCATTATTGATCATATCCATGGCTTTGTATATGAGACTAGTGAGATTTATGGTATGCAAGCTGCTGTTTATGCTATACAACCTCACAATGCAACATATTATTCTTGGACATGAGGTTTTCTACCTCTCCTGAAACTCCAAATCCCTTCTTTACCCCACAAACATCTTCTCGTATGACATATTGCTCCATTATAATGCAGTCAGTCTTCCCTATAATTTTTCTGCTAATCTATTTCTGCAGTCTGGAGTTAATTTGTTCACCCTGATATCATTTGGGATTCAGCTTGTTTTTTTTTTTTTTTTTTGTGCATTGTGAAGCCTATCACACTGCTTGTTGTCCTGCAGAAAAGATGTTTAACTTTAAGTAGCCATCTTAAATAGGTTCCTCATCACAGCACTCTACTGAATGAGAAAATCTGAAATTATTGTCTCCAGTGGATGGCAGAAAATCTGCCCTTCTCTATTGTTGAAAGCACAAACATTACACATATCTTGCAAATGTCTTTCCTACAAATAAGAATGATAAATCACATGGAAATGGTTATACATATTTGCAACATGACACACAAACATAATACTAAGTAATAACAAAGGGTATATACTTTGGAAATAGGTACGTGTTTTGCAATCCACCAAGCACCCTGTTATTCTATAAGTTATACTAAGTCTTATAAGATACATGTCAGAACATTTCTTTAACATGCATAGTGTGATGTAGTAGGTATAGTAATATTATATGGTTTCTTGTGTAGTTGCATGTTGTTCAAGCATTAAACATTTTTTCCTTGCTCAAAGTCTCAAATCAGTTTGAAAGGTGGAAGCAAAGTAAATGATGGAAGTTTCCTACCTAAAACTAAATTATCAGTTTTTGAGGAATGTAGAAATAGAAAAAGAGCAAAGTATAGATATAGGAAACTAAATTCACAGGTCTTCTAAGTGACAGATAGAAGCCCTTAAGGACGTGAAGTCAAGTAAAAGCTTATAGCTTATCCATCCACTATGGTGTGATAAATTGTACTGCTAATTTAGTATGGCTAAGTGCTTTGTCTTGCATGATGCCATGACTTTTACATTTAGGTTCTGTTTCTGTCTTGTCATAGTGTTAAATGACCATCTGAAAAGCAATTCTTTATTTCTTTTAATATATATCTTAAGGATGCCCCCTTTATTACCTTGTAACTATTAGTCATCTGAAAGAAAATCCCAGAAGTAATTCAATTATTATGTACAAATAAATGCCTTTAAACTTCAACTTAGATTAATCTATCATTAAAAATCCTTACCCTTTCTTAATAAAAGCATAATATGAATGATATAATAACGGGCATGCAACTTACAGCCAGCATTTATTTTATAATTACTAATACAACACAGGATGATCTGAACTAAAACATACTGCAGAACAAATCAGGCATTGTATACTTCACCAGCACAGCTTCTTTTTTCTTCTTTTTTTTTTCTGGCACTTGACTGTTTGTCTCACCACTATTGCTTTTTGTTCCATTGTAATCACGAGCTTGCTCTACGTTACATAATGACCTGCATGAAGGTACCTCTACATGAAGGAGTAATGAAACATGGGCTCATACACCTTTGACTTACAATAGAATCATAGGTCTTTTGGGTTTAATCCTAGTGTTGGTCAATACATTTTCCCATGCAAGATTAATTTATTGCAATTTACTGACAAGAAGTGGTAAAGATAAATGAAACCATCATGCCATCTACTAGGAATTTCATTATTGCTAATTGCCTTGATATACTAATATAACTGAGGGACGGGCGTGAGATGAATTTTCACTGAGGGGAGAGAAAGATCATGTGGACGTCTGGCATGCATTTTGTTTTAACCTACAAGGACATCTTTTTCTGTAATCTGTTTCTTATTTTTTGTGATTCCTGTTTGTAAATCAGATACTGCAACTAAGCAATGTTATACGTGTGATAAAATAATAACTGTTTGCAGAAATTTATATTTTATCAATTATTTAAGAATGTAGTATTGCTCATAGAATTATTCTTATGTCACCTTTTCTTTATTAGCTTAAATACATGTAAGGAAAGAAATATGGTTAACGGTATCAGCAGGTGATCATGAACTGAATATTACCAACTCAAAAAAAGAGCGTTCAAAGCTTTTTGCAAAAGTGGCTCTTTAACTACAAATGTTAGCTCTTTTACAGCATACTGTGCATTTTTTTATTTTAAATAAAAAGTTTGCATGAATCAGCATTGAGGAAATTATAACACCAAATATCATCATTTGTGCTCTGTTTTTTCTTGGGTCTTGCGGATTATTATGTCAGCAAGTGTGTTTTTTTCTAGGATACTACCATAAATGTGCATATCATTACAATCTCTGTGCGTTAAAGCCCAGCTTATCCTTATGTGTCCAGCATTCAAGTTATACAACATCTTGAGAGGATTATTGTGCTCTTAAGTCAGTCTCACTCCAGTGTTGATATCATCTGTAACCACTGATCTTGCTATTTAAACCCAGCATGGTATGTGGTGCAGCTGTGCCGAATACATCCAGCCATGGCTTGGAACACTAACGCACTTAATTTGGTTCTGCCTGTACAGTCTCTCCCTTCTCACTACCATGCCTAAATACCATGTGTAGTTTCCTGTCAATCAGAAAAAGTCCTATCGGCTTCATGATTTCTGACCCTATCCTGTGCCCATTCACTTCCCCAGTTAACACCTGAGACTTATAGCATCGAGGGCTTTGCTGAAGTCTTGAAAGATATAGCACTTTTAACTAGTTGTCTCTTCTGTGCACAGAAGTGATCTAGACACATCTCTGGCTTAGTCTGAACTGCTAAGACCAGTACAGTGCCCTTGTTCAGATGCTGTACACACAGCATTCAGGAGCACATATTTAGATTGCATTTTTATCAGCTTATTCCCTGGAATGGAAGTGAACAACACAACTTTGACCAGTAAATATGTTTCCAGCACATTTCTGGAAATGAAAGCAAAGGCTTTGAATGCTCAGTTTTCTCCCCAGCCAAGCCTTGTGCAAGGCAGCTACTATTAACAGTCTGCAGTCATGTAGTTCTTAAGATAATATGATACTGTTTAGTCATTGATTCAGGTTGCATTAAGGAAAAGATTGCAGTGCTTATTGAGGAAGCACTATACCTCACTTATATGAATACACAAGGTCTTCTTTGGTGGGAGGTTACCTATCTTTGAATGACATATATCCAGCATGAACAATTTCACTGTGGCCTGTTGGGGGGGGGGGTGCTTCAATTGAGGAAGCTCTATACCTCACCTATATGAATACACAAGGTCTTCTTTAATGGGAGGTTACCTATCTTTGAATGACATATATCCAGCATGAACAATTTCACTGTGACCTGTTGGGGGGTGGGGCTTCATCACCACAAGCCCACTCCCTTATCCCTTGTACCCAATATAACAGAGTCAATGTCACTGCAACTTAGGAAAAATTAAGCAATGAACTCTAATTAGTAAGGATTCCCCATGCCATGGGCAACTGAGCTTCGGTGATGTGGACTATGGCTGAATGCATGAGTCCTGTGATAGTGCATCCCCTCCTAGCTTTTCACATCAGTATTCTATTATTCCTTTATTTTAAAAATATCATTATAAAGTTTGGTCTAAGCATTTCAGTCATTCTTTGCCTCCTCAGTTTTTTAACTCCATAACGATCCTTCTACAGTAATCATTCTCTTAGTACTCCAACCTTCCCAAGATATATGACACAATTATTTTGTGTATCCCTATCTCCTTTAATGCCTAACCTCCTCTCTCTCTTTCTAGACCCACCTTGGTAAACTAGATGTCCTTTTCTTTATTTCTGCTGACAGCTCCCATTTTCAATCATCTTCATACTTAGTTTCCTGTTTTTCTCTTACAACCCCCCCCCCCAGCTTCAGCCTTTGTTCATTTTATTTAGCTCCTTTTTTAAACAGCTTTGCCTTTTACAGAAACAGGAATTGATTTCCCCTTTGCTATTCCCATGATGGCCTTCATCTGCTGTTAGTTTATGTTACCCTTTCATGGTACTTTTAAACAGATTTCCTATTATAATTCCATTATTTCCTGCAGTTTATGACTACTCTCCTAGTTGCCTTTGCACTTCTACTCCAAAGAAATCATGAACTGTACTGTATTAGCTTACTGTTGCCTAGTAGGTCTGCCTCGTGCAGGGGCATGAACCCCTGACTGCTACCCAAATGGCCAAAGTTTTATTATTGGCTTTAATACTGAAGGAACTGGGTTGGAGTGAGTGTCTTGCATTAGCTTGCCCATCCTGAAGAGGGGGTGAATGGGGTGGTGTGCTTGCCCAGGAGCACCTGCAGAGTTGATCCATTAATGGAGACGAGGGTCAGGCAGGCATGTTGCTTGTAAGGGAGCAGGGCTTTAGCTGAGTGGCAGGTGGAGGCATTGACAATTACATTGTGAGCCCATTGTATGCCTCCCTTTGGATGCTATGGGCATGTGCAAGGCAGAGAAATTTTGGTAGGGCATAATAGGATGGATGCCTGGGTGACAGCCTCAGGATCAGTTCCTGTCCTATTGGGCAGATGGGCTGGTGCTAGCTATTGATCTGTAGGGAATGAATGTGCCATATAGGTCACAGGAGGCTGATGACTGCTAGGTATTGATGGCAATATATAAATGAAAAGCAACCACAATTGTCTAGTGTATAATTTATTTTCAACCCTGCACTCATCTACACTAGTAAGGATAAGATCAATTCCCACCTCTCTTGCTATGATTTTCACCTTCTATTTATCCTCTGTTTTTTTCCAGAGTTTCCTATATTTCTTTCTCCAACCTAAGCTTGGAAGGGACATGTTTATGCTTTCAAATGGAAGGTCAGATCTCCCATGATCATGGTTCCCAATTTTCATGTCTTCTAATCCTGCAGTTGAGCATCACCCTTCTTACTTGTGTCTAGTGGTATTTATGCTGTAGTCAAATACGGGTCTATATTAGATCAGCGAATGCTGATTGGTCGAACTTATGTAAGCGAAAGCTTAAAATATCAAAGCAACAGAAACCCGATTTTTTTCCTAGGGAAAGAATTCTGTTATTCATTTCTGTTGCTTCAGTATTTTCGGTGCTGTGGTGGAAAGTTACGAGTCAGGTTCAGGTAAGTGTGCGATTGTGTGGATGTGAGTGTTAGGGCGGGTTAGGTGAGTTAGGGTTAGGGTGTGGGTTAGGTATGTGTGCGATTGTGTGGACGTGAGGGTTAGGGCGGGTTAGGTGAGTTAGGGTTAGGGAGCGGGTGAGGTGAGTGTGCGATAGTGATGGACCTTAGGGTTAGGGTTTGGGTTAAGGTAAGTGGATAGTTAGTGGTGTGTGTATAGTTTAGTGTAGGGTTAGGTGTCAGATTTTAGGTGTATGTGTGTGGATTGCTGTTTGCTTGGTGTGCTTGTGTTGTGTGTATGTGTTTTAGAACAGCAATTTTTTTCCCTAGGAAAAAAAATCACTGTTCTGACAGTTCGAGATTGTAAGCTTTCGCTTACATAAGTTCAATCAATCAACATTCGCTTTTTTAAGCGTTTGCTGATCTAATATAGACCCGTCAAATACTCCCTCAAACTATAGTCTATAGTTAATAACATCTATCTCTCAGTTAGCTCTTTCTTCTCATACATATTTTGAGTCTCATTTACAGTGTACTATATCCCATATCAGATACTCATTGCCATCCCAGTTCATTTCATTTCCATGTGTCCTGGGTCCCTCTGCCTCTCTCTCAGTTCAGATGTGCCTTCAATGTCAGTACTCCATCTGTGAGTACATCGTGTAGTTTTGTCCACTTCTAGCCTACTGAGCCTATGGTCCATTTTTCCCAGGTTGGTGGTTATACTGCTGAAGAAAATGTTAAGAAGCCATGAGAGAAGTTCCCCCTCCTTTTCCAAGTATGGTTAAAGTCAACTTCTAATGGTGTCCGGCACAAATTAAAAATCAACCATGTTTTATGATGGGTCGTAAGTGGAAAGAGTAAATGAAAAAAGTCCACTAGAAAGTAAAGAAAATGCTAAACAATGAAAAGAAAACAGTGTACCGTTACAGTGCCAGGAGAAATAATGAGTTTGTCTTACACTGAATGTCAGAGAAAATCCTAAAAATGTCTGGAGAGAAGAGAGAGAGGTAGAGAAAGTGAGAGGGTGGAGGCTTGGCACTCAGTCCTGAGAGGTGAATAGAGGACAGTAAATCTGATGATTATGCAAAAAAATGGACAAAATGTCAGGAGAAAGCTGTCAGGGTACGGAACAATTTTGGAGGTGCAATTAAATGAGAGGAGGTCTCAGTGGTACAAGGTCCTTCGTAGATGGAAGCTGGATGTCAGCAAAATAATAAAAAGAGCCAGTACAGTGTGGTTGACATATAGGAGAAGACTGTATTTCTTCTTCAAAAGGTATTTTATTTTTAAGGTTCATAGGCTGGTAGCGTACACTTCAAGCCTAAGGATGCATTTATTTTAATACACATCACAATAAAAGGGATGCATGGTGTGTCATTTAGAACTGTTTATTTGCTAGATACATTTTGCAAGATAGTCTAAATTGGAAGGAAAAAGAAAAGGAAAACTGTAAATAAATGTGCAACTATACTGCACAGAAATTAATGAAAATGAAGCTTTCACAACTAATTAATGCCAGAACATTCAATGCAGTTCCTCCTGAATGCCTTACTTAGAACATACTCCTTTTGGAAGAGGAGGTATGGAACTCACCACTACTAGTTTTCTAGTTCCTACCAACATTTCACCAATTTAAGTCCAAGCTTATTAATTGCCACCATACAAATAATGCATCAGTAAAAGTCTGAACAAATAACCTATCACAGTTAAATGTGAAATACAGCTTTCTCCCTTGTGTAGATCTTTATGACTGTACATTTTTCCAATGTCAATTAATGTTTTATTTATTTAGCATTTGTTTACCTGGAAAGTCTGACTTGGAACAAAGCCAATTTTCAGTGGAGGCCAAGGGAGAAATGATCCAGATGTACATCTTTGTAACGTGGAAGGAAACTGGAGCACCTGGAGGAAACTCACATGAATGCAGGGAGGACATGCAGACTCCACACAGAAGGCACTCCAGCCAAGAATAGAACTGGAGAATCTCTTGCTGTGAGGCAGCAACGCTACTGGGCACCACTGCATCGTCCACAATAAATAATATACCTTTGTGGATTTGTTTATACAATGCAGCAATGTATCGATTCAAGATTGCGCTGATAAATTGTTACCTTTTTACTGTGTATTAAATGCGGCCTACTTTTTATTAAATACTGCATCTGCATGCCATCATTTTGATATTTTATGTAATAAAGATGTGGCTAATAGTGACCTGGGTCCAGTCTATATATCGTACCAGATGAATGAGTATGTTGTTTTAAAGCGAGGGTGGCTCCACTTGTCTGTAGTGTTTCAGACTCAAGCAGTAGTTGATTCCTAATTAGCTGTTAGTATTGAGGCAGATAGTACTTGCAGTCTCAGATCTTAGCAGAAGCCATTACCTTCTTGACTCTGAGCCATTTTCTCTGAATAGTGGGTCATTCCCCTCTGGAGTTTATTTTAATTGCACTTCAGTAAATAAGACTGTGCTGGAGGCTATAAGTTAATAAAGACAGAGAACAGCTAGTATTGTATAATCTTGAGTGCAGGTTCAGGGCTCTGGATCTTTTAGGTCTGAGTGGTCCTGCTTAGTGGGATATAAAGTAAGGACACACTTACCTTGGAGAGGTGTGGTGTTGCCACTAGTGGAATTGCAGGTAAAATTGCCAAGGAAAGCACTATGTGGCTGAAAATATCAAATGCTTTATGAACTGTAAGAGTCCCTCCATTTATATAAGTTTAATGACTGGTGGTTAGATCTTCTAGTTCCAAGCAGCTGCCCTACACATGGGCCTTGTATGCCAGACTCAGGTAACTGTCTAAATCTGATGTGAGGCCTAATATGCCATAATGAGAACAATAACTCATCAGGTCTGTCCAGGAGGAGTCAAGGAATAGGGAGTATAGCTTAACTCTGTTTGTTTCAGATTATTGCTCAGTATATACTGTACCCCACTGTGAATTATTTATTTCTACCACATTCATTCGAGTATTGTGCCTGAAGTGTCTGTCTTATAATGCTAGTCATGCCGCACACACGTGTGCACACACATATGGATCTACCTCGACCCATCAAAATTAAATTTCTACGAGAGGTAATTAGGCACTCCCTTTTTTGCAAAAGTGCATTTTTTCGAAAATGCACTTTCACGAAAAAGCAGCTAAGCGAACAGCAATGGAGGTTGTTGCTTAGATCAAGGCACAGCGGGGATAAGGGAATATTCCCTTTTCCCCACTGTAGTGTGGTTTCAGAGAGAAAATATATAAGTAGCGGGGGTGTGGGGGGTGCAGGGGGGCTTGCCCCCCCTGAATAAATGTGGTTAGTGTTGTGCTGGGGTTTTTTTTGTGTGTTTTTTTTTTTTTGCTTAGTTTCTTTTTTGCGAAAGTGCATTTTTGAAAAAATGCACTTTCGGGAAAAAGGGTCGCGAGATTACGTTTCATAGAAATTTAATTTTGTGCATTGAAATGACACCCATATGTATATATATGGGAGTTTATGGTGTGGCTATTCTGGGATGCTTTCAAAAAAGAGACTGAAATGTGGTTCGGTCTTACCATACCGTGATCTGCACAGTCAAATTCAAAGTAAACATTATTGCCATTTAGAACTACACATGTATAGCCAAAATTAAGTTTTGTGCATCAGCTCAATTCTTGAGATTACAAAGGAAAGTGAAACAACACATACATGTAGAGGAATAAACATAACTAACAAATACAATACTACTCCCAATACACGCAAGAAAGAGTAGACATTTATCAACTCTCATAAATGAAAAGAATAGCCTCCCCTGAGTAAAACTGCCCTATTTAAAGTAATACAATACACACTACAGATTGAACACTGTCTACATTATGTGTCTAATATTGCACAAGTAAGTTAAATAATTCTGACTATGGATATAATAAATAAATATTGCACTTACTTGGAATATATGTAAGTATATATTGCACAAATAAATAAAAATGGACTTATGTGTCCAGACCCCTGGAACTAGTGCCCGAGTTCAGAAGTCTAATCACTGTAGGGTAGAAACTGTTACTGAATCTTGTAGTCCTGCAATGAATGCTGCACTATCTCCTGTCCAATGCCAGATGCTTAAACAGTCCATGTGCAGGGTGCGTGTTGTCTTGTATTATTTTGGTGGCCTTTTGGATACTTCTTGCAGAATAAAGATGTATCAAAGGAAGACTAGAAACTGTTACCTTCTCTGCAACCCTCACCACTCTTTGTAGCACCTTCCTTTCTATAACTGTGCACCTTCCAAACCACACTGTGAAGTTGCAGGTGAGGATGCTCTCTACTGTACCTCTATAGAAGGTGGAGAGAATATGAGGAGGAAGCTTAGCTTTTTTCAGCCTTCTTAAAAAGTGGAGGTGTTGGTGTTTCCCAACCATGAGAGATGTGTACACCCAGGAATTTCATACTCTTGACTCTCTCTACACTCTCACCATTGATACTGAGTACTGGGGGGATTTGTTCTCCTTTTCCTGAAGTCGATGATAATCTCTTTGGTCTTTCTTACGTTCGGGTCAAGGTTGTTCCCCTCGCACCAACTGATCAGAGATGCCACCTCCTCTCTATGTGCCCTTTCATCCTCCTTTGTGATGAGCCCCATGACTGTGGTGTCATCAGCAAACTTGATGATATGGTTGGACTTGTGTTTAGCAGTCGTGGGTCAGGATGGTGAATAACAGTAAGCTGAGAACAAATCCCTGTGGAGCTCCGATGTTAACTGTGATGCATTTTGATGTACTTTGATGTGTTTTTACCTGAACACATCCTCTGTGGTCTCTCAGTCAGGAAGTCTAGGATCCAGTTACAGAGATGTTTACGAATTCCTAAATGTGCCAGTTTTTCTATCAGCTGCATTGGTACCACCATATTAAATGCTGAAGTCTATGAACAGCATCTTCACATAGTTGTCTTTGCCCTCTGAATGCTCAAGGGAGATGAGTAGTGCTACTAATATGGCATCAGCTGTGGATTGGTTAGCTCTATGCAAACTGCAGAGGGTTAAGATCAGGAGGTAGGCATGAAGAAAGATGCTTTTTGTTCAGTTGCTCAAAACATTACATAACAGTGGATGTCAGAGCGACTAGTCTGTATTCGGGGCTGGAGGGAGTGGTTTTCTTAGGTAGTGGGATGATGTTAGTTTGCTTGTAACATGAGAGTACTTTCACCATGGCAAGAAAATGTTAAATATTTCCTTGAGCACTGTGCATAGTTGATCAGCACAGCCTTTTAACACCTTGTCCAGTATGTTGTCTGGGCCAGCAGCCTTCCTGTGGTTCACTCTCCTTAGCTCTCTTCTTACCTCCTCTGTTTTGAGGCTGAGTACTGCATCCTTTTCATCAGTGGGTAGCTTTACTGCCAACCTATTGTTTCTTTCCTCAGATCTACCAAAGAAGATGTTCAAATTATCCAGGAATTCAATGCTGCCTTCACACTGTGCTGACCTGATTTAGTGTTCTCCAGTATGCTTTGCCATAGTCTCCTTGCATCCTTCATGTCTTCAACGTGGCTCTGTACCTGTATACTCTGTATAGTACTCTGTATAGGTTATTTGTTCAGACTTTTACTGATGCATTATTTGCATGGTGGTAATTAATAAGCTTGGACTTAAAATGGTGAAATATTGGTAAGGGCTAAAAAATTAGTAGCAGTGAGTTCCATGCCTCCTCTTCCAAAAGGAGTATGTTTTAAGTCCTACATATGATGAACATAATACAAATGGGATAACCTGTTAGCATAAAATTGTTGTCAGTGATTATGACTTTTTTCTTGTCATTTAAGCTATGTTTCCAGGATGACACTCAGTTGCAGGTGGGGGGGGGGGGTGGGCAAGGGTTTCTACCATGTGAGGGATTCTCAGGATAATTGGCTTGTGAAACAGAAAGTATAATCAATCAAGGTTTGTGGGGTGGATTTTTTGCATTGATTTGTAATAGAGACTTTTGATTCTCCTAGCATTAATTGTTGTTGGATCAGAGGACCCAAAATGTAACTTCTATGGATATAAATGATATTAAGATCTAAGAAAGCTATCACTACGTTTTCTTTTTTCTTACCCTATAAATTGTCTTCCTTTCTGTTTGCTACTTTTGTCAAGACTTTGGAGTTTAATGTACACATTAATATTATTTCAGGATAATTTTTGTTGTGCAAGTAAGGCTACTTATAGGAATATTTGTGACAGTTTGTTGCTGGGTGTTTTAGTCTCTGTGTTGTTTCTTTTTCTTTTTGTTGTAACTTATGGGTGTTATAAATGCTACTTTTTCAGCAGTAAAGCATGGAGACCCAGTACAAATCTGTCATTATATTCTGTTTTGTACAGAGCATGTTTTCATTGTTTTTTATGTTTTAGTAACGTTCTTTTCATCTTCACTGTGGAACCTGATAACCAGCAGTCTGACACAATAGATAAATGTCTTTTTTTTTTATTTCCAGCCTTTGCAACAAACAGACACATCATTTATGGCACACCCACTTGTGTCCACTTTTGCACTGTTATCTATATATATATATATATATATATATATAGATATATATATATATATATTGCTATAATGTTTTTTTTTCTTTTCTTTTCTATGTGTTGGAATAACCTTGTTAGTAAAGCATAAAGGCTAAACCAAAATTTCTTTGTGGCTAAACAGCCACTCTGAAAACATTGGAGAACAGATCATATTTTTATGGCAACCTTAGCAAGTTGTTTTTGTTGTGTCTTTCGGCTTTTCCCGGTTAGGGGTCACCATAGCTTAGCAAGTAAAGGCCTTAAACACATGTTCCATACATAATAGCTATCTGAAAGTCAGTACATGTTACACTTATCAAAGAAGCATGATGTAGGCAGATGCCATAACAAATGGAGAAAGTAGGGCTGGGTTTTCAAGGATGTGTGTTTAATAACCCCTAGAGATAACCATTGCATTTTGAAGAAATGTCAGCATAAATGTTTGGAAGACTGCCTAAGAAACCAGAGGTATGAACTTCGTGAAGAAGGTGCAGAGAGAATGGATGTTTGTGCAACTCTATATGCACTTTCTTCAGGCAGTCAAATGTATTATATTATTTTGTACAGAATAAAGAAACATGACTTCATTTTAGTCATGCTAAAGAAGGCATCCCATATCTAGTACTGTTGAAAAACCAGAATTCATCAGTAAACATTGTTTAAAATTATCAACCTCTAGCTTTTGATATAATTTCACATTCTATAGCTTTTTATTCCTTTTGGACAGCTGGGTTCTTTCAACTGCATAAGAGCCACGTTCAGCTTCATTATGTGAAGGACATTTCAAAGCTGGCGTTCTTATGTTTTACATTGAGAAAACCCAGTGTGAAAGTTTTGACAATATTTTTATATTTTTTTTACCTGGTGATTTATGTTGCATTTTTATTAATGTTAACTGTCCTTGTTTCTGTATTTATTCTGCATTTTCATTGTTATATTCTGTGGTATAGATTAACCTGTTTTCAGTGCTGTGATACTGACATTTTGCCTGTTGATATTGTGCCCACAAGACATGGACACTAGACTGAACAGTCCTGGTAGTCCATTATTGTTATCCACAGTTGTATTAGACCCTAACAACAGTAAATTACATAAATTACTCAATGTGTGATGTAATCTGTTGCTTCTGGAGAATATTGTGGAAGCAGTTGCTCTACAGACTGAGGGAACTTTGATGCCAATTAAAAAGGATTTAACAAAAGCAGTGCTACTTTACAACAGTGACTAGATAATTATAAGAAGTTACAAAGGCAAATGATATGTTTCAACGCATACTTGCATGCTAGTGTTGTTCCAAGGGGACTTTGCATTGTAAAAATGCAGACATATGGCAATAAATGTCCAGGGTTGCTAAAGAAATGACAAGAACTGAATATACAACTGAGTTTGGCTTGTAAGAGAATAATGAATGACTTCTTTTTACATATTGATGAGAAGGAGTTTAGCTTGTAATGGCCTCAGGGCCACTCGCCTAGTATCGTCCTATGAACCTATGAATCAGTGAGCTAGAGACTTTGATTTTGTATTAAAGACTTTAAGAAGTTTGAAAAACCTTACAAAAATATACTAGCCTGTATCACTACCTTTCTGCATTATCTAATAGTAGCTATGAGATGGAGATTACGTTGTGACAACAGTGATTTGAAGAAGGGACATATTTCCCTTAGCCACAGTAATAAGAGAATATATTAGTCTTTAGCCTCCACATGTGTGACTGAATCTGATAAATTACTATAGAGACAGCTGTGTCCAGAACAATTCATACACCTGATAACAGAATGACAGCAGTTCCCAAAACATAAGAATTATTACTGACAGAACTCCAACAGATAATGGAAACTAATGCGCTATCTACACACACACATATATACACACACACACATATATATATATATATATATTATATATATATATATATATATATATATATATATGTGTGTGTATGTGTGTGTGTGTGTGTGTGTGTGTGTATATATATATATATTCTGAATAGTCTGTGGGATCTTCCATGACTTGAGGGACCCCTGCAACTTCTGTTACCACAGAAGCTGAATAGACCAAAGGAATATAATCAGTCCATAAGAGGATGAGGTGGTGGGATAGGAAGAAGGAATACCAGAATGGGTCCAGTAACATGGACCAGATCAAGGAAAGGGAGTTAACATCATAAGCCATATTAATACATATTCCTGACAAGAATTTTTTTTTAAATCAGACATCCTTATTGACACACAGAAAATATATATCCCAATACTAGTGTAGTCTGTATGAATGCTGCACCATTTAATACTCTTTAGTGGCTCTTAGGTTTATAGGTTCATAGGTGTATACTCATCTAATGAACACCAGGGCCTTTATAAGCCTATCTGTGCAATCCAACCCAATTATGTCTCTCTGTATCATGGGCATTTATTAGGAGGGGGTATGTTAGTTAGGAAGTTTCTAGATGTTATTTGGGGAAAGTATGTTAGTTTGGGCAATGCTGTCTACCTTTTTCTATTAGAGACGTGAGGTCCAGACTATGGGTGAATTTCTGATTTCCCATCTATTGGTCAAAGTTATGTTTAAACAGATTTAAGAATGGAATCTGCTCCACATGGATGGGGAGCCTATTCCAGAGCATGGGGTTCCCCTGAGACACACAGCTGTCTCATCAACATGTCTTATTTATGCCACATGCCAAATTTAATTCCTTGGCTCCAGTGGTTCTGATGCTGTTCATTTTGCATATGTGCAAAAGATCCATCAGATCTGAATCTGAGGATGCCTTTTATGACAGACATACATTGCCTGTCAGTAACCTGTAGGAGACAGGGTATGGAGAGAGGGCTTTAAGGGATTCCATATAGGGCAATGAGCTCTCATAAAATCATCCAAGGCAAATTTTGAGAGAAAAATCGCTAAGGACTCAAAAGACAATCATAAGGCCTTCTTTAGCTATGTTAGAAACCTAACTGAGCCGGCGGAAAACATTACTCAAGCCGCTGAATCACTTACAAATGCCTTCTACCAGCACCTACAGGACGGCATGGATCAGGCAATCCCAAACAAAACAAAGACTCTTTGTACCAAAGGCAAGCGTCCAGTCTGGTGGACCCCAGCCATAAACAAGCTCTACAACAAAAGGAGGAAGCTACTACAAGATAGAGCAAAATCCTTAAAAGGTAAGACACCTTTGATCATTATAAGTAAAAAACTAAGAGCTCTCATAAAATCATCCAAGGCAAATTTTGAGAGAAAAATCGCTAAGGACTCAAAAGACAATCATAAGGCCTTCTTTAGCTATGTTAGAAACCTGGGAGAAAACTCCCAGATATGCCCAGAATTAGTTCAAAATGATGTGAAAATTACTGAACCTACAGACATTGCCAACATACTGGCTAACAGGTTCAGTGCAAACTTCTCCAAAAGGAGAGATATCTATACCAGAGGATTGTAGCCCCCCAAACATCTCTAACGCCCAGGTGAGAACTGCTCTCTCCAAGGCGAAAAACACAGCATCCATGGGACTAGATGGTGTCCCCGGCTGTGTGCTCCACGAACTCAATGAGGAATTAAACCCGCAGTTAGGACAGCTGTTTAATCTTAGCCTCACCTCAGGATACGTACCCAAGGAGTGGCGCACGGCAACTGTGGTCCCACTTCACAAAGGCAGTGCCTCCAACGACCCTGGAAATTACCATCCCATCAGCTTGACAAGCCTGATCTGCAAAGCTATGGAGAGGATCATAATGGAACTCATAAATAAAGACATAGGGAACTTGCAGACTTTGGATCCAACCCAGTTTGGCTTTGTCAAAGGCAGATCATGCCTTTTAAACTTGGTTGACTTTTTCGAAACAGTCACCAAGGCCATTGATGAGGGAAAGGCAGTCCATACAGCCTACCTCGACCTGGCAAAGGCTTTCAACACAATACCCCACTCAGGTATCATTGAAAAACTCATCTAAACCCATACATCACAAGATGGGTTGCAAACTGGCTAAGTGACAGAACCCACAGGGTCAGAGTTGCTGGCGCCATGTCAGACTCAAAGCCTGTCACAAGTGGTGTCCCACAGGGCTCAGTCCTGGGCCCACACTTGTTCGGCATCTACTTTTCTGAAGTACAAGCAAACACAGGAGGGTTATGGCTGACAAAGTTTACAGATGACTGCAAACTGGGCGCCATAGTCGAGAACACATCTGACACAGATATCCTTCAGAAGGGTCTCACAGAAACGGATAACTGGTGCCAGAGCCATGGCCTAAAGTTAAACGCCAAGAAATGCATAGTCATACCCTTCGGGAAAAACAAGGTTACCCCTAGCTACCATATAGGTGGCAATCCACTGAGCACAGAAGAGGTTATCAGGGATCTGGGGACCCAGGTTGACAGTAACCTTTCGTTTGACACTCACGTTGCTAAAGTAGTTAGGAAGACCTTCTACATTGCCCACCTGATCATGAAGGGATTCACATCTAGATCAAGGGAGGTCATCGTCCCCTGTACTCATCACTCATCAGACCAATGATTGAGTACAATGCCCCATTCGGAATGTATCTGACCCGACACCTGCAGCAGCTGGAAAGGCCCCAAAAGTTCCTCACCAAAAGGATAAAGGGTCTCAAAAATATGTCTTATGCTGCCCGACTGAAAGAACTCCAGCTCTATTCAGTCACTTACCGCTTGCTCAGAGGTGACCTGTGCCTGACATACAAGGCCATGTCAAACCCAGATTTGATGAACATGCTTCACCTCAAAAAATCTAGATCCCTCAGAACTACAAGGGTGGGAGACTTAAACCTTGACACGGTTATTAATAGGACGTACTGGAGGGACAGATTCATCACCCAGAGACTCCCTATGCTGTGGAACAAAATCATGGTACATGTGAGGCAGAGCACCTCGCTGGCCTTGTTCAAGAGAAATCTTGACCAATGGATGGGAGATTGCAGATATACCCCAGGGATTACCTCAGTGTCACTGCTTGACAGAGACACAGCAAAATAATGGGATTAGTTTCCTTCAAACTAAAGGGGTGGCGAAAGCCACAAAACTCTGGGCTAGGCTTATAAATGCCCTTGGGCAGATAGCCTAGTATGAACCTATGAACCTATGAACCTATGGATTCTCCTGGTAAGGAACCTTTGTGGATGTTCCAAATGTTGTATATGTCTGGTCAGGCACATGTTGAAGGGGACATTATACTCAATGATGGGTCTGATAAGGGCCAAATGAAGTGGCACTGTGATTTCTTTGGACCTGGATGCCATGCCCTTATTTACAAGTTGGGTGACATAGAATGATTTTCTTACTATCTTGGCCACATGTTGACTACAGGCCAGATTACTGTCTACATATATTCCCAGATCCCTGACTACTGGGTCTACTCTTAGGGGTATCTTATCAATGGAGTAATTAGCTTGGGTGTCAGTTTTCCCAAAAGGCACTATAGGTTCATAGGTTCATAGGTTGGTACTAGACTATCAGCCCTAAGGCCTATACAAGCCTAGCCATAACAATTCCCTGGCTATTTCTTCCTACACTGTTTACTTCCCTGTAATAAATTACTTCCCAATAATAAATTTCTTGGGGTTAAGTTTTAGTCCATGACTTTGGCACCAGTCATTTGTCTGTGTTAAACCTTCTTGTAAGATATTTGTGTCATGGGAGGATCGATGATAGCTCCCAGTTTGTACTCATCTGAGAAGCTGGTCAGCTAAAGGCCTTTGACATTAGCCTTTACTTCTAAGAGGTAGATGCCAAACAGAAGCAATCCCAGCATGGAGCCGTGAGGTATCCTGCTGGTGACTGGTGTCTTAGTGAAGGTGGTATCACTAGTCCTGACTTCCTGGGTCCTGCCTGTCAGCCAGCTGGCAATCCATAAAATCATGTAGGGGATTATCCCCATTTTGGTGAGTTTGTCAACTATACCCCGGTACAGTAGGGTATAGAATGCCTTAGCCAGGTGCAGGTAGGTAGTATACACCATTTCCCCTCATACATTGCCTTGGTAACCTACTCAAAGAAGTCCATCACATTTAGTAGGCATGACCTTCCCTTGATAAAGCCAAACTGAGTTAGGTTTAGTGTCTGAAGGTTACCTATGTCTTTGTTGATCATTTCCTTGATAATTTCTTCGAGGGCTTTGCATGTTAGACTTGTCAGACTAATAGAACTATAGTTTCTGGGGTCAGTTGATGGACCACCGTTGTGAAGTGGGATAACCATTGCATTCTTCCATTCTCATAGAACAAGGCCTGTACTGAGGCAGTAGTTGAAAAGTGACTAAAGTGGTCCTGATAAGTCATGTTTTGATTCATTTAGGAGGCATCCTGGGATATTATCAGGGCACATTGAGGCTGTTTTTTTTTTTTTTTGATTAGCAAGACCTGCTCCCTGTTATAGTTGTGGGTTATGCTAGTAGATATTTCATGGGGGAGGAAGGGGGAGTGGGGGTGAAGTTTAAGTTGAATTTTTCAGCCAGCAGATTTGCTATATCACTCTGCTCAGTGAAGGTAACACCATTGAAAACCAGTTCGGCTCACTGATGTGTGCTGCCTTTGATTTTTTGGACAAAGCTGTAGAAGGTCATGGGGTTGTCTGTAGTATGTGAGGCTATCTTGATCTTGTAATTACCCTTGTTGGACTAAGTTAGTCCTCTTATTTTCCATTTTAGTTTAATTATAGAGCTCCTATCATTGTGGGAGTAGCTCTTCCTTATTTTAGCCAGGACTTTTTTCCTTTTGTTATATACCCTATTAAGGCTAGGATGACACCAGAGTAGTCTGCTTTTAGAGTTTGTTTAGGGCTTACTTCTATTAAGTACAGCAGTCTCTACAAAGCAATTTACATGGTTGTACAGAGTGTCTGTGAACAATTCCTCATAGGTTGCTATGAATTCGTGGTAGGGATGGGCACTGAATTTTGACAAACTATCACTTAATATGATGTAGTTTGCTTCAGAATAGTTACGGGGGGTTGCTAGGATTACCAAGTTGATTTTTATTTTGAAGAAGACAGCTTTGTGATCCAGCCGCACCAGTAAGGACATAGCATGTGGGGGGAGCACTCTTCCATATTGGTGAGTAAAGTCTCCCATGAATAAGGTATTTGGTTTAATGATGAGTATCTCCAGTAGGTATAGGTTCAAGATATAAGATACTATGGACATTGAGGGTGACTTTTAGTTTTCTAGACTATGGGTGGGTGGCTTAATGGTTAAGGTGTTTGCCTTACAAACACAAGGTGCAGGGTTTGAGTATCACAAGGGGTAATTGGCTAGGCTTAAAATGGCTCGCAAGGGCAGTTAGCTTAGTCCTAATCTATGAATCTATGGGATGTGACTTTGTCTATGGTGATTTGCACATGGATAAAATCCAGGGCATCATCCTGTTTAACTAAACTAGAGTCAATCCAGAGCATCATCCTGTTTAACTAAACTAGAGTTATGCTTGTTGCTAATATAGATTGAGACCCCTCCAACTTTTGTCCCTCTCTGTGCAGCTGATGGTCTAAATGTGTGGAAGGTACTTGCACTGCTGTAGTATTTTTTGTGGGTTTAACCCATGTCTCAGTAACAGCACAGATCTCTATATTCTCAGAGTGAGGAGAGCTTGTAGGGTGTGGAGTTTCCCATTTAGGCTCTTAGCATTGATCAGTAACACCTTTGGGTTTATTTGCATTCTATTTGCTATGTCGGTAGGTCTGTCAATTTGGCATTGCCTAAAAAAGGTTCTAAGAAGATGTATAAAGTTTTAGCCAACATTCAGAAGGCTATGGGGGGCAGGTGCAGACATGTGTTGCTAACCATGTTCACCCATGCTGACAGATATCGAATCCTCCTTGAAGGAAGCAAGAAACGAAGCCAATTATTGATGTAATTATCGAAGTCAATCATCTTTTGCTCATGCTGTGGCATCATCATTGGTGAAGGTAGAATGCTGCTCAATGCAAGGCACATACCTGCCTGAGACACATATTCAGAGAGATCAACAATGTCTCTCTTCATATAGTCCAGGGAAGTCTGTCTCAGGTCAACATTCACATGGACTATGATAAACTCATACTGGTACCTGTGGTATAGAGACTTGGGTATGTGCATAACTTATTGGATCCTGGCTCAAGATAAACAACCAACTGTTATATTCTCCTTGTTCATTCTGGTGAGTGGGGCATCTGTGTGTCATCAAATGGAGTCCCCTATGATAAGAGTCCTGGGTACTGTTTTGGCTTGTCTTATGGTCTTTGATGTTGGGGTCCACTGGGTGTAGTCATATGTGTTGTTTGGTGTTGCCTTTGGTAAGTGTTTTAGAGACTGCTGGGTATAGGCATTGCCATTTATAGGCTAAGGAGTTCTCTGAGATTTGAGAAGATTGCTTTTTAGTGCTTCAGCATAGATTAGTCTATGTGTGTGGTGGACACTATGTGTGGTGGATATAGTGTGTGTGCACTTGACAATCTTGTTTGTATGCAAGATTTTTGCCTCCAGTGAAATTATGTATGTACATCTTTTGCATACTGTGTTTTCTTCTTTAAGGATTAAATGGTTGTTTGTGAACATGGGGCGAATACTACATTGTCACAGGATACCAATATCTACCAACCACGCTATAGAGCATATGGAAATTGCATATCCATGTTGTCTGGATCTGTATTTAGGTGGACTACTGTAGGTCATGGACTGGGTTATACAGAGGTATCTTTGGGTGTCTCTGGGGTTTGACACTAGACTAGATTAGATTGTGCTGAGATTTAATAGTAGCGTTGTTTAATGTGCTGGAGAGAATTTGTTGCAAGGGAGGTTTGCTCAAGTGCAATACTGATTTGCAGGGTATTATGAATATATGGAAAACAATGAGTGGGAAAGTACTTAAACAGGTTACATATCAGGCAATAGCAATGAAGGAGGGGAAGGAGGAACTTTGGAAGTCAAATTACCATAAGGGGCAAAAGGCAGTGACACACCCCGTTAAGACAACAACAAGAGAAGGGCTGGCCAATTATTTTCAAAATATCCTAAAAGCACAAGTCTCAAGTCACAGATTTGATTTAACATCTGGACACAGCCCAGAACTAGGGATAACATACAACTTCACATACATCATTTCAAGCCATGACACCACTTATCAAAAAAAAAAAATCATAACAACAAACCTGCATTGCAACAAATAAAAACAATTCATTATGCAGTCCAAATACCCAGTGCGGACAAATTTCTAAGTGGCTGCCCTTCCTCAAATATCATAACCACCTACAGAAAATTCCAGTGTACTCTGTCAAATGCTTTCTCTACATCAAGTGAGAGTTGGACTACCTATTGTTGGCTTACCTATTATTCTCGACTGCCTATGTATCATTTTGTTCTAATAAAGTTGTCAAATGTTTGTCTCCATTTTGCAAACCCACATTGGTCCAGGCCAATCAATCCAGGCAAGAGTTTCACCAGTTTATCAGTCAGAATTGCTGCAAAAACATTATAGACATGGTTCAGTACTGCTATTGGCCTGTAAGACCCTAGCTTGATTGGGGGTCCCTTCCCTATTTAGGGGATCACTGAGATGACTGCTTGATGCCAAGATTTGCAAAATCTCATTAAACATTTATTGCCATATTCATACTGTTCTATATATCATGTCACGTCTCAGACCAGTACCATACTGTTTAGACCAGTATGTATAACGTCTTTCCCCTTTCTGACTCTCTCCTAAGTCTTTTAATCCCAACACTTCAGTAGTTGCTTTAATATTCTCCCTTCTCTTGTTAGTCTTATGGATCTGTGCCCCCGTCCCCTGAAGTGTCAACTACATCTGATATAACATTCCAGCATCCTGCAATTACAATTATATTCTGGCTACATTCTATTACCTCTAGCAATATATTTCACATTTGTGTTTTAGTTTTCTTTGGAGGGAGATGTATATTGCCCAATGTAATTTATTTACCCCTCCAGTCTCCTTTTAGTAGTACTTATCTCCCTAGGTGCAAGTGCATAAAACAGAATAAGGGAAGAGAGCAGATACTGAAAGGGCTACAGCTCTCCCTAGGAATATTTTGTTATTCACCAGAGGTTTATTTATTTATTTATTTCCAGTTTGATTACTGGGGAAATCCAATCGGCCAAAATTACCCATTTTCAGTGGAGGCCCAGGGAGAAAAGTTCCAAGATACATTATGCAGTTTAGATACAAAGATACAAAAGTGTAAGACATACATTATATAGTACAGTTACAAATAAGTACATTCAATGACACGCATAGTCAACAAAATTCACAGTGGGTAGTCTTATGGGTTATACAGTTTAATTTGAGCAAACACTCTTATGTATTAGGTGTGAAAACATTTTACATACATACATTTAAGTAAATGTAGATGCATTTACATTCACAAAGATGCTACTTGCCTTTTATAGAGCTGAAAATTTCAAAAGCCACACCATATTCTTGTGAGATTGAATAGAGCAGCAGACCTTTACTTTTGTAATCTCTTTCACTTTGATTGTAAAGGAGTTATGAAGACAAACAGGGAACAAAAACGTCTAGGACATGAAATATTAAATGATATATTGTTTTTTTGTAACAGCATCTGGCACTTTGGTGGGCTCTTCAGTTTGACTTGCCACAATGACTATGTTTGCACCATAGTGGTGTGATGTTACCATTCTATAAATATTTCTACATTTACATTCTGTGTACATTAATTACTAGGTTTCACAAAACATATGAACTCAGATGGTACCCAGTCATTGAGAGAAAATGCACAAAAAGTGGCATACAATCCTATCACATCAGCTGTGGCTGAAAGCCTGGCGTGTTTTCTGGGATGCTAAGATGTCTGTCTATTGAAGGAAGGTAGTCATGTATTTTACATCTCTGAATCAAATGGTAGAATGCCAAATGTGATACTTTAAGTTCCTGGCAGAGGGCACCTGTCTTTTAAATTATTGATCATGCACACCAACTTAATTTTCATGGCTCTCTTGTTATTAGAGATGCATTTCCACTGGTATCTGTAAGTCACCATCTTTGTTAACAAACAAACATTCATGAAACGCAGGACTCATTTAACTTATTTTCTAGTACAGTACCTACAAAGCATGTTTTTACCTGCAGTACCATGATACCAACAGTAATCTGTTGTGCTGTACTTATCTTTGCTTTCTCATCTAGCAAGTATGTATTTCCTGCAAATTTTCCTACTTATGTGAGAAGTGGAATGTAAGACATAAAGGCTTCTTAAAGCCAGTGGTTGCCCTTTCTCAAATATCATAAGCACCTACAGAAAATTCCATTGTACTCTGTCAAATGCTTTTTCAACATCAAGTGAGATTATAATTAATCTCTATTACTATTATACAATTCTCTTTGCTGGTGGCCATCAAATTTTGGCCAGATCTGGGAAGAAGGATACAAAAATAGGTAACATCTGAGGATTTGGTTGGGAAATGTATGGTAAATTCATCCAAAACACTAATCCAGCCAAAAAAATGCAGTTGTGCTCATTTACCACCCTGACACTTACTGTCTTGTGAAAATATGCCTGCATACTGAAGAAGTCTGGCATTGCAGTTTTTTCACTGATGGTGCATATGTAGATTACTTGTATAACGCTTTACTGAGTTACAATACCCACTGATACTTTCCTTTGTGGCAACATAGCCCATGTCTCCATGCTGCTGCTGCTGTTTCTTCTGTTGGTGTTGCACTTATGCTTCAGGGACAGTCTCTGTGATTAACTATATGTAGTAGTAGTCACTTTGTCTGATCACCTTTATGAATAATAGACACAATACTGTTAGTGTAGTAACTAGCTACCATAACATCCATAGAAGTTAAAATCTGGTGACTGTGTCTTGCAGTGACACATCTAAGGATTAGCTCAGCAGACTGTGTAACCATACTCAAACATGCCTACTACCCTTCGTATGTTCCTAGCAAATGTTTTCTTAACTATGAAATTTTGTTTAGTATTAATGATAACATTATTACTGTTGTTATTATTATTTTTATCATCATAAATGTTTCACAGCTGTCAGGTCTCCGTGCCATTTAATGTTCAGTATTAGCTACAAATACATGCAGTTTTCTTCCACATATGACTAGATGTAAGAGAAGACTGGAAATCTCCAATTTTAGCAACTCTAAACTCAGAAAGAGACCTTTAAGCTATGTGTTACTTCCGAATTAACTGCATGTCATACTTTTCAATAACCATGGACACTTTGACTGTTGACATGATAGCTGATTACATCTGAATGCATACTAACCTCCAAACCATCTGCATGTTTTTTTAATAAAACTGCCATTCTTCTTTTTACATAGTATATATCTACCGTCTTCATAAAAGCATTGCAATATTATTTATGTTACATTCCAGAATATAAACAGGTTTTTGCCCTTAGGCACCCCTGACTGTTGCTGCTGTGTAGACTCTTTCTGAAATTTACAGATAAAAGCAGTTATAGGTCAAAGGAACACACTACCAAGGAGAACAATTCTTTCTGCTGGGAATAGATAGAGCTGCATTAAAGTATATGCAGTCAAAAATGTTAATGCATTTGCTTGTTTCAGTACAAAGAATGCCCTCTGCATTTTAAATCTGCACTAAGGGAATTAACTGGAAGGAACAGCAGAAAAGGTCATTTAGGTGCCCTTTAATGGTCAGACATACTCTTTCAAACATATTTAAAGAAAATACCACATTTGATAAGTTATTGAAACCATGGATATCAAGACATTGTTTTTACATGGCTCATACACAGTTTCAAATCTCACTCCCCTTTCACCAACTGAAAATTGCATACAAGTAATTTAAATATGAGACAGCTTCATTTGGATACATTACTTGTTATTGTAACATCAGATGAGTAATTGCCTTGATCTAAGATGCTGCTCATGTTTTCCTGACCCTAGATCTCATCATGAAGTTAATATTAAGTAATAAATTATGTACTGTTCTGCTACAAAAGGTCCCAAAATTAAATTTCTTAAAGAAACAGAATACAAAACATAATATTGCAACTTAACAAAGAAAATCATAAATTTTATTCAACAAATTAATGCCTTGGCTTATGCCGTCATAGGTTTAAAAAATACATCCTTACCACAATTATAAGTAGAAAAAACACCAATCCAATAAGATAATCAAGTAATTAATTAACTGATGTCATATATCATTTAATCAAGTATTTTTCAAACCAATGAAGGTGTGAGCTGAGGCACTAGTTTGTTTGTTGAATAAAGTTTATCCTAAGGCGTCAATAAACTCTGTGTAGGCTTAGCATGAAGCCCACATGCAGTTTACATGCTTGCACAGAAAGTAGAATGCTAATTACATATGCATGCCATGCACCATGTTTAAATGTAAATAAGAGTGGTTCCATGGCCAGCAACAGTGTTGCCCACTAGGAAACCGTGTATAGCAACAAGGACATCAGCAGTCATATAAACCTGTTTGCCTACAGGCAAACTAGCTCTGCAGGGATTGTGCAGAATGCCACAATGATTACCACATATAAAGCAATGTATATAGTTCCAACACATTATATGAAAATGTATAAAATACAAAGTACTGTGGAAACCTGTGTCAGGCATACCAAATAAAAGTTGTGTAAATGATCAATAAGGGTACATATACTGCATTATAAATAAATTGTCAGGGGAACTATGTATATTGAATGAAAAAGGACACACAGATGAATTGTAGGAATGAACACAGGGGAAGATGGCAGGTGAAACATGGTAATGGTAATGTACAGCAGATGAGTGAATGTCACTGAAGACAGTTCTAGCATGAACAGTAATCACTTATTGACATGATGCAGTACAGAATGCACAGTTATTGAGTATTATGTGACTGTCACACAGTCACAGTATCCACTTGAGTGGATACTTTGTGATATAAGTATCCTGACATGAACAATGGACAGGACATATATCAAGGAATGGTATATACAATAGGGATTATGTGCATATTGTGAAGCTGCACAAAATGAGTTGTCAGCATAGGTCTCAACCAAGCAGGACACATAGTAACAGGCCCATAGACAACAGTAGACAGAAGCACGCACAATCAGGGGCAATATCAGAATAATACCACAAGTAATCCCATGTCTTCCACATAACATACGTGACTGTGAGTGATCATAGATGGCTCTGCAAGAACACACATGTACAACTTATGATTCATTAGCAATCTCTTAGGGGAATCAAACATATCTCCCTCATAATGTAGCATCTGGCAGAGGTGTTCAGAGGGACACTGTTACACCTGTGTTAGAAATAACAAGCAATCCTGGCTAGCTGACAGGTATGCATACCACTTGGTCTACTCACAGGGGAGGGAGGGGTGTTGCTCATATTGTAATTATCTTATCTATTTGTGTTCATAATGGAACTAATCCTTCCATGAGTTTCTTTCATCTACTGTGTCATATGGATGTGGCATCAGCGCTTTGTGTGTTTTGATACTGTATGCATTATACCAATACCACACTTGGATTAAATGATTGTCTACAATTTGCAGTCCTCCACAAAGCTGGTTGAAGAAAGGATATGTAAGTCAGTTTTGATGTCTGACACTTAAATAATGGACTGGAAAGGGCCTACCACAGAGTCCTGAGGTACAGACCTGGTCACTGGACTCTAGATAGAGGTGACTTCACACATTGCAACATATTTCTCTGTCACTTATGTGTTCCAATTGTTTACTCACTTGACGTAGGTATTTATGGCCACTTGTGACACTTTCTGTGTAATACCTGACTGTTGATTTGTGTCAAATGCCTTGGCCAGGTCAAGTTACATAGGATGATAGTGTTGTCATCATGCATGCCCTCTTGAAGACGGTGAATACATGTAGCAGAGACGATGTAGCCTGAACAAATTAAACGTGGGTTTAGTACACAGTCAGTATATTACCTGTGTCCTTTTAGAGAAGGTCCATGATGACTCTTTGGCCTAACTCACAGGTGAGGAGAGTCAGGATGGATGCATAACTCCATGCATCAGTTGATGGTCCCCCAAGTCTGAAGTATGCATGTTGTTGCACAGCCTTCTATGGGAACATAGGCTAGCCTGAGGCTGTGTTGACATATGGATACAACCGTGTCTGGTTTTTAAGTCACTCTGTAGGCAACCTGTGATGTTGTCAGGGCCCACTAATTCTGTTTTATTAGACACAGAGAGTGCACAAATGTGCTTCTCTACTGAGAATAAAAACGGAGTAATGTTTGAATGTATACTCTGGCTGATGGCCAATGGTGATAGGGTGGTGACATGTGAGACAAACTGCGAGCTAGCAGATTGTCTATGTCCTCTGGATGGGTATGTCTGCCGGCATAAACAGATCTGTGCTTAGTTGTGTATTCCACTTAGTATTGCCTATGTATTGGAATAAACAGTTTATGACAAGACCTCCGTATGGCCTTGGTCATTCATCACATTCCACAAACTGTTGCTATGCACACAGTCATAGAGCTGTACCAATGCCACATACTTACATCACTTGCACAACATATGCCTATATGTGTTTCACAGGCAAGCTGTGTTTGAGCAGCCTGATGTCATATCAGGACACATTAGAAATCAGTTGTTTGTGGCTCATGAGGAACATTTCCTTATGGTGGAATGTGAACTGTGTAGAATGTTGATCTGCTCCACTACAAAAACAGAAGTTCTGATAAAACAAGAATATATATAGCAGTGTATCTTACCATGTCAACAGTTCTCAGGAGGCATATTCCTGCAGCTGTTATAAAAGGAGCATATACTACAATAGCATAAATGGTCATGAATATATTAGCTCACATCACAGACCGTAAGACCCTTTTATAGCCATACTGTACATCCACACCTCAATATAGCACGTCAGTGACATCAACATTGACATGTCAACCATTCATAAGGTAATAGGACATTATTAGGCTAATGGCCATCATCACATGAAATCCTAGCCATTATTATACCCTGTAAAAATCCATATATCTATATATGCTTCAGAGTAGATGTTGTGAGGCCTGCATTAAATAGATATGTAGACATGTACAACTTTCAAAATATTGGTATTCTATGGAATTCTACTGATGACCAAAGGATACACGGTTAAGTTCTTCTGACTCGACAGATACACACCAATTGACTCCAGTGACAGTAGAACCCTTACCTAATCAAGTACACCAACTAGAGAACTCCAACCTCAGTATTTAATGCAAGCACCACAGCATAAGTCTGACTTTCACAGTGCTGCAGGATAATTTATAGTGGATGACATCAATATTGGATGTTTGACATCTGCCTATCCCTTAACTCCCTACACTGGCTCGAATTTCCCCACTTATTACAGCTATCTCAACTTCAAATGCTACACTCTCTTCTCTACAAACCTTCATTCTGCCCTACCCTCTCTTCTCTCATCTCAATCTATTCTCCTCCCCGTACTCTTCGTACCTCTAACCAACTACTGCTACAAACCCATCAACCCACAAAAACTATTGACAAATACCTCTACAAATCCTCCAGTGCCCAAATCTGAAACAAACTTCCCAGGGACATTTGTTCCATCATTCACCCATCCCACTTTAAAGAAAAAACTCAAGGCTCATCTACTAAAATCTAAAATCTGTCCTTGCCAAGCCCCAACTTGATAACTTTCCCTATAACCTATGTCATTCCACCCTTTTTTTCTTAACCTGTTTTTGACCAAATCAAGCTTTTTTTTCCTCCCCAAATCTCTGATACCCGCACTGACAAAACAAACGATTAATGTAAATATGTAAATATGAAACTACACTGCTACCCTGTAATATAATACAGGTATACTGCCTTTTAATTTTCTACTTTGATTTGTCTAACATATATATTGTGAAACCAATTTGTTCATATTCAACACTGTATAACTTTTGTCTCTTTTTTAAGTATTATCATATATTTGTGTAAACTGTGCTTGTAAAATACCTCCTTAGTGATTGTATAACCTCTTTTGTAAACTGCTGCATTTCTTGGAGCTTTTCTCCTCGGGTCTCCACTGAAAATGGGTCCCAAGCCCAGTTGGACTAACCCGGTTAACAAATGTCAATAAATAAATAAATAAATAAATAAATGTTGGGAGGCCTGAATGAAATGGATGTGTAGGCATCTACAACTATTGGTACTCCATGGGATTGCACTGATGACTGTAGGATACACACTTATGCTCTGCTGACTAGACAAACAGACAGACAGACACACCAAACAGTTGACTGGAGTGAGGTTAGAACATTTATACTGCTCTTCCCATTTTTGAGTAGTTAAGTAATGAGCAAATGTGAGCCTCTGCCTCATTGATAAAATTATGACAATTCTATTTTTTGCTTACCTCTGTGCAATCACATTAAGTGGAGGGCATAACAGTCAGCAGTGCAGATGATACTGAGTGTAAGAAAAGCACCTGCTGCTTAACTGACTCTGTGGCAGCAGGCAGCAGTGCATTGAGAGGTTTCTTTTGAGCTCAGGTGATGCATGTTTGAATACAGGTGTATCTAATAGCTTTAAATATGTATTTATAATGTAATGACATAATTATTTATTCTAAATTTACTGTGTGTAACTTTAGCGCAGCATGTTTAAGCAGCATTGCACAGAGGTAACTGCACCATTGAAGAACCATTCACTGTCACTCTGCATTGGTGCGTGATACTAACTCTGCAAAAACATAAAGGACAAAAGTGAAGTGTTTCATTATTTTTTCACTTATGTGTGTGGTGTCTGCTTCTATTTTTTAACTAGGTTAAAAGTGTTAAAATGGGGTAGATAGAAATGTGGTGAAATGGGGGCAAGCAAGGGGAAAGAACAAAGGAAAAGCAATATAGAGATGTGCATTAGGGAGGTAGGAAAGAACAGTAGCTATCCACTTCTTCAACAGTGTAAAATGAAAATATATACAGAATATTACCTGAATTTGGACTGTCGCCTCAACAACAAGGAGAGACAACAATGCAATCATATTGTATAGCTAATTGGACTGAATCAAGTCTGTCAAGTAGACATTTGTACAAAGTGGAGAGCTATGTATGAGACAATATATTTTTTTTTGTGGGACAAGTTCCCAATTTTTTTTACTTCAGTAAGAATGGAATTTTGGGTAAAAGATGCAGGTATTTCTGGGTCAGGTAAGTAGGTTAGGTGAGGAAGCAGATGCAAAATAACAGGACAAATAAGACAAGTCACCACTACCCCCTTACTCTGCTGGCTTTTAGAGTGCTTGACATCATCTCCTATGGACTATAAAAGAGAGCATACTCTCCATCCAGCATAGGAGTGCACCAGTAGTGCTGTGCATGACCCTATGTACCAAGCTCAGAAACTCCTGGTGGGTGATAAAATCCTTTCCTCTGCCAGTTCTCCCAGAGACTACCACAGCACCAACTCCCAGGGTAGTACAACCTGATGTGGAAGGTCCAGGTAGTGCAGGGGCAGCAGAAATATTAGTACTGCAAAGTTGGATCCCAGATGTTCTGGGCATTGATGTAGAAGCCAGTGGAGTGGGGGGTAGGCTGAGCCATGGGGGTTGGCCTACATCCCTGTGCTGTAATGTGCTGTAACGCATTTTGTGATTTGTCAGAGATAGATAATGTACATTTTCGATGACACATAGAAAAATAAAAAAAAGAGAGATAAGGGCTGGGGTAAGAGAAAAAAGAGATAATTCATACCATCATATGTCACATACAATGCATTATCCCAATAATAAATATTTATCTATACTTTTACATTTAAGTGTACTTCTTATTAACTACAAACTCTAAGTAATGATTCCACAAAGTAATCCTTGTAATGCGCATATATTGCACATGTGCTTGGTGAAATTACACAGCTTCTGTTGAAATTAAATTATGTAATATTTTTAAAAGATTTTACTATATATTTGTTACTTGTGGTATGTGAACCCACAATGTCTGACTACTGTATTACACTTGACTCCCATGGTTGGCTTGTGCTACAGACTGAAGCATGCATATTAGGATATGCATGCTTCATTTGCTACTACTGTATAGAAGAGTAATACTTTAGCTAAAATAATAGTTATGTTGTGCTGCATACATACCCCTTGCTTCCCCCAGTCTCTCTAGATGCTCATCATGGGCTTCCCTGTTTTCCAGGATGTTCTGATTAGCTGTAGAAGGAAAAGGACAGAGAAAGAGACAAGCATTATGCATACCACTCTTGACTATATACAGCTTTGTAATATACATTCTCTTTATCTGTATACTTACACAACCAAGGGGAGAATCAGCTGTCCTAAAGTCATCCAGCCACTGGCTGAGTATATCCCACTTCTGCCTTTTGAGGTCATTATAGTGATGCCTACACTGTCTTCCAGTATGTGGAATGACAGTCGCATTGGAGACAGCCTTGGCCAGACTATTCCATCCCTCAAACTTGCTCTGGAATTGGGTATTGTCCCCCTGTACCAGCCTTCAGCTGTGTAGCTTTACAAAGAGTCTAATAAAGATTCTGGACTCCTCAATACCCCACATGTAAGCCCTGCTTTGGGAACCTTCTAGCTGCAGACATGCCTGATCAGGGCAAAAAGCAACAGTTAATAGTGCTTTCCCATCAATACATGTTATCACATTTACCGCTAGTGCACAAACCCAAACAATGATGCCAACCACATTTGCATGACATTAAGTGGAGGGCAACAGGACCAAAGAGAGAGGAAGGCAATTTATGAACTAAGAAGGACAATGTGACAATTGGCATTAGATTTTGGTTTGCATGCTGCTGTACCTGTTACTTGATTTAACTTTGCAGACATGTATTGGGATATAAATTATATAACCTGATACATTTTTGGGGTGGCTTTACAAACTGATAAAGGTAATTTGTACAATGTGGGATTCAGGCCTATTCATTTGAAACAAAACATATTCGTCCACATAGGTGATTTTGCATCCTTGCCACAGAACATGATTATTAATTATATAACTAAATATGGGAAAAAGATGTTGTGGATGGCTATATATATATATATATATATATATATATATATATATATATATATATATATATATATATATATGTATATATATATATATATATATATCTGAAATCAGGTATGTGTATGACCTGACAAGGTCATGGTTTACACGTTCATACTTTCATGAGCATCATTGAGGTCTAAAGACCACCCAAGGCCAGAGAAGACAATTATAATTACAGAAAGATAATAATCAGTATAACTTCTGTCGCACATATAATTCATATGAGCTCCACTGCTATACATATTTATTATTATTATTCATAATTATGTTTGAATTTTTTTGTATTTGTTTTTCAAAATTAAGTTGAGAAGCATTAATTAACTTGGGTGCGTGAAATAAAAAACTTTAGAGGCAACACCACGACAATTGGAGCCGACCGTTTATTGCATGTAAAATAATAAAACAGAACAGACTATTAAAACAAGGTCAGTAAGCGCTTTCATGTTACATTGAATGCATCATCAGATTTCTAAAAACATTATGATTCCTTTCAGTTAAATATACAAAGCATATTAATACCAAACCAATAAAAACACTCTTCCTATTAAATAATCAATTAAAATTGTATATCCCAAAGCTTCAGTTAGGTTTTTGCCATGAAGCTATTATCATAAATCTTAACAATAAATGAGTAGTAAAATTGTTATAATAATGCTATAAAATCTATAAAGATTATTAACTACAAATACTAACTATATAATTATATAAGTATAAAAATACATACACACACACACACACATATATATATATATATATATATATATATATATATATATATATAAAATCTTTGAAATAATATGTACAAATATATCTATATGGTTGTGCCTACATATGTATCTATGTGAAGAACATAAGTAAAATATATATGGTATAAAATATAGTACTTATACTCATATTTGTTACTCACTTCATGATGTATTCACTAGTCTAACCATATTCTAAGCAGTATTAAAGTCTAAATAGAAACACTATAATGACACTTGAAGGCTTCTAGTGAGCAAGTGGTCTATCTTTTAAGAAGGGTTTCAGAGAAACCCTGTCATTGAGGCCATGTGTTCTATCTACTTGAAACCTGAGTATCCAATGAGTTTCCTGCTTCTCAGTATGAGTACTAATGTCACCCAATCTAGCTGTCTGGTTTATTAATTCTATGGCCGTGAAATGAAATTTATGTGTAGTGTCTGTATGTATGATGTGTTTGGCTAGAGCGTTCCCTTCATCCTCTTTATTGATGCATAAACATGCTCCCTTACACACTCTCTCAATGTCCTATTGGTTTTACCTGTATAAAAGGAGCTGCATTTCTGGCATACAGCCAAATATATAAGGTCTCTAGTCTTACAATCTTCATACATATCAAAAGAAAACTTCTGGCCTGTATCCAGATGGATAAAAGAAGGTAGTATATGCCATTTTTTATAAATAATCTATCTCTTCTAATGACATTGCCGTCATAAAGTAAATCTGTTTCAGTCATGTGGTATCCTCTATCCCAGATTTACTTCATGACGACAATGTCATTAGAAGAGATACACAAGGGAAGCCCTATATTAAGAGAAACACAAGTAGACCAGATTACAGTGTTGACAAAATGAACCATTTAGGAAGAAAGAACAGGCTAGTGATACCTTACACTAATGATAATAGAAAGGTTAGAGACATTATTTATAAAAATTGGCATATACTAACTATTGATGATGAAGTTAAGAAAGCAGTAGGTAGTACACCAAGTTTTGCATACAAGAATACCAGTTCTTTGAAGCATATGTTATGCTATGAGAAAGCAGATAACAGACGAGTTAATTCAGTTAGGAAAGGGACCTTTCCGTGCAGGACATGTAATCAATGCAGCTTCATGTCTAATTCTTATAATTTTATCCATCCGGATACAGGCCAGAAGTTTTCTTTTGATATGTATGCAGATTGTAAGACTAGAGACCTTATATATTTGTCTGTGTGCCAGAAATGCAGCTCCTTTTATACTGGTAAAACAAATAGGTCATTGAGAGAGCGTGTAAGGGAGCATGTTTATGCCATCAATAAAGAGGATGAAGGGAATGCTCTAGCCAAACACATCATACATACAGATACTACACATAAATTTCATTTCATGGCCATAGAATTAATAAACCAGACAGCTAGATTGGGTGACATTAGGAATCATACTGAGAAGCAGGAAGCTCGTTGGATACACAGGTTTCAAGCAGATAGAATACATGGCCTCAATGACAGGGTTTTTCTGAAACCCTTCTTAAAAGACAGACCACTTGCACACTAGAAGCCTTCAAGTGTCATTATAGTGTTTCTATTTAGACTTTAATACTGCTTAGAATATGGTTAGACTAGTGAATACATCATGAAGTGAGAAACAAATATGAGTATATGTACTATATTTTATACCCATATATATTTTACTTATGTTCTTCCCATAAATACATATGTAGGCACAACCACATAGATATATTTGTACATATTGTTTCAAAGATTTTATATATATATATATATATATATATATATATATATATATATATATATATACTATACTTATATAGTTATATTGTTAGCATTTGTAATTAATCTTTACAGATTTTATAGCATTATTATAACAATTCTACTACTCATTTATTGTCAAGATTTATGATTATAGCTTCATGGCAAGAACCTAACTGCAGCTTTGGGATATACAATTTTAATTGATTAATTATTTAATAAGAAGAGTGTTTTCATTGGTTTGGTATTAATATGCTTTGCATATTTAACTGAAAGGAATCATAATGTTTTTAGAAGTCTGATGAAGCATTCAGTGTAAAGTGAAAGTGCTTACTGGCCTTGTTTTAATAGTCTGTTCTGTTTTGTTATTTTATATGGAATAAATGGTCGGCTCTGATTGTCGTGGTGTTGCCTCTAAAGTTTTTTCTTTCATTTTGTGAGTGTGCTTGTAAGAGGCACTTTACCCTGGACTATATTTTTTTCTACAAAAATTGGGAGTGTGCTAGATGAGAACTCATGCTCACCTGTATTGCAGCCCTACAATTACATCTGCTGCCACAGGAACAGTTAAAAAATAGCTGTATATTTTCATATTCATTATTAAGTATGTGTGTTAACAGCAGCTCAATGCCCCTTAGCATGTTTGCATGGTGGCAACCCATAGACGATATAATGTATCTGTTTTGAGATTGTCTATTGAGTGCATCCTGTCTGCAGGTATTCTAGACCTGCAGGTGTTGTGAAAGTTTGCTAACAGCCTTGCAGTGCCACTTAGTGGGTTTACATGATAAAAAGCAAAAAATGCAACAATGTATCCTTTTTGAAATTGAAAATGTCTTCATCCTGTCTGCTGGTGTTTTATTTGCTTCACATATGGGCCACTAGTCTAGGTTTGTGTTAAATTAAGTAACATGCAAACATGACAAGCACATTTCACCTTGTTTTATCTTTGTGAGCAATGTTTATTACGTTTCATCCTTAAAAGACAAATGTGAGATTTGAACCATTATCTACAAATAGTATATTCTGTAGGGATCACTATGTTTAGCAGAAGTGCTACACATACACATGATTCACAGATGTAGTTTATGCATTGTTTACCATAGAAATGCACAGAATGACATTTATTCTAGCTATCCATTTCCCATGTTTGCACTAAGCCACATGCCGCACAAATGGTAGTATCAATATATATGTATATATATATATATATATATATATATATATATGAAATAACATTGCAAGATAAATGTTAGTACTCATGAAAGATTTATGCACAAGTGTGGATTTGACCTGTCATACCAATGAACCTACAAAACGCAGTAATGGTGTCTTATCCCTCTTTGCCACAGAAAAAGCTTTGCTTCAGGAATGAACATCATTATTCATACAAACAAGTCCCAAGTCATCCACAGTATTATCAAGACATATGGCACTTGTACTCTTCTGAGTTATTTGTACTGCAATGAATGATCACACAATCATTTATGCCTATTGTTTGCAGCAATGCAGCTTTGTTTTTATCATCGTGTGGTGTTCATTCTTCTCTTATTTGAGCAGTAAATTGATACATCCAGTTGGTAAGGCATTTTATATCATTGCCTTTAAAATGTCTGAGAATATTAAATGACAATCATATATAATTTTCAACAAAGACAGGGGAGTTTAGATATTACTGAACAGAAACTGAGAAATGTGCGCTGCTTACTTACATTTAAAACCATGATACAATTACTTCTACACTTTGTAAGTGTAACCTGACTGACATACTCATTGGAGGTAAGAGAGTCTGGATTACTGTTGTGTTTTCCTTCTCCCTACAAGTAATCATTCTCAATTGTACTCCATTAATAACAAACACTGAAGGAGTGCCTGCACTATATTTACACCTACTACAAAGAGCCAAAAATTCAGGATTCAGCAATTCTAATGAGTTCAAACCTCATTTGCATCTTCACTGTGCTCACAGGCCTGAATCTACACTATAAAAATGTAGTCATGTAGCTAGGGAACCTGCAGGTGAGGAAAATGGTATATGTGGATAACACAGAAGAAGATTGCTATTACTTTGGATTTATCTGCACAGAAGATTACTGATCTTGATAAGGTATGATTTATTATTTTTAATTATATACTGGATTTGCTGACATGTAATTAGGAAACATATTTATACACACACACACACACACACATATATATATATATATATATATATATATATATATATATATATATATATATACAAATGCAACTTTTATCTGTATACACTTCTTAGAAGTTTACTGATGGCATAGGCATTTCTGTCAGGGCATTTTCCTTTTTCAGACACAGTCTTATTAACTTTCATCACAAGTGTTGCTGTCACAACTGTTTCTTTTTACACTCTTCTATATTATTTCAGTGAAATGTAAATGTTTTATATTGTCAATGACACAGACGTGTTAGTCTTCTAGGATGGCCCATAGACACCTCTAGGGGAGTGCTGGCCACAGGTAGAAGTGACTGGCAATTGCATAAAAATGGCTGTTCTGTGGTAAATGTTTACGCATGTTTTTGGAACAGTTTGAAAGCAGTTATAACAACTGACTGATGTGTTATTCCTTGTTTGATACAAAATGTCATTTGCTTGTTGTTTTGGGGGTAGGGGAGCCAAGTTCCATTTCTGTGTAGCCTCAGTCAAAAAATGTTTTTACTGAGGTTTGCTTTGCTATTGTTAGTCCTTGTTTTGATTCAAACCTTGCTTTGTGTATGACTGTGATATGTTACAACATAGCCATTTTTATATTCAAATAACTTAAACTTTTTGTTTCTCCAGTTGGTAATATTGAAAAAATAATAATATGTGTTATATCTAAGCAAGACTTTTATTTATGTGATATTTATGTGTAGTATCCTTTTGTGTTTTATATCACCTAGGACTATGGCACCCAAGCATCCCCATCCCCACAACCCCCTTCAGTGACTCTGAGAAAGATGTCATTGCCCAAGCCTTTTTTTAATATGGTGCTTTTCTGCTTAAGAAAGGACATGGAGATATCCCTGGAAGAATGCAAATTTGGAAACAGATAGTGAACGACATTATTGCTGTTTGGGTTGAGCAGCAGGACATATGATCAGGTGTGTTATAGGGCCATTGACATCATTTTTTTTGGCCCAGAGGAGATCACCTGCAGTGGCCCATAGACAGCTGGCTAACAGGGTGGGGGGGCTGCTACAGAGCCACTGCTGACACCAAAGGAAGAGTTCCTGTCCACTATAAGTGATCCAGAGAGACCAGTCATAGTGGAAAGTGCACAACAGCATGTGATTGATGTTGGTTCTACTGTTTCAGGGAGGAAAAGTATGTTCCTGGAAGAGCTTTCACATAGGCTTACATATGTCAATTTTTAAAGATTTCTTGTATAATAAAATATTGAAAGCAATAGTTAAGTTGGTTTAATAATTTTTTGGGGGGCGGCCTATTTATATATTGATACAGTTAACAACACATTATGGTTCATTATACATGGGCTTGACATGACCTGGACTACAGCTTAGACTAAGCACCTCATTGGTTCTTTTGAGATTTCTTTCTTAAAAGCTGTCTCAGGTTTCAACTTTCTGTTACCTAAGAAGTTCAGTTGTGAGTGTTCTGCCATTTCACACTGAGCTGTTCGAAGGAAAGACACTGAGGAAACTCGGAACTATAATATATAACATTAAGTATCCTGTTTTTTGTTTATTTTGTTCTTTATTTCTTTGTTATTTATAGCACTTTGTGTACTGTGTATTTTTCTAGCTAGTTTCACTGTGTGTGAGGTATTAACTGGAAATTGTCCACATTTGTTAAGCATCTGTTGAGTTGTTTGTTTCTGATAACTTGTTGCAGTTAAACTCTTTTTTCTAGAGGCTCCATTAGCTGTTTAAAACTTTCATTTAAAGGCTCACTGCTGCTTTTCAGCTGTGAGAAACATTTTTGCAGTTTGTTTCCCACCCTCCTTTATAGTTGGTGGCTTTGCAGTTGCCGCCCCTAGTGTAAATTTGATCTGGGACCCTCCTCCCAGTCTAGTGTCATTACCTCATTCTACCCAGTACATGGAGAACATTTGAGAAGGCCAATCAGCTTAGTTTCTGCTACTCCTTTCTCTCTTTCCTTTCTCTCTTTCCACTTAAAAAAAACAAATTATCTGCTTTTACTGTATTTGTGTTTCTTCCTACTTTATTTTGCTTTTGCGTCATCTTAAAATTACTCACTTGTATTTATTACTGCTTGGTGTAACTCATTCTAAGCCTTTTAGTTTAAGCACTTGGGCTTCAGACCAGTTGTTTTACATTAAGAAGGTTTGTGGTCTGCACTGTAGTGGCAGAACAGGTAGCTTACATCCTTCTAAGTTGGGAACTGCTGATTGAGGGCTCAGTGTCTGTTATTCTAAAAGTGTATTAATTCTGGTTTAAGCACTTGGGCTTCAGGCCAATTATTTTACATTAAGAGTGTTCGTAGTCTGCACTCTTGTGGGAGGAGAGGCTGGACTCTGCCCTTCTGAGCTGGGAATTTCTGGTTAAAGGCTTATAGTGCCTGCATATTTGAACTGCTTCTTACTGAAATTGGTACACCTTGTTTGCTGTAGCATAGACTAGATCCAGGCCTGCTGAATCTAGCTTTGTTTGTATAACTTGAGCACTAATTCAGGCATTCTTTAAAGTATTCAATTGTATTTATTACTGCTTGGTAGTAACTTGATTAAAGTGTAGCTATCATTCTAAGTCTTTTGGATTAAGCACTTGGGCTTCAGACCAGTTGTTTTACATTAGGAAGGTTTGTGGCCTGCACTGTGGTGGCAGGACAGGTAGCTTACATCCTTCTAAGTTGGGAACTGCTGATTGAGGGCTCAGTGTCTGTTATTCTAAAAGTGTATTAGTTCTGGTTTAAGCACTTGGGCTTCAGGCCAGTTATTTTACATTAAAAGGGTTTATGGTCTGCACTCTTGTGGGAGGAGAGGCTGGACTCTGCCCTTCTGAGCTGGGAATTTCTGGTTAAAGGCTTATAGTGTCTGCATATTTGAACTGCTTCTTACTGAAATTGGTACACCTTGCTTGCTGTAGCACAGACTAGATCCAGGCCTGCTGAATCTAGCTTTGTTTGTATAAATTGAGCACTAATCCAGGCATTCTTTAAAATATTCAATTGTATTTATTACTGCTTGGTAGTACATTGATTAAAGTGTAGCTATCATTCTAAGTCTTTTGGATTAAGCACTTGGGCTTCAGACCAGTTGTCTTACATTAGGAAGGTTTGTGGCCTGCACTGTGGTGGCAGGACAGGTAGCTTACGTCCTTCTAAGTTGGGAACTGCTGATTGAGGGCTCAGTGTCTGTTATTCTAAAAGTGTATTAGTTCTGGTTTAAGCACTTGGGCTTCAGGCCAGTTATTTTACATTAAGAAGGTTCATGGTCTGCACTCTTGTGGGAGGAGAGGCTGGACTCTGCCCTTCTGAGCTGGGAATTTCTAGTTAAAGGCTTATAGTGCCTGCATATTTGAACTGTTTCTTACTGAAATTGGTATACCTTGTTTGCTGTAGCATAGACTAGATCCAGGCCTGCTGAATCTAGCTTTGTTTGTATGCTTGTTGTTTGTTTGCTTGTTATTTCCTGAAATGCTAATTCCACCTAAAATGCGGCTTTTCAGCACTTCTGTGGATCCCTAGTGATATCTGCATTGCTTACTGCACTTATTTCCTTGTTTCACTTGAAAGAAAGTTACTGTTTGTCATTTTTGCATTTAAGTTACCTGTAACACATTGCATTTAAGTTACCTGGCACTTGCTCACTAAGTCAGCACTAAAAAATTAAAAGCACTACACCCTCACAAACTCCCCTTGAGTACCTTGTTCCCCATTGGTCCTTTTTTTCTATTATAAAGGAATTCCCAATACTATTCTAGCATGTCCAAAGATCAGTTGTCAATCTCCTCTCCGGTCCAGCTGGTGAATCTGGGAATCTTGAGGCAATGATACAACTGCCTCATGTACACAGACAACCCTCTCCTCCTCCGAACAAATTCCAACACATGTGAGAGATGCAACCATATAGCCAAACTGGAGGCTAAGCTCTCTCAACTCAGTACTGGCGTAACCAGTCAGGAGGAGAAGGAAACTACACTCACTACAATTCCAGTCTCACATAGACCTACCACGACAGCAAACCAAACACATAAACACACAAAACATACTCGGAGGCTCTAAATAAAAATCTGCCTAAGCAGCAGAGACCTCCAAAGCAGACACCCAAGCAACCACTACCCCAAAACACAACACGTGCAACACATAGCTCACAAAGCCAGTGTGCTGAACAGTCACAGCCCTTAAGGCTAAACAACACACCTGATACACTTGTAATAGGTGACTCTATCGTCAGGCACACTGACGTCCCGCTCACCAGGCTGAACAAGGAGAAGGTCATGGTGAGCTGCCTGTCGGGCGCTAGGATCCGCCACATAACACAAGCACTCAGGTCACTCCAAGGCAAGTACAAATATGACTCAGTCATTGTCCATGCTGGTGTGAATGACCTGAGACATACCTCCCTGGACTACCTGAAAAGAGACATAGAGGAGCTCTCTGAGCATGTAGCCCAGGCCGGTATGACCCTGACCTTGAGTAGCATCTTACCCTCACCAAGAATGATGCCACAATATGAAGACAAGATGATCAATTTCAACAATTGGCTTAAGTATTGGTGTCATTCAAAGGGGATCCAATGCCTGTCAGCCTGGGATGACATGCTCGACAAGCCACGACGCTTCGTTAGGGACGGCTTGCACCTGTCACCCCTGGGCTTTCAGATATTGGCAAAGGCTCTTGCTACCCTCATAGTGCCTTTTTTAGGCAAGGCTCAAAAGACAAACCCAACTCCATAGGTATCACAAGGGATAAGAAACTAAGAGTAATGCTACTCAACGCCAGAAGTCTAAACCTCAAGATGCATGCACTCAAAACTCTCCTTAACTCTGTGTAGGCTTAGCATGAAGCCCACATGCAGTTTACATGCTTGCACAGAAAGTAGAATGCTAATTACATATGCATGCCATGCACCATGTTTAAATGTAAATAAGAGTGGTTCCATGGCCAGCAACAGTGTTGCCCACTAGGAAACCGTGTATAGCAACAAGGACATCAGCAGTCATATAAACCTGTTTGCCTACAGGCAAACTAGCTCTGCAGGGATTGTGCAGAATGCCACAATGATTACCACATATAAAGCAATGTATATAGTTCCAACACATTATATGAAAATGTATAAAATACAAAGTACTGTGGAAACCTGTGTCAGGCATACCAAATAAAAGTTGTGTAAATGATCAATAAGGGTACATATACTGCATTATAAATAAATTGTCAGGGGAACTATGTATATTGAATGAAAAAGGACACACAGATGAATTGTAGGAATGAACACAGGGGAAGATGGCAGGTGAAACATGGTAATGTACAGCAGATGAGTGAATGTCACTGAAGACAGTTCTAGCATGAACAGTAATCACTTATTGACATGATGCAGTACAGAATGCACAGTTATTGAGTATTATGTGACTGTCACACAGTCACAGTATCCACTTGAGTGGATACTTTGTGATATAAGTATCCTGACATGAACAATGGACAGGACATATATCAGGGATGGTATATACAATAGGGATTATGTGCATATTGTGAAGCTGCACAAAATGAGTTGTCAGCATAGGTCTCAACCAAGCAGGACACATAGTAACAGGCCCATAGACAACAGTAGACAGAAGCATGCACAATCAGGGGCAATATCAGAATAATACCACAAGTAATCCCATGTCTTCCACATAACATACGTGACTGTGAGTGATCATAGATGGTTCTGCAAGAACACACATGTACAACTTATGATTCATTAGCAATCTCTTAGGGGAATCAAACATATCTCCCTCAAAATGTAGCATCTGGCAGAGGTGTTCAGAGGGACACTGTTACACCTGTGTTAGAAATAACAAGCAATCCTGGCTAGCTGACAGGTATGCATACCACTTGGTCTACTCACAGGGGAGGGAGGGGTGTTGCTCATATTGTAATTATCTTATCTATTTGTGTTCATAATGGAACTAATCCTTCCATGAGTTTCTTTCATCTACTGTGTCATATGGATGTGGCATCAGCGCTTTGTGTGTTTTGATACTGTATGCATTATACCAATACCACACTTGGATTAAATGATTGTCTACAATTTGCAGTCCTCCACAAAGCTGGTTGGAGAAAGGATATGTAAGTCAGTTTTGATGTCTGACACTTAAATAATGGACTGGAAAGGGCCTACCACAGAGTCCTGAGGTACAGACCTGGTCACTGGACTCTAGATAGAGGTGACTTCACACATTGCAACATATTTCTCTGTCACTTATGTGTTCCAATTGTTTACTCACTTGACGTAGGTATTTATGGCCACTTGTGACACTTTCTGTGTAATACCTGACTGTTGATTTGTGTCAAATGCCTTGGCCAGGTCAAGTTACATAGGATGATAGTGTTGTCATCATGCATGCCCTCTTGAAGACGGTGAATACATGTAGCAGAGACGATGTAGCCTGAACAAATTAAACGTGGGTTTAGTACACAGTCAGTATATTACCTGTGTCCTTTTAGAGAAGGTCCATGATGACTCTTTGGCCTAACTCACAGGTGAGGAGAGTCAGGATGGATGCATAACTCCATGCATCAGTTGATGGTCCCCCAAGTCTGAAGTATGCATGTTGTTGCACAGCCTTCTATGGGAACATAGGCTAGCCTGAGGCTGTGTTGACATATGGATACAACCGTGTCTGGTTTTTAAGCCACTCTGTAGGCAACCTGTGATGTTGTCAGGGCCCACTAATTCTGTTTTATTAGACACAGAGAGTGCACAAATGTGCTTCTCTACTGAGAATAAAAACGGAGTAATGTTTGAATGTATACTCTGGCTGATGGCCAATGGTGATAGGGTGGTGACATGTGAGACAAACTGCAAGCTAGCAGATTGTCTATGTCCTCTGGATGGGTATGTCTGCCGGCATAAACAGATCTGTGCTTAGTTGTGTATTCCACTTAGTATTGCCTATGTATTGGAATAAACAGTTTATGACAAGACCTCCGTATGGCCTTGGTCATTCATCACATTCCACAAACTGTTGCTATGCACACAGTCATAGAGCTGTACCAATGCCACATACTTACATCACTTGCACAACATATGCCTATATGTGTTTCACAGGCAAGCTGTGTTTGAGCAGCCTGATGTCATATCAGGACACATTAGAAATCAGTTGTTTGTGGCTCATGAGGAACATTTCCTGAAACAAATGCTAATAGTCACACAATGGTGCTTCTGACCACCTCAGTAGTCCTTGGGTGTAGCAACACAACTGCACAAACAATGAATGCCATAAGGTTGCAATTGCATCAAAACATGTCACACATTGGTTGTATATATCACAGCATAACAACCATGTATACGAGACAAGACTTATGTGACCATGTAATCAATATAAAATTAATAGTAATGTCTGTCACAGAACATTTAATGTTGATATGTAGACACATGCACACCTGTGCCATACTGCAAATGTCACTGTTATGGTGGAATGTGAACTGTGTAGAATGCTGATCTGCTCCACTACAAAAACAGAAGTTCTGATAAAACAAGAATATATATAGCAGTGTATCTTACCATGTCAACAGTTCTCAGGAGGCATATTCCTGCAGCTGTTATAAAAGGAGCATATACTACAATAGCATAAATGGTCATGAATATATTAGCTCACATCACAGACCGTAAGACCCTTTTATAGCCATACTGTACATCCACACCTCAATATAGCACGTCAGTGACATCAACATTGACATGTCAACCATTCATAAGGTAATAGGACATTATTAGGCTAATGGCCATCATCACATGAAATCCTAGCCATTATTATACCCTGTAAAAATCCATATATCTATATTATGGAGGATAGCAAGCCTATTGTGCTTATGTGTATACTTGTTTGATTGCATTACATCCTACCCCTGTCCAGATGGGACATGTGCACCACACCATGAAAGAATTAGCAATCACACAGGCAGTTGTCTTGAGATGGATTGCAGAGGTGCATGGAATGATTCTGCTTTATGATGTGTATATGTATATTTGACATGAGAACATCCTCCACTCCTCTGCAGGAAGGATGTCGTGTGGCCATTGGAAAAAGGAGGATGTTGGGTGTATGGGGCTGCATGAAAGATTTTCCAAGTGATAGTGCAATGAAGAACAATTCCAAAGATCACACAATCACCATAATGTACCACCAACCACACACACAAACAGCAGTAGACTGGGCCTGATTTCACCATTACACCTGTGTAGGTATAGAATACGAATGCCATGCAATGTCACAGTAGCAACATCACATATGTCTGACAGTAACACTGTCATGTTGCACTTTATGGAGCATGATAGCTTCATTGTATGCTGAGGATAACACATTGGGAGGAGGGTAGGGTATGAATATGGAGTCACATCTTTGTGTAAAATTGTCTCAAAAGTGATAGGTGTATAGACAGACAAGCAAGTCACCTGCTGTCAGATTAGACCCCCTATATGTGTAGGTAAAGTAGTTTGCAAACACTGTACTTAATGTTACATACACAGCACATGTTTGTCTTGAATGTTGACAGAGTGCATGTTAGACAGGATGACATCATAATTGTATGTTACAATGAGATGTTTGGAGTAGGGTTTGATATAGCTGTGGACTCACATATCATTCTAAAATTGTCACCATTGTCAGTTTTGATTGCACACACAGTTGACTGCAGTGAGTAGAGAACCCCTACCTACCTATTTACACAGTATAGTATTTAACACAAGCACCACTGCACAAGTCCAGCTTTTACAGTGTCCAACAACACTTTATAGCTGATTACATTAGCAGTGTATGTTGAGTAGAATATGGTAATAGCAGTATCCCACATGCTGGTGTAAAATGATCTCTCAAATGTCAATCAACTGAAAAAATGCAGACACAAGCTGACTGCTGTGAGAACAGAATCCCTACCTAAGTATACCGACTAGAAAACTCAGCATTTAATGCAAGCACCACAGCATAAGTCTGTATTTTATAGTGTCCAACAACACTTTATAACTGATAACATCAGCAATGTCTGTTGAGAAGAAGATGGTAATACCATTATCTGACTATCTGGTGTAAAATGTTCTCCTGAATGTCAACAAAGTGAACAGACACACAGGCACACAGATATTCCAACTGACTGCAGTGAGAAGAGAACCTCTACTACTTATTTACAAAGCACAGTACTTAATCCAAGAACCCTAGAGCAAGTCTAACTTTTAGAATGCTGCAGGACAATTCATAGCGGATGACATCACCATTAGATGCTTCAGAGTAGATGTTGTGAGGCCTGCATTAAATAGATATGTAGACATGTACAACTTTCAAAATATTGGTATTCTATGGAATTCTACTGATGACCAAAGGATACACGGTTAAGTTCTTCTGACTCGACAGATACACACCAATTGACTCCAGTGACAGTAGAACCCTTACCTAATCAAGTACACCAACTAGAGAACTCCAACCTCAGTATTTAATGCAAGCACCACAGCATAAGTCTGACTTTCACAGTGCTGCAGGATAATTTATAGTGGATGACATCAATATTGGATGTTTGACATCTGCCTATCCCTTAACTCCCTACACTGGCTCGAATTTCCCCACTTATTACAGCTATCTCAACTTCAAATGCTACACTCTTCTCTACAAGCCTTCATTCTGCCCTACCCTCTCTTCTCTCATCTCAATCTATTCTCCTCCCCGTACTCTTCGTACCTCTAACCAACTACTGCTACAAACCCATCAACCCACAAAAACTATTGACAAATACCTCTACAAATCCTCCAGTGCCCAAATCTGAAACAAACTTCCCAGGGACATTTGTTCCATCATTCACCCATCCCACTTTAAAGAAAAAACTCAAGGCTCATCTACTAAAATCTAAAATCTGTCCTTGCCAAGCCCCAACTTGATAACTTTCCCTATAACCTATGTCATTCCACCCTTTTTTTCTTAACCTGTTTTTGACCAAATCAAGCTTTTTTTTCCTCCCCAAATCTCTGATACCCGCACTGACAAAACAAACGATTAATGTAAATATGTAAATATGAAACTACACTGCTACCCTGTAATATAATACAGGTATACTGCCTTTTAATTTTCTACTTTGATTTGTCTAACATATATATTGTGAAACCAATTTGTTCATATTCAACACTGTATAACTTTTGTCTCTTTTTTAAGTATTATCATATATTTGTGTAAACTGTGCTTGTAAAATACCTCCTTAGTGATTGTATAACCTCTTTTGTAAACTGCTGCATTTCTTGGAGCTTTTCTCCTCGGGTCTCCACTGAAAATGGGTCCCAAGCCCAGTTGGACTAACCCGGTTAACAAATGTCAATAAATAAATAAATAAATAAATAAATGTTGGGAGGCCTGAATGAAATGGATGTGTAGGCATCTACAACTATTGGTACTCCATGGGATTGCACTGATGACTGTAGGATACACACTTATGCTCTGCTGACTAGACAAACAGACAGACAGACACACCAAACAGTTGACTGGAGTGAGGTTAGAACATTTATACTGCTCTTCCCATTTTTGAGTAGTTAAGTAATGAGCAAATGTGAGCCTCTGCCTCATTGATAAAATTATGACAATTCTATTTTTTGCTTACCTCTGTGCAATCACATTAAGTGGAGGGCATAACAGTCAGCAGTGCAGATGATACTGAGTGTAAGAAAAGCACCTGCTGCTTAACTGACTCTGTGGCAGCAGGCAGCAGTGCATTGAGAGGTTTCTTTTTGAGCTCAGGTGATGCATGTTTGAATACAGGTGTATCTAATAGCTTTAAATATGTATTTATAATGTAATGACATAATTATTTATTCTAAATTTACTGTGTGTAACTTTAGCGCAGCATGTTTAAGCAGCATTGCACAGAGGTAACTGCACCATTGAAGAACCATTCACTGTCACTCTGCATTGGTGCGTGATACTAACTCTGCAAAAACATAAAGGACAAAAGTGAAGGGTTTCATTATTTTTTCACTTATGTGTGTGGTGTCTGCTTCTATTTTTTAACTAGGTTAAAAGTGTTAAAATGGGGTAGATAGAAATGTGGTGAAATGGGGGCAAGCAAGGGGAAAGAACAAAGGAAAAGCAATATAGAGATGTGCATTAGGGAGGTAGGAAAGAACAGTAGCTATCCACTTCTTCAACAGTGTAAAATGAAAATATATACAGAATATTACCTGAATTTGGACTGTCGCCTCAACAACAAGGAGAGACAACAATGCAATCATATTGTATAGCTAATTGGACTGAATCAAGCCTGTCAAGTAGACATTTGTACAAAGTGGAGAGCTATGTATGAGACAATATATTTTTTTTGTGGGACAAGTTCCCAATTTTTTTTACTTCAGTAAGAATGGAATTTTGGGTAAAAGATGCAGGTATTTCTGGGTCAGGTAAGTAGGTTAGGTGAGGAAGCAGATGCAAAATAACAGGACAAATAAGACAAGTCACTACTACCCCCTTACTCTGCTGGCTTTTAGAGTGCTTGACATCATCTGCTATGGACTATAAAAGAGAGCATACTCTCCATCCAGCATAGGAGTGCACCAGTAGTGCTGTGCATGATCCTATGTACCAAGCTCAGAAACTCCTGGTGGGTGATAAAATCCTTTCCTCTGCCAGTTCTCCCAGAGACTACCACAGCACCAACTCCCAGGGTAGTACAACCTGATGTGGAAGGTCCAGGTAGTGCAGGGGCAGCAGAAATATTAGTACTGCAAAGTTGGATCCCAGATGTTCTGGGCATTGATGTAGAAGCCAGTGGAGTGGGGGGTAGGCTGAGCCATGGGGGTTGGCCTACATCCCTGTGCTGTAATGTGCTGTAACGCATTTTGTGATTTGTCAGAGATAGATAATGTACATTTTTCGATGACACATAGAAAAATAAAAAAAAGAGAGATAAGGGCTGGGGTAAGAGAAAAAAGAGATAATTCATACCATCATATGTCACATACAATGCATTATCCCAATAATAAATATTTATCTATACTTTTACATTTAAGTGTACTTCTTATTAACTACAAACTCTAAGTAATGATTCCACAAAGTAATCCTTGTAATGCGCATATATTGCACATGTGCTTGGTGAAATTACACAGCTTCTGTTGAAATTAAATTATGTAATATTTTTAAAAGATTTTACTATATATTTGTTACTTGTGGTATGTGAACCCACAATGTCTGACTACTGTATTACACTTGACTCCCATGGTTGGCTTGTGCTACAGACTGAAGCATGCATATTAGGATATGCATGCTTCATTTGCTACTACTGTATAGAAGAGTAATACTTTAGCTAAAATAATAGTTATGTTGTGCTGCATACATACCCCTTGCTTCCCCCAGTCTCTCTAGATGCTCATCATGGGCTTCCCTGTTTTCCAGGATGTTCTGATTAGCTGTAGAAGGAAAAGGACAGAGAAAGAGACAAGCATTATGCATACCACTCTTGACTATATGCAGCTTTGTAATATACATTCTCTTTATCTGTATACTTACACAACCAAGGGGAGAATCAGCTGTCCTAAAGTCATCCAGCCACTGGCTGAGTATATCCCACTTCTGCCTTTTGAGGTCATTATAGTGATGCCTACACTGTCTTCCAGTGTGTGGAATGACAGTCGCATTGGAGACAGCCTTGGCCAGACTATTCCATCCCTCAAACTTGCTCTGGAATTGGGTATTGTCCCCCTGTAGCAGCCTTCAGCTGTGTAGCTTTACAAAGAGTCTAATAAAGATTCTGGACTCCTCAATACCCCACATGTAAGCCCTGCTTTGGGAACCTTCTAGCTGCAGACATGCCTGATCAGGGCAAAAAGCAACAGTTAATAGTGCTTTCCCATCAATACATGTTATCACATTTACCGCTAGTGCACAAACCCAAACAATGATGCCAACCACATTTGCATGACATTAAGTGGAGGGCAACAGGACCAAAGAGAGAGGAAGGCAATTTATGAACTAAGAAGGACAATGTGACAATTGGCATTAGATTTTGGTTTGCATGCTGCTGTACCTGTTACTTGATTTAACTTTGCAGACATGTATTGGGATATAAATTATATAACCTGACACATTTTTGGGGTGGCTTTACAAACTGATAAAGGTAATTTGTACAATGTGGGATTCAGGCCTATTCATTTGAAACAAAACATATTCGTCCACATAGGTGATTTTGCATCCTTGCCACAGAACATGATTATTAATTATATAACTAAATATGGGAAAAAGATGTTGTGGATGGCTATATATATATATATATATATATATATATATATATATATATATATGTATATATATATATATATATATCTGAAATCAGGTATGTGTATGACCTGACAAGGTCATGGTTTACACGTTCATACTTTCATGAGCATCATTGAGGTCTAAAGACCACCCAAGGCCAGAGAAGACAATTATAATTACAGAAAGATAATAATCAGTATAACTTCTGTCGCACATATAATTCATATGAGCTCCACTGCTATACATATTTATTATTATTATTCATAATTATGTTTGAATTTTTTTGTATTTGTTTTTCAAAATTAAGTTGAGAAGCATTAATTAACTTGGGTGCGTGAAATAAAAAACTTCAGAGGCAACACCACGACAATCGGAGCCGACCGTTTATTGCATGTAAAATAATAAAACAGAACAGACTATTAAAACAAGGTCAGTAAGCGCTTTCATGTTACATTGAATGCATCATCAGATTTCTAAAAACATTATGATTCCTTTCAGTTAAATATACAAAGCATATTAATACCAAACCAATAAAAACACTCTTCCTATTAAATAATCAATTAAAATTGTATATCCCAAAGCTTCAGTTAGGTTTTTGCCATGAAGCTATTATCATAAATCTTAACAATAAATGAGTAGTAAAATTGTTATAATAATGCTATAAAATCTATAAAGATTATTAACTACAAATACTAACTATATAATTATATAAGTATAAAAATACATATACACACACACACACACATATATATATATATATATATATATATATATATATATATATATAAAATCTTTGAAATAATATGTACAAATATATCTATATGGTTGTGCCTACATATGTATCTATGTGAAGAACATAAGTAAAATATATATGGTATAAAATATAGTACTTATACTCATATTTGTTACTCACTTCATGATGTATTCACTAGTCTAACCATATTCTAAGCAGTATTAAAGTCTAAATAGAAACACTATAATGACACTTGAAGGCTTCTAGTGAGCAAGTGGTCTATCTTTTAAGAAGGGTTTCAGAGAAACCCTGTCATTGAGGCCATGTGTTCTATCTACTTGAAACCTGAGTATCCAATGAGTTTCCTGCTTCTCAGTATGAGTACTAATGTCACCCAATCTAGCTGTCTGGTTTATTAATTCTATGGCCGTGAAATGAAATTTATGTGTAGTGTCTGTATGTATGATGTGTTTGGCTAGAGCGTTCCCTTCATCCTCTTTATTGATGCATAAACATGTTCCCTTACACACTCTCTCAATGTCCTATTGGTTTTACCTGTATAAAAGGAGCTGCATTTCTGGCATACAGCCAAATATATAAGGTCTCTAGTCTTACAATCTTCATACATATCAAAAGAAAACTTCTGGCCTGTATCCAGATGGATAAAAGAAGGTAGTATATGCCATTTTTTATAAATAATCTATCTCTTCTAATGACATTGCCGTCATAAAGTAAATCTGTTTCAGTCATGTGGTATCCTCTATCCCAGATTTACTTCATGACGACAATGTCATTAGAAGAGATACACAAGGGAAGCCCTATATTAAGAGAAACACAAGTAGACCAGATTACAGTGTTGACAAAATGAACTATTTAGGAAGAAAGAACAGGCTAGTGATACCTTACACTAATGATAATAGAAAGGTTAGAGACATTATTTATAAAAATTGGCATATACTAACTATTGATGATGAAGTTAAGAAAGCAGTAGGTAGTACACCAAGTTTTGCATACAAGAATACCAGTTCTTTGAAGCATATGTTATGCTATGAGAAAGCAGATAACAGACGAGTTAATTCAGTTAGGAAAGGGACCTTTCCGTGCAGGACATGTAATCAATGCAGCTTCATGTCTAATTCTTATACTTTTATCCATCCGGATACAGGCCAGAAGTTTTCTTTTGATATGTATGCAGATTGTAAGACTAGAGACCTTATATATTTGTCTGTGTGCCAGAAATGCAGCTCCTTTTATACTGGTAAAACAAATAGGTCATTGAGAGAGCGTGTAAGGGAGCATGTTTATGCCATCAATAAAGAAGATGAAGGGAATGCTCTAGCCAAACACATCATACATACAGATACTACACATAAATTTCATTTCATGGCCATAGAATTAATAAACCAGACAGCTAGATTGGGTGACATTAGGAATCATACTGAGAAGCAGGAAGCTCGTTGGATACACAGGTTTCAAGCAGATAGAATACATGGCCTCAATGACAGGGTTTTTCTGAAACCCTTCTTAAAAGACAGACCACTTGCACACTAGAAGCCTTCAAGTGTCATTATAGTGTTTCTATTTAGACTTTAGTGCTGCTTAGAATATGGTTAGACTAGTGAATACATCATGAAGTGAGAAACAAATATGAGTATATGTACTATATTTTATACCCATATATATTTTACTTATGTTCTTCCCATAAATACATATGTAGGCACAACCACATAGATATATTTGTACATATTGTTTCAAAGATTTTATATATATATATATATATATATATATATATATATATATATATATATATACTATACTTATATAGTTATATTGTTAGCATTTGTAATTAATCTTTACAGATTTTATAGCATTATTATAACAATTCTACTACTCATTTATTGTCAAGATTTATGATTATAGCTTCATGGCAAGAACCTAACTGCAGCTTTGGGATATACAATTTTAATTGATTAATTATTTAACAGGAAGAGTGTTTTCATTGGTTTGGAATTAATATGCTTTGCATATTTAACTGAAAGGAATCATAATGTTTTTAGAAGTCTGATGAAGCATTCAGTGTAAAGTGAAAGTGCTTACTGGCCTTGTTTTAATAGTCTGTTCTGTTTTGTTATTTTATATGGAATAAATGGTCGGCTCTGATTGTCGTGGTGTTGCCTCTAAAGTTTTTTCTTTCATTTTGTGAGTGTGCTTGTAAGAGGCACTTTACCCTGGACTATATTTTTTTCTACAAAAATTGGGAGTGTGCTAGATGAGAACTCATGCTCACCTGTATTGCAGCCCTACAATTACATCTGCTGCCACAGGAACAGTTAAAAAATAGCTGTATATTTTCATATTCATTATTAAGTATGTGTGTTAACAGCAGCTCAATGCCCCTTAGCATGTTTGCATGGTGGCAACCCATAGACGATATAATGTATCTGTTTTGAGATTGTCTATTGAGTGCATCCTGTCTGCAGGTATTCTAGACTTGCAGGTGTTGTGAAAGTTTGCTAACAGCCTTGCAGTGCCACTTAGTGGGTTTACATGATAAAAAGCAAAAAATGCAACAATGTATCCTTTTTGAAATTGAAAATGTCTTCATCCTGTCTGCTGGTGTTTTATTTGCTTCACATATGGGCCACTAGTCTAGGTTTGTGTTAAATTAAGTAACATGCAAACATGACAAGCAAATTTCACCTTGTTTTATCTTTGTGAGCAATGTTTATTACGTTTCATCCTTAAAAGACAAATGTGAGATTTGAACCATTATCTACAAATAGTATATTCTGTAGGGATCACCATGTTTAGCAGAAGTGCTACACATACACATGATTCACAGATGTAGTTTATGCATTGTTTACCATAGAAATGCACAGAATGACATTTATTCTAGCTATCCATTTCCCATGTTTGCACTAAGCCACATGCCGCACAAATGGTAGTATCAATATATATGTATATATATATATATATATATATATATATATATATATATATATATATATATATATATATATGAAATAACATTGCAAGATAAATGTTAGTACTCATGAAAGATTTATGCACAAGTGTGGATTTGACCTGTCATACCAATGAACCTACAAAACGCAGTAATGGTGTCTTATCCCTCTTTGCCACAGAAAAAGCTTTGCTTCAGGAATGAACATCATTATTCATACAAACAAGTCCCAAGTCATCCACAGTATTATCAAGACATATGGCACTTGTACTCTTCTGAGTTATTTGTACTGCAATGAATGATCACACAATCATTTATGCCTATTGTCTGCAGCAATGCAGCTTTGTTTTTATCATCGTGTGGTGTTCATTCTTCTCTTATTTGAGCAGTAAATTGATACATCCAGTTGGTAAGGCATTTTATATCATTGCCTTTAAAATGTCTGAGAATATTAAATGACAATCATATATAATTTTCAACAAAGACAGGGGAGTTTAGATATTACTGAACAGAAACTGAGAAATGTGCGCTGCTTACTTACATTTAAAACCATGATACAATTACTTCTACACTTTGTAAGTGTAACCTGACTGACATACTCATTGGAGGTAAGAGAGTCTGGATTACTGTTGTGTTTTCCTTCTCCCTACAAGTAATCATTCTCAATTGTACTCCATTAATAACAAACACTGAAGGAGTGCCTGCACTATATTTACACCTACTACAAAGAGCCAAAAATTCAGGATTCAGCAATTCTAATGAGTTCACACCTCATTTGCATCTTCACTGTGCTCACAGGCCTGAATCTACACTATAAAAATGTAGTCATGTAGCTAGGGAACCTGCAGGTGAGGAAAATGGTATATGTGGATAACACAGAAGAAGATTGCTATTACTTTGGATTTATCTGCACAGAAGATTACTGATCTTGATAAGGTATGATTTATTATTTTTAATTATATACTTGATTTGCTGACATGTAATTAGGAAACATATTTATACACACACACACACACACACACACACACACATATATATATATATATATATATATATATATATATATATATATATATATATATATATATATATATACAAATGCAACTTTTATCTGTATGCACTTCTTAGAAGTTTACTGATGGCATAGGCATTTCTGTCAGGGCATTTTCCTTTCTCAGACACAGTCTTATTAACTTTCATCACAAGTGTTGCTGTCACAACTGTTTCTTTTTACACTCTTCTATATTATTTCAGTGAAATGTAAATGTTTTATATTGTCAATGACACAGACGTGTTAGTCTTCTAGGATGGCCCATAGACACCTCTAGGGGAGTGCTGGGCACAGGTAGAAGTGACTGGCAATTGCATAAAAATGGCTGTTATGTGGTAAATGTTTACGCATGTTTTTGGAACAGTTTGAAAGCAGTTATAACAACTGACGGATGTGTTATTCCTTGTTTGATACAAAATGTCATTTGCTTGTTGTTTTGGGGGTAGGGGAGCCAAGTTCCATTTCTGTGTAGCCTCAGTCAAAAAATGTTTTTACTGAGGTTTGCTTTGCTATTGTTAGTCCTTGTTTTGATTCAAACCTTGCTTTGTGTATGACTGTGATATGTTACAACATAGCCATTTTTATATTCAAATAACTTAAACTTTTTGTTTCTCCAGTTGGTAATATTGAAAAAATAATAATATGTGTTATATCTAAGCAAGACTTTTATTTATGTGATATTTATGTGTAGTATCCTTTTGTGTTTTATATCACCTAGGACTATGGCACCCAAGCATCCCCATCCCCACAACCCCCTTCAGTGACTCTGAGAAAGATGTCATTGCCCAAGCCTTTTTTTAATATGGTGCTTTTCTGCTTAAGAAAGGACATGGAGATATCCCTGGAAGAATGCAAATTTGGAAACAGATAGTGAACGACATCATTGCTGTTTGGGTTGAGCAGCAGGGCATATGATCAGGTGTGTTATAGGGCCATTGACATCATTTTTTTTGGCCCAGAGGAGATCACCTGCAGTGGCCCATAGACAGCTGGCTAACAGGGTGGGGGGGCTGCTACAGAGCCACTGCTGACACCAAAGGAAGAGTTCCTGTCCACTATAAGTGATCCAGAGAGACCAGTCATAGTGGAAAGTGCACAACAGCATGTGATTGATGTTGGTTCTACTGTTTCAGGGAGGAAAAGTATGTTCCTGGAAGAGCTTTCACATAGGCTTACATATGTCAATTTTTAAAGATTTCTTGTATAATAAAATATTGAAAGCAATAGGTAAGTTGGTTTAATAATTTTTTGGGGGGCGGCCTATTTATATATTGATACAGTTAACAACACATTATGGTTCATTATACATGGGCTTGACATGACCTGGACTACAGCTTAGACTAAGCACCTCATTGGTTCTTTTGAGATTTCTTTCTTAAAAGCTGTCTCAGGTTTCAACTTTCTGTTACCTAAGAAGTTCAGTTGTGAGTGTTCTGCCATTTCACACTGAGCTGTTCGAAGGAAAGACACTGAGGAAACTCGGAACTATAATATATAACATTAAGTATCCTGTTTTTTTGTTTATTTTGTTCTTTATTTCTTTGTTATTTATAGCACTTTGTGTACTGTGTATTTTTCTAGCTAGTTTCACTGTGTGTGAGGTATTAACTGGAAATTGTCCACATTTATTAAGCATCTGTTGAGTTGTTTGTTTCTGATAACTTGTTGCAGTTAAACTCTTTTTTCTAGAGGCTCCTTTAGCTGTTTAAAACTTTCATTTAAAGGCTCACTGCTGCTTTTCAGCTGTGAGAAACATTTTTGCAGTTTGTTTCCCACCCTCCTTTATAGTTGGTGGCTTTGCAGTTGCCGCCCCTAGTGTAAATTTGATCTGGGACCCTCCTCCCAGTCTAGTGTCATTACCTCATTCTACCCAGTACATGGAGAACATTTGCGAAGGCCAATCAGCTTAGTTTCTGCTACTCCTTTCTCTCTTTCCTTTCTCTCTTTCCACTTAAAAAAAACAAGTTATCTGCTTTTACTGTATTTGTGTTTCTTCCTACTTTATTTTGCTTTTGCGTCATCTTAAAATTACTCACTTGTATTTATTACTGCTTGGTGTAACTCATTCTAAGCCTTTTAGTTTAAGCACTTGGGCTTCAGACCAGTTGTTTTACATTAAGAAGGTTTGTGGTCTGCACTGTAGTGGCAGAACAGGTAGCTTACATCCTTCTAAGTTGGGAACTGCTGATTGAGGGCTCAGTGTCTGTTATTCTAAAAGTGTATTAATTCTGGTTTAAGCACTTGGGCTTCAGGCCAATTATTTTACATTAAGAGGGTTCGTAGTCTGCACTCTTGTGGGAGGAGAGGCTGGACTCTGCCCTTCTGAGCTGGGAATTTCTGGTTAAAGGCTTATAGTGCCTGTATATTTGAACTGCTTCTTACTGAAATTGGTACACCTTGTTTGCTGTAGCATAGACTAGATCCAGGCCTGCTGAATCTAGCTTTGTTTGTATAACTTGAGCACTAATTCAGGCATTCTTTAAAGTATTCAATTGTATTTATTACTGCTTGGTAGTAACTTGATTAAAGTGTAGCTATCATTCTAAGTCTTTTGGATTAAGCACTTGGGCTTCAGACCAGTTGTTTTACATTAGGAAGGTTTGTGGCCTGCACTGTGGTGGCAGGACAGGTAGCTTACATCCTTCTAAGTTGGGAACTGCTGATTGAGGGCTCAGTGTCTGTTATTCTAAAAGTGTATTAGTTCTGGTTTAAGCACTTGGGCTTCAGGCCAGTTATTTTACATTAAAAGGGTTTGTGGTCTGCACTCTTGTGGGAGGAGAGGCTGGACTCTGCCCTTCTGAGCTGGGAATTTCTGGTTAAAGGCTTATAGTGTCTGCATATTTGAACTGCTTCTTACTGAAATTGGTACACCTTGCTTGCTGTAGCACAGACTAGATCCAGGCCTGCTGAATCTAGCTTTGTTTGTATAAATTGAGCACTAATCCAGGCATTCTTTAAAATATTCAATTGTATTTATTACTGCTTGGTAGTACATTGATTAAAGTGTAGCTATCATTCTAAGTCTTTTGGATTAAGCACTTGGGCTTCAGACCAGTTGTCTTACATTAGGAAAGTTTGTGGCCTGCACTGTGGTGGCAGGACAGGTAGCTTACGTCCTTCTAAGTTGGGAACTGCTGATTGAGGGCTCAGTGTCTGTTATTCTAAAAGTGTATTAGTTCTGGTTTAAGCACTTGGGCTTCAGGCCAGTTATTTTACATTAAGAAGGTTCATGGTCTGCACTCTTGTGGGAGGAGAGGCTGGACTCTGCCCTTCTGAGCTGGGAATTTCTAGTTAAAGGCTTATAGTGCCTGCATATTTGAACTGTTTCTTACTGAAATTGGTATACCTTGTTTGCTGTAGCATAGACTAGATCCAGGCCTGCTGAATCTAGCTTTGTTTGTATGCTTGTTGTTTGTTTGCTTGTTATTTCCCTGAAATGCTAATTCCACCTAAAATGCGGCTTTTCAGCACTTCTGTGGATCCCTAGTGATATCTGCATTGCTTACTGCACTTATTTCCTTGTTTCACTTGAAAGAAAGTTACTGTTTGTCATTTTTGCATTTAAGTTACCTGTAACACATTGCATTTAAGTTACCTGGCACTTGCTCACTAAGTCAGCACTAAAAAATTAAAAGCACTACACCCTCACAAACTCCCCTTGAGTACCTTGTTCCCCATTGGTCCTTTTTTTCAATTATAAAGGAATTCCCAATACTATTCTAGCATGTCCAAAGATCAGTTGTCAATCTCCTCTCCGGTCCAGCTGGTGAATCTGGGAATCTTGAGGCAATGATACAACTGCCTCATGTACACAGACAACCCTCTCCTCCTCCCAACAAATTCCAACACATGTGAGAGATGCAACCATATAGCCAAACTGGAGGCTAAGCTCTCTCAACTCAGTACTGGCGTAACCAGTCAGGAGGAGAAGGAAACTACACTCACTACAATTCCAGTCTCACATAGACCTACCACGACAGCAAACCAAACACATAAACACACAAAAACATACTCGGAGGCTCTAAATAAAAATCTGCCTAAGCAGCAGAGACCTCCAAAGCAGACACCCAAGCAACCACTACCCCAAAACAAAACACGTGCAACACATAGCTCACAAAGCCAGTGTGCTGAACAGTCACAGCCCTTAAGGCTAAACAACACACCTGATACACTTGTAATAGGTGACTCTATCGTCAGGCACACTGACGCCCCGCCACCAGGCTGAACAAGGAGAAGGTCATGGTGAGCTGCCTGTCGGGCGCTAGGATCCGCCACATAACACAAGCACTCAGGTCACTCCAAGGCAAGTACAAATATGACTCAGTCATTGTCCATGCTGGTGTGAATGACCTGAGACATACCTCCCTGGACTACCTGAAAAGAGACATAGAGGAGCTCTCTGAGCATGTAGCCCAGGCCGGTATGACCCTGACCTTGAGTAGCATCTTACCCTCACCAAGAATGATGCCACAATATGAAGACAAGATGATCAATTTCAACAATTGGCTTAAGTATTGGTGTCATTCAAAGGGGATCCAATGCCTGTCAGCCTGGGATGACATGCTCGACAAGCCACGATGCTTCGTTAGGGACGGCTTGCACCTGTCACCCCTGGGCTTTCAGATATTGGCAAAGGCTCTTGCTACCCTCATAGTGCCTTTTTTAGGCAAGGCTGAAAAGACAAACCCAACTCCATAGGTATCACAAGGGATAAGAAACTAAGAGTAATGCTACTCAACGCCAGAAGTCTAAACCTCAAGATGCATGCACTCAAAACTCTCCTTAGCATGGAGAACATCGATATCTGTGCAGTAACAGAAACCTGGTTCAAGGCTCCCAAGAGCACCCCAGCACTACCAGATTACACCTCATACCATGCTTTTCGGCCCCAAAACTTGGACTGAACCACAAAAAGAGGGGGAGTATCAATATTCGTCAAAGATACCCACACCTCCAGGTTGGTGGCACAGCATGAAGCATCAGAGACTATCCGTGTGCAACTAACAGTGGGCAAAACTGCCTTCCAATTTATAGCCTGCTACAGACCACCCTCCCAAACCCAGGAACCCCACTCGGCCTTCCTGAGAACACTGGAAAATATGAAGGTCTCTCCAAACACCATTATATTGGGCAACTTCAACTACCCAAACATAGACTGGGAGCATTACTCTAGCTCCAACACCCTAGCCCAAAGGTTCCTAGAATTTATAAACTCAAATGCTATGGAACAACTTGTTACCACTCCCACAAGAGGGGAAAACATACTGGACCTGATCATCACCAACATGGGGACTCTATGCTCCAGACCAGAAGTGTATCCCTCACTGGTAAGATCAGACCATAAATTAATCTCACTGGATATTCACATCCCGACCCCACCCCCTGCCCAGAAAACCACAGTGAAAAACTTCTCTAAAGCAAATTTCACACTCCTCAAAACCGAGGTGGAATCCTTCAAAGCCCCCGGGCCTGTGGAAAATACGGCCCAGACTGCAGAATCCTTTATAAACGCATTCTATGAACACCTTCAGGAATGCATGGATCATGCAATCCCAAATAAAACATAGGTTCATAGGTTCATAGGTTTATACTAGGCTATCTGCCCTAAGGCATTTATAAGCCTAGCCCAAATTTTTGTGGCTTACGCCACCCCTTATATGAAAAAATACTGTGCCCATTAGTTTGTTGTGCCTCTGTCCAGCAGTGACACAGATATGATTCCCGGGGTAAACCTACAATCTCCCATCCACAGGTCTAGATTTCTCTTGAACAGAGTCAGCGAGGTGCTCTGCCTCACATGGACCAGGATTTTATTCCACAGCATAGGGAGTCTCTGAGTGATAAATCTATCCCTCCAGCACGTCCTATTTATAGCCGTGCTAAGGTTTAAGTCGCTTGCTCTAGTGGTTTTGGTGGATTTGGATTTTTGAGGTGGAGCATGTCCATTAATTCCGGGTTGGACATGGCCTTGTATGTCAGGCACATGTCACCTCTGAGCAGACGGTATGCGACTGAATAGAGCTGGAGTTTCTTCAATCTGGCAGCATATGACAGATTTTGGAGTCCCTTTATCCTTTTGGTGAGGAACTTTTGGGGTCTCTCCAATTGCTGCAGATGTCGGGTGAGATACATCCCGAATGGGGCATTGTACTCGATCATTGGTCTGATAAGTGAAGAGTACAGTGGAACAATGACCTCACTAGATCTGGATGTGAATCCCTTCATGATCAGGTGGGCAATGTAGAAGGTCTTTCTAACCACTTTAGCAATGTGAGTGTCAAAAGAAAGGCCACTGTCAACCTGGGTCCCCAGATCCCTGATAACCTCTTCTGTGCTTAGTGGATTGCCACCTATATGGTAGCTTGGGGTTACCTTGTTTTTCCCGAAGGGTATGACTATACATTTTTTGGCGTTTAACTTCAGGCCATGGCTCTGGCACCAGCTATCTGTTTCCGTGAGTCCCTTCTGAAGGATATCCATGTCCGATGCACTTTCCACTATGGCGCCCAGTTTGCAGTCGTCTGCAAACTTTGTCAGCCAAAGTCCTCCCATGTTGGCCTGTACTTCTGAGAAGTAGATGCCAAACAATAGGGAGCCAAGGACCGAGCCCTGTGGGACACCACTTGTGACCGGCTTGGAGTCTGACACAGCGCCAGCAACTCTAACCCTGTGGGTTCTGTCCTTAAGCCAGTTTGCAACCCATCTTGTGACATATGGGTTTACATTTAAGCTGGTAAGTTTTTCTACAATACCCGAGTGGGGTATTGTGTCGAAAGCCTTTGCAAGGTCAAGGTAGGCTGTATGGACTGCCTTTCCCTCATCAATGGCCTTGGTGACTGTTTCGAAGAAGTCGACCAAGTTCAAAAGGCATGATCTTCCCTTGACAAAGCCAAACTGGGTCTGGTCCAATGTCTGCAAGTCCCCTATATCTTTGTTTATGAGCTCCATTATGATCCTCTCCATAGCTTTGCAGACTAGACTTGTTAAGCTTATGGGGCGGTAATTAGCAGGGTCCATAGAGGCGCCGCCTTTGTGGAGTGGGACCACAGTTGCCGTACGCCACTCCTTGGACACGTATCCTGTGGTAAGGCTGAGATTAAACAGCTGCCTTATGTGCGGGTTTAATTCCTCATTTAGCTCGTGTAGCACACAGCCGGGGACACCATCCGGTCCCATTGATGCTGTGTTTTTAGCTTTAGAGAGAGCAGCTTTCACCTGCGCATTTGAGATGTTCGGGAGGCTACACTCGGCTGGGATAGTTATCTCTCCTTTAGGGGGGGAGAGGGGTGAAGTTTGCACTGAACCTGTCTGCCAGTATGTTGGCAATGTCTGTGGGTTCAGTGATGTTTGTATCATTTTGGACTAATTCTGAGCATATCTGGGAGTTTCCACCCAGGTTCCTAACATAGCTGAAAAAGGCCTTATGATTTTCCTTTGAATCCATGGCAATTTTTCTCTCAAAATTGGCCTTAGTTGATTTTATGAGTGCTCGTATTTTTTACTAATAATGATCAGGGGTGACTTCCCTTTTATGGATTTTGTTCTATCATGTAATAGCTTTCTCCTCTTATTGTAAAATTTGTTAATGGCTGGGGTCCACCAGACTGGACGTTTGCCCTTTGTGGAAAGAGTCTTGGTTTTATTTGGGATTGCCTGATCCATGCAGTCCTGGAGGTGTTCATAGAAGGCATTTGTAAGGGCTTCCGCAGCTTGGGTTGTGGTTTCCTCTGGCTCAGGGGCCTTGAAGGATACCACACCAGTCTTGAGTAGTGTGAAGTTTGCTTTAGAGAAGTTCTTCACTATGGTTTTTTTGTTTGGGGGGGGGGCGGGATGTGGATTTCCAGTGAGATTAGTTTATGATCAGATCTCACCAATGAGGGATATACTTCCGGTGTGGAGCATTTTGTCCCCATGTTTGTGACAATGAGATCTAGTATATTTTCTCCTCTTGTGGGAACAGTGACTAGCTGTTCCATGGCATTTGAATTTATGAACTCCAGGAACCGTTGGGCTAGAAAGTTAGGGCTTGAGTAATGTTCCCAGTCTATATTCGGTAGTTGAAGTCACCCAATATGATGGTGTTTTGAGATACATTTATACCCTCCAGTGTCTTCAGGAAGGCTGTGTGGGGTTCCTGAGTTTGAGAGGGTGGCCTGTAGCATGCTACAATTTGTAGAGCAGTTTTGCCTATGGTTAGTTGCACCTGGATGGTTTCCAAGCTTCGTGCATTGCCACCAACCTGGAGGTGTGGGTATCCTTTATGAATATGGATACACCCCCTCCTTTTGTGGTGTGGTCCGGGTTTTGGGGCCGGAACACATGATATGAGGTAAAACCTAATAGTGCCAGGGTGCTCTCAGGAGCCTTGAACCAGGTTTCAGTTACAGCACAGACATCGATGTTCTCCATACTGAGAAGGGCCTCGAGTGCGTGCATTTTGAGATTTAGACTTCTGGCATTGAGCAGCATTACCCTCAGTTTCTTCCCATTTTGTTTTCTAGGGTGGTAGGTTTAGAATTTGAGCCTTGCCTAAAAAGGCACTATTGGGGTGGCAAGAGCCTTAGCCAATATCCGGAATCCCAGGGGTGACAGGTGCAAGCCGTCCCTTGTGAAGCAGCGTGGCTTGTCAAGCATGTCATCCCAGGCAGACAGACACTGGATCCCCTTTGAATGACACCAGACATTAAGCCAATTGTTAAAGCTGATCATCTTGTCTCTATATTGTGGCATCATTCTTGGTGAAGGAAGGATACTGCTCAGGGTTAGGGTCATACCTGCCTGGGCTACATAATCAGAGAGCTCCTCTATGTCTCTTTTCATGTAGTCCAGGGAGGTACGTCTCAGGTCGTTCACACCAGCATGAACAATCCTCCAAAGGCAGACGTCCTGTCTGGTGGACCCCAGCCATAAACAAACTATACAATAGAAGGAGGAGGAAGCTACTACATGATAGAGCAAAATCCCAAAAAGAGAAGGCATCTCTGATCAGTATTAGCAAAAAACTACGGGCACTCATAAAATCATCTAAGGCCAGCTTCGAGAGAAAAATTGCACAGGACACTAAGGATAATCACAAGGCTTTCTTTAGTTATGTTAGGAACCTGGGTGGGAATTCCCAGATATGCTCAGAATTAGTCCAAAATGAAAAAAATTACACCGAACCCACAGACATTGCCAACATCCTAGCTGACAGGTTCAGCACAAACTCCCCCCCCCCCTCCTCACCAAAAGGGCAAATATCAATCCCAGCAGAGTGCTGCCCCCCTGACATCTCAGATGCTCAGGTAATAGCCGCCCTCTCCAAAGCAAAAAACACAGCATCAATGGGACCAGATGGTGTCCCAGGCTGAGTCCTACATGAACTCCAAGAAGAACTAAGCCCAAACATAAAACTACTGTTCAATCTCAGCCTTACTACAGGATATGTACCTAAAGAGTGGCGTACAGCAACAGTGGTCCCTCTCCACAAAGGTGGTGCCTCAACAGATCCTGGAAACTATTGCCCCATAAGCCTGACTAGCTTGGTCTGCAAAGCTATGGAAAGGATCATCATGGATCTCAATAAATAAAGACATTGGGGACCTACAGACACTGGATCCTACCCAGTTCAGCTTTGCTAAGAGCAGATCCTGCCTCTTAAACCTGGTCAATTTCTTTGAAACAGTCACCAAGGCCATTGACGAGGGGAAGGTGGTCCACACAGCCTACCTGGACCTCGCAAAAGCCTTCAATACAATACTCCACTCGGGCATTATAGATAAGCTCACCAGCTTAAATATAAACCCCTATGTCACTAGATGGGTTGCAAACTGGCTCAAGGACAGAACCCACATGGTTAGAATTGCTGGAGCCATGTCAGACTCCAAACCAGTTACAAGTGGCGTCCCACAAGGCTCAGTCCTGGGACATCTCTTGTTCGGTATATATTTCTCGGAGGTACAGGCCAACATGGAAGGACTGTGGCTGACCAAGTTCACAGATGACTGCAAACTGGGCACCATAATCGACTCTCCAGCCGACACAAGCATCCTCCAAAAGGGCCTCATAGAAACAGACAACTGGTGCCAGAGCCATGGCCTCAAGCTAAACGCCAAAAAGTGTATAGTCATCCCCTTTGGCAAAAACAAAGTGCCCACAAATTACCACATAGGTGGTAATCCATTAAGTCCGGAAGAAGTAATTAGGGACCTGGGGACCCAAGTTGATAGCAATCTCTCATTTGACAACCATGTGGCCAAAGTGGTTAGAAAAACATTTTATATAGCCCACCTAATCATGAAGGGATTCACATCTAGATCAGGGGAGGTTATCGTGCCTCTTTACTCATCCCTCATCAGGCCCATAATTGAGTACAATGACCCTTTTGGGATGTACCTTACCAGACACCTGCAGCAACTGGAAAGACCCCAAAGGTACCTCACCAAGAGGATCAAAGGGCTCAAACAGATGCCATATGCTGCCCGGTTAAAGAAACTCCAGCTCTACTCAGTGGCATACCGTCTGCTCAGAGGCGATCTGTGCCTGACGTATAAAGTCATGTCCAACCCGGAATTAATGGACATGCTGCACCTCAGAAAATCCAAATCCCATCGAGCTACACGCTTGAGAGACTTGAACCTCAGCACTGAAATAAATAGGACATGCTGGAGGGACAGATTCATAACCCAGAGGCTCCCTTCACTCTGGAATAAAATCCCAGTCCAGGTTAGGCAGAGTCCCTCATTGACTCTCTTCAAGAGGAATCTTGATGAGTGGATGGGAGATCGTAGGTTTACCCCGGGTATCACTTCTGTGTCACTGTTAGACAGAGGCACAGTATACTAACCTCAAAAAAGGGCATAGCAAAATTAATTTAAAATGGGTGGCGAAAGCCAAACACACTCTGGCTAGGCTTATAAATGCCCTAGGGCAGATAGCCTAGTATGAACCTATGAACCTATGAACTTTCAGTTAAATGTATTTTTAATGGGCATATAAAGGCCAAAAACTTTCCCCCCTAAGTTATTGTTATTGTGATGATCATGTCCTAACATTTCGCTTAACTTTTTCCAGCACCATCGTCCCTAGCAAGGATGGAGTCATCTGCACATGGTAAGCCAAATATTTTTATTTCAGTACTGATGAGAATTTGACAGAAATATTAATTTATTTGTATGTGTAGGTGGGTATCAGGACTGTGTGTGCATTGCTGTACTGTCTGCGATAGTGGCACCATTGTTAGTTTGTTAGCATATATTAAACTGTAGTAGTGTAGCTATTAATTTTTTTCCTGTGTTTGTTGCTTATTATCACAGGTGATCCTGACAGTGGAAGTGTAGGACTCTTACCACCTGGTGTCAGAGTAGTGGCAGACTCTGATGATGATGGTGGCCAAACGCAGGCAAAGTTGGGGGGTGCAAAGGTTGAATCTGGCACTGAGGTTGGCATTCAGCCATCCCTTGTAATTCCATTGTACACAGCCAGTAGGCCTACACAAACCCATTAGAGTGAGCCCTCAGATACTGGACAAGTGGAAGGTGAGACACTTGATCAGAGTAGTGTGGTTACTGTGGCTTCAGTGCCTGTTGACTCTAGCCATAGCCAAAGTGTGGGCAAGGTACCATGCAGGATGGTTGTTAGGGGTGCTCAGAGGAGGCTTGCTGTCCATCCTCCACCTGATCCAGGTGTGTCCTTCCATGCCACTTGATGCATGTTTAGGGCTGTCATGGAGGTGCTGGCATGTTCCAGTAGAGCCTCTGAGGAAAAGTTAGGGTTGTAGATGTGGCACAGGCTGACATGTGTGACTGCCTCCACTGTGTTTCTAATTAAATGGCTTGGATGAATGACATGTTGGAACGGGCAGTGTCTGTGATGGAATGTCTGCTGGGAGGTGGACTGCATCCATGTGGACATAGATCAGCCACATCATCTGATGTTAGCCTATGTGGCCATGGCTGATCATGCTTCCTTAGTGGCACTACTTCCACTGCTCCAGCAGTGGTTAAGGTGTCCACACCCAGATGTGGTAAATCATGGGGTTGTGGTCCTTGGTGTACTCATAAGGAGAACTCATCCAGCAGACATCAGTCACATTCAAGTAGCAGCAGTGCATCTGACTGTGGACATTGACATGCCACTGCAACTCCTGGCAGAGCCAGTTCTCGGGGATGGAGACAATGATGACAAAGAAATGTCACCTCTACCATGCATGCTTCACACCTTTCTGACACACCAGGACGTAGAGCTACCACAGAGATTGGCTGTATTCTTGCAGACACTCACACACGAATTTCACCTGGAGTGCACATGCAGCGACACACTTATAACAGTTACATGGGTCAGTCATGAGGCTTACAGCTCATTCTGTCTCAGTGGCCATTTGATACTTTATCCAAGTGTCTGCCTGTTTCTCTTACTTACTCACATGCACTCCCTACCTTTTGTGTCAGCCTAGGCCTCCTGACCCCCGACCCCCAGCAACACCCTGTGTAAATGATAACTGTGCCATATCCTTGTTTTCTATCTTCTGGATTCAGGGATACACAAGTCCTTTGCCAGATGCCAAGGCTGCATACCTGAATTAGTGCTTAGTATATCTGCGTTTGTGATACTGTTTTGTGAAATGTAATGCTTTCTTACAGGTTTTTGTAATGTGTACATCCCTCCCAACCTTTTAGACCAACAAAGCTGGACCAAGCCATAAATAAAAGTGTGACAAGGCCAAAAATAGGTAGATTTTTTAAAAAATTGTGGTCTTACAAACTTAGCTAGTTGATGAAACAACAGTTTTGCATTACTATTTTTATGTCTTTTGTGAGGGATGTGAAGTCTGAAACTGAAATGTGCCATTATTTTTTCTAACTTCGTCTTTTAATGACTTGCCAGTACAAAAGTACGAGGCCAAACTGGACATTCAGTAAAAATCTATACATTTTAGATGTATGAATGTGTGAATCTTTGATACATGAGGCCTATTAGTTGATAGAGGACACATGTATTCACATAAGTTACTGCTATCGCATCTTGATGTAATTGCTCTACAACTCACCCACCTTATACTTGCTTACATTACCAAGTAACAGTATGCAAGGAGATGCCATTCCTTTGTATTTCTAGACATTTATTTTTCTATTCCAGGTTCAGCACTTACCTTAGAAATCTGGCAGTTGCAAGAGTTTTATTTAAGGGCTGAGTCTGTCTGATGCAAGCAGTACACAGCCATTACATGGGTAAGTAAAGGCTGTGAGTATTGCCTGGCATCAATGTTACTGCATGTACGTGCATAGGATGAAGGTTTTAGCCCCTTAGGTAGTGAGCATGTGTGCTATCGATTGCCTCTTGGCCAGTGTGAGGGCATATTTCTCACTATTTTCTCATTATGTAGCAACAAGGTGGAATTCACTACCTCACAGCACCAGAACTGACACAAATACCAACCAATTCAAAAAGATTCTTAAAAATTATCATAATGACATCTGGCTTTGTTCCTGTACTACTCCAGGCTAACTAGTTTTAATAGCTCCTGATCATACTTTTTCTTCCCTGACCACTTCATAATCTATGCTCTCTCTCATGTCTAGATAATCTGTAACCTCATCTTTTTATATCCAATTTCCCCCTACAAACCCTTCCTCAGCTTACTTTGAAAAACTAGAATGTCTACACTACAATAAGGAATTATATCAGATGATTGTATAATACAAATGTCAGCTATAAAAGCATATTATGTAATTTCTGGTGTACTGCAAGTGTATATTTTTTGTATCATTTGTTTGTATAAGCTTTGTATAATCTCTGTATGTGGAGCTTTTTTCCCTGGGCATCCCCTGAAAATGGGTATCATCCCAGTCGGACTTTCCCGGTAAACAAATGTAAAATTTTACAAATGTAACATTTAAGGCATTATCTACTGTACTCTCTAGCAAGTTGGTATGCTGTAAAGTAGCTTGGCAGCAAGGACCCCCCCCCCATTTCTTAATAGACTGTCTGTTAGTTTCAACAAACTTATGTCTATTAAATGCTGGACTCCTTATCCTGTTTTAAGATATTTCTTACCCAGCCTGCTCTAAGATATTTCTTACCTGATAGTGCTACACAATAAACCTCTTTTTCTTACTATTAACAGTACATAGCCTTATTCTGTTAGAGTTTACTGATTGTTTCTGGACTGTGCTTGACTCTGGGCTTGGCTGCCCCTCTCCATTCGCTTCACTCAGCCTCACTTTGCTCCTCTCCCACCTACATCATTTCCTTTATAGCTAACTACTTTGTACCTCCCACAACAGACACTCACCCCTTCCTATCTTTCACTCCATAATAGTCTATATCTCAACCCACTTGCTGCTACAACAAAATATTCTAACCCCTCCACTGGTACTAGCTGGTATACACTATTATCCCCTATCTAATAGACCAACAAACTATACTCCTGTGCATTTTATTAACTAAAAACACCCTACAATACGTACTCCTCGAACAGTAAAATCTATGCATTTCTAACTACATCCATCCTATTACTGCCACTTCTACTCCTCCTCCTTATACTCACATCACTTAACATCCACTTACACCCCAAACATATCTCCCCTACAAACCCAAATTGCTGTAGCCATATAAATAATCATCAAACCTTTGCCAGTTTTCCATCTATCTTCTCATTAAATACTCCCTTACCAAAAATACACTTACCTAACACCCAACTCACCCCTACCAAACATAAAACCAAATACTACACCCCCATTGCTAATATGCTCAAACTCATCTACCTCCACAAAAACATTCTCTTAGCTGGAGATATTCATCCCAACCCTGGTCCAACACAATCCACTGCTAGCTCTCCTCACCCCAAAGTCAATAATCTCCCAAACAAACATCTTTCCTTCTATTCAATAAACACTAGGAATATTCTGAACAAAGTGAACTACATGCTTGGATCTCCCACCATACTCCATATATCCTTGTTTTGACGGAAACCTGGTTGAAATCCCAACACCAAGACATAGAGATCTTGCCCTCTGGCTATAGCGTACACCATCTAGATCAACCAAAAAGGAAAGGTGGAGGCATTGCTATCCTACACTTTAACCACCTTACCATTTCTAACTCTACCTTTACATCCCAAGCCTTCTCCTCAGCCGAAATTTTATCTGTAAACCTAAATATTAATAGCCATTCCACTATCACCATTGTAGCAATTTACATTCCACCAGGTGATAATATCCCCCTACTGGAAAATATGCTTGCTGATATCTCCCAACACGTCCCATTATCTCTCTTCTCTCAAAACTCCTCACAACACCTTAATCTCTACGGCTTTACTCAACTCATCTCTGATCCCGCTTATGTCAATAACTCCCACACAGCCTCATCTCTCCTTGACTGGATTCTTGTCTCACATCCTTCTGAATACCATAACCCTGAAACACTACCAAATTCCCTAAGTGATCACTGCCCAATAAAAATACTCAGATACACATCCCATCAGGCTAAACCTCAAAGGTTTATCAAACACCGAAAACTAACAAATTTCAATCCTGAAACTCTCAAATCTTTATTATCAAAAGTGAACTGGAATCCCTTAAAACTACTCCCCTTGGATGAAGCTGTCCACTTTTTTAACACCACTTTCCTTAGTATTTTAAATTCTCTAGCACCCCTTAGAATAGTCTGCATAAAGTCTAACATATCCCCATGGCTGACTGTAAATACTTGTGAACTACTAAAAAAAAAAAAAACAAAGCATGGAAAATTTGGACTAAAACTAAACATTAACCAGACCACCAGAAATATAAAGAAATTAGAAATCTTGCCAAAAGTCACATAAATAAAGATATCAAAAACTTCTATACTAATCCATCTTCTACCTTTAAATCCAACCCTAAAAAGTTATGAAACTCTGTAAATCAAATACTACACCCAGGTTCACTAGTCTCCCCTAACCCTCATCTTGACAAAACACATGAGGAAACTGCCTCTATATTCAACAACTGCTTTATAGACTCAATATCCAAATTATTAAAAAAAAAGACACAAACCATCCCACCAACAATAATAGACCTAATAGCTCAAACTCTTGCATCAGTAGTAACCCTACCACTACCTTCTCCCTCAAACCTGTCTCCACTAACTATATTAAAACTCTACTATCTAAATTAAATCCTTGCTCCACATCTGTAGATAACATTGCCTCCACATTCCTTCAGGCTGCTGCTGATGTTCTTGCTTTCCCAGTTTCTATTCTAATAAACCGCTCTATCATGGAATCCACATGCCCTTCCATCTGGAAGTAATTTTACACCCTTCCAATACACAAAGGAGGAAACTCCATAGATATAACTAATTTTAGACCCATAGCCATACTCTCACCACGCTCCAAAATTCTGGAAAAATGTATACACAATCAAGTCTTACACTACCTTCTGCAAGAAAATCTACTCACACCTACCCAAAATGGCTTTCGTCCCATGCACAGCACTACTACAGCTCTCCTGTCTTTCCTAAACTCTGTATCACTAGCTAGAGACAGTAGCAAACTTATTTCCTGTTTCTTCATTGACCTCTCTAAAGTCTTTGATACAGTCTGTCATAAACCACTTCTCCTTAAACTAGCAAACTTACACTTCTCTCCATCCGCCATATCTTGGATTAACAGCTATCTCTCTGATAGACTCCAATCAGTCAAATGGCTCTCATCTTTCTCCCCTCTTCTTCCTGTTAAAATGGGTGTTCCACAAGGCTCCATCCTTGGGCCACTTCTTTTTACCATCTTTACCAACCTTCTCTACTCTTCCTGTCCTGGATCCTCACTGACACAATACACAGATTATTCTACACTTATCACTATTGCTGAATCACCAACTCAACTAAAATCACACACACAGTCCTCTTTTAACTCTGTAGAAAACTGGCTATCTGAAAACCAACTTATCCTTAATCCAAAGAAAACCAAATTACTACTCTTTTTCCCTAAAAACCTTAACCACATAAACTCTTCCTTCTCCATACTGTCACAAAATAATACTCAAATACAGGTGGACACCAGTACAAAAACTCTTAGGTGTTACTATTGATGATAGACTAACCTTTGATTTACACATCAATAATAACTGTATCCGAAAAACACATCTCAAGCTAGATCTCCTCTATAGAAACAAAAATATATTTCCAAAACAGCAAAACTAACCCTTTCAAATGTCTACCTCTTAGCCACTTTACTCTATAGCTCCCAAATTCTCACCAGCCTCAACAATGGACTACTAAACAAGTTAGAAACAACTTATAACAGGATTGCCAGATTTGCTGCCCAAAAGTCTTACAAGTCCCATTACTGTCTCTCACTAAAAGAACTAAATTGGCTTGAATTACCTAACCTGCTTCAGTATAATCAGTTTCAGATTATTCACTCCATTCTCTACAAACCTTCTTTCTGTCCAACTGTATCATCTCTAATCTCTCATTACCTACCCACTAGATTACTCCGCAGTTCTGAACAAGCCCTACTAAAAATCTACAAACCAAGGACCAAAATGAGTCACCTAGTCTATAGCTTTAACCCTTCCAAGGCCTGGAATAGCTTACCACTAAATATAAGATCCCTTGAATATCCCAAGCAATTCAAAACCGCTACAAAAACATACCTTCATGAAAAATGGACCTGACAATGTAATTATCCCCTGTAAACACTCCTCTATAACCTTCTACTTCCCTTCTCTCTTACTTCCCTTCAATAAACAAACTTACTACTTTATCTTCTCCTCTTGCTACATCACTGTACAAACATAACTAATAAAATATTTCAGCTATGTAACTATTGCACTATTATGTATATAATATGTAATTATGAAAGTATCCCTCTGATGAATTCATTTCTATATGTACTTCACTTGCCACAGTGTAATGTACGACACTATAATGCAGTAATGTGTAGTACTGATGAATGTATTCTATATGCATTCAATATGTAAAATTTCTGTTTTTCTGTTTGTAGCTTTTTTCCTCGGGCCTCCGCTGAAAATGGGTAATTGTAGCCCAGTCGGACAAACCCAGTCAACAAATATAAAATAAATAAATAAAATAAATGTTGTGCATGTCTACAGCTGTCTGGATCCACAGCAGTTGTTGGTCCTCCCTCTGACTCTTCACCTGCATGTGGCTGTGGAGACCTTGCCAGTGGTGGTGGGATGTGTGGCCCTTCCCCTTGCTGTTCCTGCTGAAGCTGTTTCCTCAGGATAATGTTGTATAGCATGGCACAGATGCTGAAGATATCAACACATGTACAGGGATTATACTGCAGGGCTCACCCAGATGTATCTAGGCACCTGAACTGCAACTTCAACAGCCCAAACACATGCTCTATGATATTTCTTGTTTGAGCGTGTGCCTCATTATAGCATTCTTCAGTTGGTGTGTGTGCATTTCTGATGGGCATCATCAGTCACGGTTCCAGTGCATAACCTCTATCCCTCAGTAAATGATCCCATGGGATATCCCCCCAATAAGCATCTCATACAGTTGACAGTTGTGCCAGATATCTGAGTCATGGTAACTGCCTGGGGTGCCAGCACACACATTCAGGATGATTTGCTTACCATTACACATGACCTGGCAGTTAATGGAGTGGTAGCCCTTTCTATCTATGTACACCTTTCCCTGTTCCTCAGGTGGTGCTTTGATTTCTACATGTGTACAGTCTATGGCATCCAGGATTTCAAGGCAGTGTGCTAAAGGGTAGAACTCCTGCATAGTTCTGGGTCTGTCCCTCAGGTGTATCGGGAAAATATATGTACTCACTGGCATCTTGTAACAGAGCATTCAGGAATTTCTGGAGGATCCTGGATACTGATACCTGTGCCACCCCCAGCATGTTCCCTGTTGGTGTCTGGAAGGTTCCTGTAACTAAAATTCTAAGTGCTACACGTACCTTAGTTTCCACTGGGATTGGTTCACCTCAGTCTGCCCTTGCTGTTGGTTGAGGATGGCAAAGGTTGCAGAGTTCCTGTAATGTGCCTCTATCTACCCTGCACCACTCTACAATTTCCACTGTGTGCAGACTGTAAAAAGTTAAATGGGGTCTAAACACCCTTCTCCTTCTTGGCTGTGGTCTACTAGCAGCAGCAGCATCGACTTGGGCCTGCTGCACATACACATGTATAAGAGCACCAGCAGCCTCTAATATTCTTTCATGTAGCCTACTTTCCATTGATGTATTCCAATAGGCTTTGGAATTCACAGGAAAAAGCAGCACTGAGTCTACATGGTTGCTTTACTGTTTGTTGAATAGCATAGTACATGTGTACCCAAGCATATATTGTTTTTCACAATGAGAGAATGCTGTAAGTACCACTAAAGTGTTTTTAAAACTCAGCAGCACTATCCATTAATTCTTTCCACCCATCCATCCATTTTTTTTTGTTTCTGTTTCTGCTTTCATATAGTTTGGATTCATTGGAGCAAAGCCTATCCCAGGAAAAAACAAGGACAAGACATGACTGACTAGTCCACAACAAACAAGTTCACATTGTGCCATCAACCTAACATGCATTTCTAGTTACATTTTAAGCACTGCAAGACAAATGTGATGACTCCCCAGCTTGTACCCAGTTAGTGCATTTCTTCTGTGGGAGTGTGAGACAGGAATTCTCAGGCTAGGCAAGAGCCTTACAACTCATTCATTCCTACCTAGATAGCACATCTGGCCCATTTTATTCCCCCATGGTGAAAGCTACTTGATGTAGAGTGGGCCAGCTGGTTGTTCCTGTAAAACACCCCCACATTCTTATAATGGCTCTGCTACTGCTGCTTTGCTATAGACTATGTGTGGGAAAACAGTGACAGAGTATGTGTGTGTGTTCACAGCTGTGTGCTGCTTGGGTGTAACACCTAGTTCTCCCATAGAGTGTTATCCAACTGGTAAGCTACCCCCTCCCCCAGCTGGGGAGATGGCAGCAGCTGCTCAGTCTATTCCTCCACCGTTAGGTAGGGTTGTCACTTTGCATCCTTCCATTTCCTAACTAATAAGCCAAGTCCTCTGCATAATGAAGACACACCCATTGCCTCAGGGTAGCCATATCCATAAACACCAATGTTAAATGCCATATACAGTGACTGCATGTGCAGTCTTAGGTAATAAGGATCCCTAGACAAAGTATTCCATGGTATTCATCACTCTCACTGTCTGCTGCCACCCTGGCATACAGCCTGGAGCTCCCCTGTTTTCCTTCCATCCTTACCTCCTCATACTATCCAACATACTTTTTCTGTTGTTTTCTCACACTTTGTCTTACTTGTCAGCTTTTTCCTACATCTTTGCGACTCATCATCACCAGCCAAGACTGTACTGTAATAACTGTGGTGGAATATATTTAATTATGCCGGCAGTCAGGCAGCCTTGGCGCCACTAAGCCCCCAGAAGCTATGGGATTCTAAATGCTCTGAGATGAGTTTTCGAGCTTTGTTCCACAACCTTTATTCAATGATGGCCTGAACAAAATAAATAAATAAATAACCACGACTAAAGAAAGAAAATTATTTTTTTTTTTATTTTAAGGAAGAAAACGGTTATATCCAAGGCTCAATCTTTAGGGGTGATGACAATGCAGTTACTACAAACTGAGTAGTAGCAGCCATCCATAAAATGAGAATAAAATGCTTGTAAGGACAAAATTTATATCTGGGATGACGGCTTTCCTCCTGACCCCCTCCCCCCACCAAAAATATAGTGAAATACTGCACCCATTTAGTGTTAAATTGAGATGACAGTGAAAAGAAAAATGAACACAGTCATATATTTCAGGTCGCTGCTGTCATCCATCTACAGAGCAAGCCTTTGCAGCCCTGCCCCCCAAGGACAGATACCCCCCCCAAAGACAGATGCCTTCTGTCTACCCCTCTAAAGTCAAAGTAGGATGAGCCTATTGCTGTCAGATGTAAATATGAAGCATGACTCCTTTCCCCTAGCCCTAGGAGATACACACCTGCATAGACATCTAATTTCAGTTGTGAAAAAACTGAAAAAATAATATTTACATTTCAACTTGTTGTTCCTGCACAGTACAGCAGAGGGTCGGTTTTTCAAACTAATTGGGACCTAGGGCAGTTCGGATAACCAAATTGTTTGGATAATCAAACATACATTGAAGTGGATAAAAACTTCTAAAATCTTGTTTTTTCTGCATGCAGGGAATATACTTTTCAACCATTCAGTGATTCCAGTGGACAATAAAGAATATTTTTTCACATACAAGTGGGCTACAAGCTCAAAAAGCACATACAAGTGAACATGTATAACGTTTACATAGTCAGAGTTTGACTTTTCCTACCTAAAAACTTTGGAAGGCTGCATTCTAATAACTTGACGTTTCAGATAATCGACTATCAGATAATTGACTCTCTGCTGTACAGTTTCTCAAGACAAGCTTCGGTGAAATTCTTATCATACCTATGATGTGTGATTTTGAGGAAAGTTAGGTCAGTCAGGTCTGAAGCAGCTAATGAAACTTTGGTCTCCTTACCTGTAAAGGGGACTTTATTCTTTTATGCCACCAGGGCTGGCCTATACCTATGGCAAATTTAGACTTGTCAGCTTAGCTGGTAGCATATATTTAAAAATGCTAAAACTCTTTAGATCCTGGAAAAAAAATCCATGCAAACACAGATTAAACATATAACTTCAACCCAGAAGTCAATCAAGCCATGTCTGCGAGGCAGCAAAAAAGCTGATATGCTACCATACCACATACTAACTAGCATTGTATAGATAACCTGGGCAAATCTGTTAAGAATGGGATACAATTCACTTTTAAGAGGAGTCAGCAGTTATATAAAGCAGATTAGGCAGATCTTTCTCCTAAGTAAAGGCGTACATCAAGTTTTGCAAAGTAATACATTCCACCCCAATATGCTGTTCACCATCTGAAAATTATCTCCCAGTGTGATCGGAAACTCCATCTCTAAATTTCATTAGATCAAGTAAGCCTCTATTCTTACTCAGCTTAACCTGCAAGTTTCTTATGCTGAGGAAGAAATCTACCAACTAATATGCTACAAAGGAAAGTGTGGGAAGAAAGGAAATGTTCCCTTCTTCATTTTGGCCTAATCAGATTTTAACTGCTGCAATGCTCTGTTACCATATATATATATATACTGCAACACTTTTACAAACCTCTATTTGCTCTCTCCATGCTGTTTTGTTTTGCTCATGTGCATTTTTTTTTCTTTATGTATACTGCTTATTCTGTGTATATTTTAATGCATATCTGGTGTTTACATTTTAGCTCTTTTATGTTGCTTTGCTTGTTCTTAAGAAAGTATACACTATTATACTTGGCTGTACCTTCTATTTGCTTGCTTGGCATAGGTTGTAAATGAAAATGTTTCTTGGACCAATTCTGTTAACAAATATTAACTAATAAATCCATACATAAATACATATATAAAATATTCTATCATATGTGTGTATCTGTATATGTGTATGTGTGTAGTTGTGCAGCTGAGTGGCGTTTTTTAAACATTAACATCTCTTCATCTTGATTTGAAAGCTGTACAAGCAGTCACTAATCTATTACTTAGCCCTGCAAATGTCTTACTGGAAAAGGTCCAGTTTCCTGCAGTTTTCTCTTATTGCAGTACTAGCATACAATACTTTTCTAAATGCTGACCTATTTGCTTCTCTTGCTCTACTTATTATAATATCTGCTCTTTCTGTTGTTGCTTGTCCTGTCATTTTCTGTGTTCAGGAAACAGGAAGTGCATTTTTCTTTGTGCTCTTCTGCAGTTAATCAGTGCCCCCTGTGATAGCCCTCATCTCTTTTCCCCGATCATTCTGTTTTTCCTGTTTTTCCCCTTACAATGAAGACAACAGACAGGCACTACGCACACAATTTCCCTTTCCTTTTCTTCTCTCTCTCTTACTATCTCAATTTCCGCCAAAAAAAAAAAAATCTTATTGGATCTGGAAATCAGACAAATCTACCTTCCTTTGGCAGTCAACCTTTGCATCAATTTTTATTAATTACAAAGCCAAACTCGCCCTCTGCTTATATGACTACTAGGACTGGGTTTTTATTCCCTAGGCTGTGAGAATTTCCTTGCATCAGTGTTCATTTTGTGTACATTAGGTCCTGTCAGTTTACTTTGCTTTTCATACTCTATCCTTGTCGACGTGTTCAACTTATGCTGACATTAATGTATTATTTTTATCCACTGCACTAAGTACATTATCCTGTGGAGAGTAACTGCGTGATTTGCCTTGCTTTTTTCCACAACCCTTTTAACAACTTTAAGTGCTTTCCTGTAAAACTGTGATGATTTTTGTCATTCAGCATATTTTGCAACTAAGTCTCTGGTAATAGACTCATTACTATTATAGTTTAAATAAGACATCCTGTTGGCAATGGCATTTGCATTGTTTGATGACCCACATACCATACAATAAAATGAGCCATTTCCAAACCATTACATAAAAAAAAAGAAATTCTTCTTGAAACTCCTCACTTAGAAGTAAGCATATTCGCATATGGTGCAAAATTATGACAATCAATAAGACTTGCAATGTCTTACAGTAAGTACATTTAACAGACTCTTAAATGTATAGGAGGATTAAATTGCTTCAGATGACAGTGTGGTTAGAAGTGATAGATAAAGCAGTTTTAAAATCTCAAACCTCAGCTATACATTTACAGCTCCACATGCAGTAATCTGTTAATGAATCCCACACTGAACTATTTAAATGAAATTAACAAGATGCTCTGCTGTATGTACAAGGTAAAGTATTCAATAATATGGAATCTATATTGTCTTCACAGGAGCACTTTTTGTTTGACTTTTTTTTCTTTTACAGTAAGTCAAGAAGGAGCTTTCTTCAACTGGGACAGCTTTGTGAAAGAAATAACTTTCATTTTTGAAGCTAAGCTGGACTGATGTGTTACTAATAATGAACATGTGCGTGCAGCTATGCAAAATTATTTTCTTTTCCTGGAGGCATCGTAGTGTACCTTTTCTGCACTGACAATAAACTATGAGGGCATGCCTAACTGTGAGGACATGCTTTAGGTAATTGGAACCTTGAAAGGAAATGTGGCTATGCATTCTACATTGTTACATTAATTCTGCTCATAATATTTGACAGGCAAATGCTTAAAATGGATCAATAGATAGAACTATATCAGTCTCAGTTGATATCATCCCCCACCCCTTCCCAAAGCTGCCCATGTATCAACATATATCCCAGTCAAAATTGTCAAATGGTCAGGTTTTTAGAATGTTCCATTGTCACATTTAATCGAGTTGATCAGTCACCTTACAGAGTATGTATTCAGCCCTGTCATAGCATAATAAAGTAGTACAAATTAAATGTGATTATGTTTGTTCAATGGTGGAGAAAGTGTATACAAGTAGAGGCACATGTAGATATATATGCGGTACAATTATAGGTCTTATTTTGTACTCATAAATCACAGCCAGTGTGATTCTATTTCATCACTATCAGTGATTCACAGCATGTTGTTTTTTTCAGTTGTTTCCATTCCATTGTAATTAAGTAAGAGGGCATGGGGGAGGATGTGGGGGAAAAGCCCACCTTTAAACAACTGCGTTTCTGTCATTTTGTTAATTATAGGTATAGATGCTTTAAAGTTAGCAGTTTTGTTGAACTGTAATTAAGTTATAGTTTTGATGGTTTATCGGTTTGTAGTTGATGATATACATATGTATGGGTATACTGAATTTAATCAAAACACTCAAATGTCGACATTCACAACACTGGCCAGAAAACATTGACTTTGCTAACGTTGACATGCTACTATGTATGCACTGACCAACAATCTTGGAGCATACGAAAATAATTTCTGGGAAAGGGCATATTTCCCAACCCCGAGAAATGTGTAGCCTTGCACACCTGTCGACCATCTCTGTAGTCAACCAATTTTTTCAACTAAACAGATGTTGACCAAAAGGGGATTCAATGATATTCAGTTCCCCTGTACATATGTATATGTAGATATGTATGTGTGTGTGTTTAGATCATATGGGTCATTTTATATTCTAGGACAAGACAGATTCCTAACTTTCTTAGTTGTCAATTATTACTTTACCTAAGGTTATTTCCACTTTGGTCTATCTCACCCTTAAGCACTGCACTGGAGTATTGCATCTATAAATCACTTAGCATTTCCTCACGGAATACGTTCTTGTTTCGGGATCCTGTACTCTAGTATTCTTTGCTTTAAGCAGAACTCATTCAGGATCATAATTTGTTCATGTATTTGATTATCTTGACCATAAGTGTAATAAAAAGTAATGTTAATATTCTGACATCACAGCTGCACTCAGCTAAAGACAAAACACTATATCGAAAGTATACTGAGTTCAGCACCCTACTTTATTAATTCTGACTTAACAGCAACAGGGATAATGTTAACATTTTGGGGGCCCCCAGCAAGTATCATGTTGGGGGCTGCTGGACACTTTCAGTATAAATATTACCCTGTCATTGCCACCCCACCAAAGCAGCCTAAAAGTTCATGGTGCAAAGTTTTAGGTGTAGTGCACACAGACTGAACTGTAGCCACAATGCTCTTAAATTATATTCTTATATTATGAGAGACCTGTGTACTACCCAGTGTTGACCCACCTTACAGAGAAACATTCACAGTGACTGGCATTTAGTTGTAGTGATGTTTTATTACAACAACCCCTATGTACAGGGCTGGCCGTAGATGAAATGGTGTCTTAGACTAAAGGCTACATGATGTTCCCCACTGCCTTCTATTTCACCACCCCACCCCACACACCCCCTCTCTTCCCCCTTTCCAGGTTTCTTATACCATGTATATTACTTTTTTCTTCTTTTTCTCCCATTTTACTTTATTGTACAGCTTTTTCAGAAACCATGCTTTTCTAGATACTCTGAAGTGCATTTTAGAGTTTTTTAAACAATATTTTCATCCAGTGGTGACTTGAACAAACATTATGACTAAAAAATAATTTCAGTACTACTGTACAGCTTTAGTTCTCTTTCCACCCTCTTGGCACATCCTAACTAGCCAAGACAGCACAGTAATAACTGTGTAAGAAATAACTAAATTAAATAGGGTGCCTGGGGGCTACCAGGACCCCAGAAGACATAGGATTATAGATCCTCTTAAGTGAATTTTAGAGCGTTTTCCTAACCTTTTGATTCAATAGTGTCTTGAACAAAAATCATGAATAAGAAAAGACATTTAGTCTAATGTTTTTCCTTTCAAGGAAGAAATATGTTGTGACCAAGGCTTAATGTTCAAAGCTAACAAAATATTAGCTCACAATAAAATGTGAAGACAAATGCCCTATCTAGGAATACTGCCCGCCTTCCTACCCCCCCCCCCAAAAAAAGAATAAAATAAGCAAACACCATTTGTGCATTCCCCTGGTGTTAGATTGGGATGAAAGCAAAGGCAGAAATTGCCATAGTCATGTATTTCAAGTGACTGCTATCATACATATACAGAGCATGTCTCCTCACCTCTACCCAAAAAAGGCAGCCACCTGCCCGATGTTTGTGAGGAAAATTAAAAAAAAATAATGATTTCAGTAATGTATTCCAACATGTTGCTACTAGACAGTACACTGCCCCTATATAAGTTATTGTGACCTTCACTACACACTTCTAAGGTCTATAAGAGAAATAAAAGAAATAATGACCACAATGTCCCCAGCTCCACACAAGCTATAATGACCTCCTGTGCATAACTCTGAGGCTAAATTGTGAGGAAAATGAAAAAAATTATGACAACACCATCCCAGCCCCAACACAAGTGAACAGCAAATTTCTGTATGCACTTTGAAGCTGGGCTGGTTTGAGAATAGGTGAGATTGTGGGAGAAGGCCACCACAAAGTCTGTGTCAAAATCCATTTATACTGTCTGGGGTATGAAGGCAACCAGACACTAAAAATTCTAAAAATCAGGATATCCTGTGATGTACTTTATTTATGGATTGATTGACTGACTGATTAGCATTTCATCATGGGAACGTTCAAATGAGCAAAGGCCATTTTCAGTGGAAGCTCAGGGAGTAAAGTTCCAAAGTAAAAAAATATTAGGATCATAGGAAGTTACTAGGCTATTGGCCCTGAGACCCTTATAAGCCTAGCCAAGAACTTAGCCCATGTTCCAACAAGTCAGCACCCGATGGCCCTGTCCAGCAGGGACACAGGTGGAATCCCAGGGGTGTATTTTCTGTTGCCTATCCAGTTATCCAGGTTGCACTTAAAAAGGGTTAATAAGGTATTCTGCTTGATGTGGAGAGGGAGTGTATTCCACAAAAGGGGAGTCTCTGGGACACAAATCTGTCCCACCAACAAGTCCTATTGATGTCACAGACCAGGTTGAGGTCACTCATGCAGGTTACTTGAGTGGAGCTTGACTTGCAGATATGCAGCAGTCCCATCAAGGCGGGGTCTGAGATTGCTTTCTATACCAGACAGAGGTCACCCCTGAAGAGTCTGAATGAGACTCAGTAGAGGTACTGGGCTTTTACCCTGTTTGTATAGGGTAGATGTTTGAGGCCCTGGATTCTCCTGGTGATGGACCTCTGTGGTCACTCCAGCTGCTGTATGTGCTTTGTGAAGTACATGCAGAAAGGGGCATTGTACTCAATAATGGGACTTATAAGGGAAGAATACAGGGATGTTATGACCTCCTTGTCCCTGGATGAGATAGCCTTCCCAAAGAGGTGGGTCATGTAGAAAGCTTTCCATACAATGGAAACAATATGGTGATCAAAAGTCAGTTTGCTATCAACCTGGGTGCCCAAATCCCTCACCACTGATTGCGTGCTTAGGACTTTGATATTAATGTGATAATGTATGGGGATGTCACTCTCCCCAGCAGGGATGATGATGTATTTTTTTAGCATTCAGTTTGAGGCAATGTTTCTGGCACGAGTCATTTGTTTGAGTGAGACCCTCTTGGAGGATGTCCACATCAAAAGAGGAATTGATGACAGTGCTTGCAAACGTGGTCAGCAATAGGCCATTGGTTTTGTCCTGCACATCAGAAAAGTATATCCAAAACAACAAAGGCCCCAAGACTGATCCCTGGGTACATCACTTGTCACGGCTCTACTACTTGAGGTGGATTTCCCTATTCCGACTAGGTGGGTTCTACCAGTGAGCCAGTTTTGTTACCCATCTGGTAACAGATTGATGCCTAATTGAGATATTTTATCTATTATACCCAAGTAGTATCAAAGGTTTTGGGCAGGTCAAGGTAGGTGGTGTGAACCATCTTCCCCTCGTCCGTGGCTTTGGTGACTGTCTCGAAGAAGTCAATCAAATTTAACAGGCATGACTTTCCCTTGATGAAAACAAACTGTGTGGGATCGAGTGTTTGGAGGTTGCCAATCTCCTTGTTAATGAGGTCCATGATAATCTGTTCCATGACCTTGCAGATCAGGCTAGTTAGATTGATGGGTCTATAATTTCCTGGATCAGTGGATGCTCCTCCTATGTGCTAAGGGATGACAGTGGCTGTCCTCCAATGGCTGGGATGAAGTCGGTACTCAGGCTTTGGTTGAATAGTGTGCCTAATGCTGCTGCAAGTTCCTGCCTAAGTTCATGTAGGATGCAGCCTAGGATGTTATCGGTCCCATGGAGGCTGTATTTTTGTCTTTGAGAGGGCAGTGATGACTTGCTCCCTAGAGATAAGGGGAGGAGGACAGGTGCTGTGGATGTCCTGATTGGGGGGACAGAGGGGTGAAGTTTTCACTGAATCTGTCTGCCAGCTGGTTGGCTATATCTATGACATTTGTGTATGTGGTGTCCTTGACCACCAGTTCTGAACAGATCTGAGTGCTTCCTTTGAGATTGCGGACATATGTGAAGAAGACCTTATGACTGTCTTTAGTAGATGTGGCCATTTTGGACTCAAAGTTTCCTTTAGAGAATTTCACTAGTGCTCTTATTTGCGTGTTCAAGCTAAGGACAGATTGCTTCCAATTAGGCAAGTGAACCTTCTTGGTCCTGGACAGCAATTTTTTCCTTTTATTATAGAGTTTATTTATTGCAGATGTCCATCAGACATGTTTACTCTTCCTTGAGGAGAAGGAATTTGTCCTGTCAGGTAATACTGATTCCATGCAGCTATATAAATGCTCGTATAATACTTTGGTGCAGGCTTGGACATTTGTGCCAATTCCTACAGAAAGGAAGGGGGATGTGAAGCTGTTTATAGCTTCCCTTAGGAGGTTGTAATCAGCTTTTGAGAAGTTTTTTTTGCTAGACCTAGCTGGGGTGGAGGGTGGGGGGGTCGTGGAGATGGTGACTTCGAAAGTGACCGCTTTGTGGTCAAATCATACCAGGGAGGATGACATTGCAGGGATGCTGCAGTGGTTACTCATGTTGGTTAATATCAAGTCCAAGATATTATCACATCTTGTGGGGGTGTCAACCAGCTGGTCCAAGGCATTTGCACTGACGAAATCAAGAAATCTCTTGGCATTTGTGTTTTGGCATGAGTAGTTCTTCCAGCCTATGGTTGGATAGTTAAAGTTGCCCAGGATCAGAGTAAAGGGATGAATCTTGATAGATTCGAAGAGGTCCAGATAGGTGGAGTGGGCATCTTGAGTCAAAGTTGGGGCTTGTAGCTAGCTATGATTTGAATAGGGGTCTTGTTAATTGTTAACTGCACCTGGAGTGTCTCCTGTGCATCATACAGTTTGACCAGCCTGGAGGTGCATATGTCTTTAATATATATTGAAACCCCACCTCCTTTTGCTTTGCTGTAACAAGAGTAATACACATATCAGGCTAATTACATTGACAAAAATATACATACAAACATCTTTTCTCATTAGAATAATCTCATTAAAACCAATAACAATTAGGAACAATTATACAGCAAATTACCTTTTATTAAGTGATGGTTTATCAAAATTAAGTGCCCCTGCAAACCCTGAGAACAAAGCAACCTATGCTGAATTGCTCTCAGAAACTCTATACAGCCATGTCAATGGCTGCATAGAGGCTACTGTACCTATGAGAAGTAAGCCCAGAACTAGCCCCAGAAACAAAGAAAATATACAACAAAAGGAAAAAATATGGCAAAAATCAGAATGGATAATTCCCATAAAGATAAAAAACTATTTCATCAAAGTAAATAGGGAACTAAGAAAGCTAATTAGCTCAAGCAAAGCCTGTTTTGAGGTTAAGATATCCTCCCAGGTGAAAGATAACCATAAGGCCTTCTTAGAGCTACATCAGAAACCTCATGGGTAGCACACAGCAATGTGCTCAACTAATGGTTAATGGTGTCACCATTTACCATGCCTGGCAATATAGCAAACATGTTAGAGGCCAAATTCAGTCCGAACTTTACTACCCCCTTTCCTCCAACCAGCCCACCAATAATACCTTCAAACATAACAGCTCCAACTATAACTAGGAAGCATGCACTGGCTGTGTTCACAACGCGAAGAACACACCCTCAGTGGATCCCCAATAACATCTCAGGATGCCTCCTGAATAGTCTGAAATATGACTTGTCAGGACCCTTGGAGTCATTATTTAACTATAGTCTTAAAACAGGCTTCATGCCATGTGACTGGAGGACTGTAACAGTCATCCCTCTTCATAAGGGAGGACGTTCAGCAGACCCTGGAAACTACAGACCCATTAGTCTGACTAGTCTTATTTACAACGCCATGGAACCAATAATCATGGACATTATTAACAAGGACATAAGAGACTCCAGACACTGTATCCATCCCAGTCTGGCTTTATCAAAGGAAGGTCATGCTTACTGAACCTGGTGGACTTCTTTGAAAAGGTCACTAAGGCAATGGTTAAGGAGAAACTGTGCCTAGGTCTGGATTAGGCATTTAGTTCATAGATTATTACTAGGCTAACTGTCCTTGTGGACCACTTTAAGCCTAGCCAGTTACCCCAGGTGAGAATCAAACCCTGCACCTTTTGTTTGTAAGGTAAACACCTTAATCATTATGCCAACCTCCCAAACTTTGATTTGATACAATAACCCACTTCGGCATTGTCAGAAAACTTAGAGAAATAGTTATAACCCCCTTTATAACATGCTGGAAAACTAGTTGACTCAGTGATATGACCCAAGAAGTCAGAATCAGTGAGGCCAAATCCACAAAGAGGCAGGTCAGCAGTGGAATACCCCAGGGTTCTTTGCTTGTCTCACTCCTCTTTGGCATCTACTTCTTGGATCTCAAGACTAATGTGAAAGGCCACTGGCTAACTAAGTTTGCAGATGATTGCAAACTGGGAGCAGTCACTGAATCCCCCCAAGATGAGAACATGCTTCGGGAAGGTCTAATACAGACAAACACTTGGTGACACAGTCATGCTTAAAATTCAGTACCAAGAAATGCATTATAGTACCTTTTAAGTCTCCCACTCCAGTTAACTATGTCATCAATAAAGCACCCTTAAAAGTTGATTCACTTGTCAGGGATCTGGGAACTTATTAAACAGTAACCTAGCCTTTGACCAACCTGTGTCCAAGGTAGTAAGAAAATCTTGCTATGTTGCTCAACTTTTAAGCAAGGGCATGGCATCTAGGTCCAGACACGTCATCATATCACTGTATCAGACTCATCATAGAGTACAATTGCTCCTTCGGTATGCACCTGACCAGACACAGGCAGCAACTGGAATGTCAACAAAGGTTCCTTACAAAAAGAATACAGGGACTAAAAACAATGTCCTATGCTGGTTGCCTCAAAGCTCTGTCTCTTTACTCGGTATCATACAGACATATGAGAAGTGATCGTTGCCTGGCATACAAGACATCCCAGAGCCCTGTTTTCATGAATCTTTTGCACATCTGCAAAATAAACAGCATCAGAACTGCTAGAGTTAAAGACCTAAATTTTGCTTGCAACATAAATAGGACATATTAGAGAGTCATATATGCTTCTCAGTCTCTGGAATAGGCTCTCCATCTATGTGTAACAGAGTTCCTTCTTATCCCTATGTAAACGCAACTTGGGCCAGTAGATGGGTAATCAGAAATGTATCCCTGTTCTGAGCCCTATGTCCCTGATGGATAGAAGCAATCAGTAAATTACCCCTATAAATCAAATATAAACCACATTTGTGGGTTAACATTTAGGTTGCATGGCTAGGCTGTTAAGGGCCCTAGTGTCCATTAGCCTAGTATACATCTATGAACCTATAAAAGGAGAACATATAGCAGTTTTTATATCATTACTGTTTGAAGCATGCAAAAACAGATATATAACAGGAACCAAATTGCATT
>NC_056726.1:315866871-315954371 GCF_019279795.1 Protopterus annectens
GGAGTATAGATTCTAGTGTCTTAATGTTGTCTCCTGGTGGTATATAAATGCTGAGTAGGTTTAGTTGTTTGTATTGATTTAATAGGATTTTGGTGAATAGGGTCTAGGCAGTGTTGAAATCTGGGTTTTCTTTTTGAAGTAGTTGAACTTTTAAATTGGATTTGTAAAGAAGGGCAATGCCACTACCTTTTCTGTGAGGTCTGTCTACTCTTAATATATTGAAACCAGGTGGAGTAATGAAGTTATCTTTAATGTGGGTTTAAGCCATGTTTCTGTAATCACTATAATATCTGGGTTATATACAGAGATGGTTCCATGTAACTGTTCTATTTTATTTATGATACTGCGAATGTTTAGGTTTAGTATGAGTATATCAGTGGATTTGTGTTTAAATGGGAGATTGGGGTCAGGTGTGGTATGGGTGTTGTTTGTTGGGCCAGGGCTGGGGTGAATATCACCTCCTAGTAGTAGTTGAGCTGCAATGCTGGTGATGGTTTTAAGGTAGAATATAGTTAGGAAGTGGTATTTGAGGCTAAGGTGTTTTTTAGATTGTGAGGTATAATGGATAGGAGAGGTGAGTTATAAGATTAAAGGGTAATAGATAATTAGTTATGTGTTTGCAGGTATGGAGGGATTTTTTGTGGTGTACGGTAGGGTGGGTGATTTGATACAGTACATGGTGTTAAGTGGGTGGTGATAAGTCGTAATGATGGATTTAAAGTAAAGACAGATGGATAGAGAAGGCAAGAGTAATGGGATGATATGGTTGTGGGAGAGTGGTGTTGGTAACATGGTAACTGAGTTCTCTGTGTTAGAGGCCTGTGGATGGTTCTAGAAGGAGAGGAGTTTTATGAAGTTTTGTGGTTAGAATAGAGGGTGTTTTGGGTTTGATGGAGTGAGAGTGTGATTTAATTTTAATTACATGCAGTATAAACAAAATATTTTAAGTTATACAATAACAACGTCAGGCAGAATACAATTAAAATAAATATTCCAATGTCAAAATAGATAAGATAGTAAATGCATACAGTAGTGGGGTTTCTTATACTATTGATATCCTATTCAGATACAGTTAATAACTAACTAACTTATACAACATAAAAACAGATGTTGTTGCCCTTCAGTTTATTTCTTACTTGTGTGGGCAGGAATCCTGTTTGTTGCTTTTGTACAGCATATAAGAAGTGCAGCACACCTAGGGTACGCTTCTTCCTTAGAAGCTTTGCAATGACTAATTTACCCTCAGTGTGCCAATTATTAATAAAGTTGTTGAAATCGACAGATTTCAGTTTGATTTCCTTGGTTACCTCTTTAGGTGTGTCTTCTGATTGTTTGGAATAATCAGCAGAAGACCTCTTCCTTTCTTGATCAATTGTCTCCCATCTTTAAAAATCTTGGATGGTTCTGGATCCAGTTGAAACACTTGAAAAGTGTTGCAGGCACTCTGTGGAGGTGAGTAACACACGTGGATACTAAGTGGAAGCAGTGTCATTTTCTTATCAAATCTTCTTCATGCTGATGTTTTTGTGTAGACGATGTCTGGAGACAAACAGCTTGCCTATACTCGGATATCAGCAAGGCAGATTCTCTACTCTCCTATAGAAAGCAAATGTGGGCAGTCATGCATGAAAGTGAAAAGTCTGTTTATTTTTTCTACTCTGAGGATTGATATCGCTGTCATTGAGCATACAACAGCAACTCACTTGGCCACCACAGTGCCCTTTGACATGGAATAACCTGACAACACATTAGGTGTTGACGAAATAGCTACTTGCTGTGCCTGGCCCAAAAATGAATTGTTCTGCTGTTCTCCTTGATTCACCACTGCTGGGTATTGATATTGACTTGCCCTGCTTCAAAAACCTGTTGTGTGGCTTGCCCTTGTTGTTGTGATAGCATATTCTGGTTCTGCTGCTGCTGTAAACCACTCATTTGTGTTGATAATGAATTCTCACACTTACTGCCATGTCTGAAAATCTTCCAGTCATAGCTTAAATATGGAAAATGTGGCAGTCTAAGATTCAGTTTTAAGTTGTTACTCCAAGAGTGTAGAACACTGCTCAATTTGACTAGAATATGTGGCTAAATAACCTACAGCTCTTTCTTCTCCTATAGAAGTAAAACACCTTCCAAGCCGGTAGGAAAATGACACTGTAATGAGACACTCAACTGACCCAATGTCTTCTTTTTAACAATAGCCTACAACTTTAGGAGAAATCTCCAAATACAAATCTGCTACTTACTCATCTTAAAAAAGTTAGTTAAAAAATAAATATTTGAATGTGTCCTAACATACCCAGCACTCAAACCACCTTAATAGTTGGTGAATGTTAACATCTTAGAGTTTTTTGATACATGATCTATAGCTTTCAAATTTCTCATTTGGTGAAATAGGTCTCAAATGGTATTTTTTCCAAGAATTCATGGATGGTTGGTAGTATTCAAAAATATCTTCGGTAATTGTTTTCCCATCAATGGCACCAATTTAAGATTACTCCAACCCACTATTCTCCTCATCCCAGAAACCTATGGATTACGTTACCTTCATAATTAATTGTGTAAGGTTATCCCATCAGCTAGCCAGCAGTAACCCATAGCACTAACTTACTCCTGCTACTCCTTTTGAGCATCCAGTTACTTGATTGTAAACAACTTTTTAAAGTGTCACCCACTAATCAACTCCTTGACTAGCAACACCTTGGAATGCACTTCCTGGGAGGCCAGAATTTACCTTTGCTGAAGTTAAGTTTTACTAGGCCCTCCACAGAGACCTGTTTAAAACATGCTGGTTTTGTTTAAGAATAAGAATATGAGGAAATACTGCTGGCCAAATATGTCACACAGTCTCTCCATTCTTATTTCTTTATCAAAATAAAAACTTCTTGGAGGTTTTTTTTTTTTTTTTTTTTTGCATCCTGATAAACATAATAATTTTATAAATGCTCCACAATATCAGATATGAACTAAAACAATGAGTAAAAAGGTCACACAGAAAAAACAATAGGTTAAAAAACAAAAAGAAAAATCTAGCAAAGATAGACTTTCCATTGTGGGATTCCTTAAACCTCTTGTATAAAAGATGACATGTGATATATGCAAATTACCCCTTAAACACATCAGGTGTTTCAGCTAAATGGAAATTCTGAATGTCCATGACTTTTTCTTTTAAGTCTATTTATGGACAAATTCAGGACAATAAAGCCAAACCCCACTAGCTGTGGACATGCATGTTTCTGCATTCTTATGGCATAAACAGCACAGCATAAGTAGAACGTTTGGCTAACATTTGGAAACACAGGGTTGTCGTATCCAACTGATATCCATAAACCTTAGGATGACTGCAAAATATCCTAACTAACAAACTAAAACAATGAGTAAAAATATCAGAAATGAAGTAAGTTGTTTATTAGCAGTTGAGTAGTTAGTAGTTCAGATATGTGACTCACAGTTAGAAATTAGTGTGCATCTTCAAAATAAAGTCACCATTTTTTTTATTTTCAAAGCACAAGAAACCCTCAGAGTATGTTATTTTTTTTGTGGAAAATGTAGTTCAGTTACAACAAAGGGAATTTACTTGCTGGAAAGTAATTGAGAAAAAATTCATGCTGCATATCTAAATATTTGATTTGCTCTTCATTTGGAACAGAACAGTTGAAAGACCTATAAAAGCAGATTATGCAGTGTTTCTACTTGTCACAGAAGAAGAAGAAACCTAGAAGGTATTTAATGCATTTCACTAATATAAGGAAGAAAGACAAGACAGCAACATAAAGGTAGAAATTCAGGAGTAATTGTGAGCCTAAAAAACGCTTGTCATTTATTCATCATTCATTCTTTACAAGAAACCAGGGTTCAGAGGAAACTATAAACTTGCATGACTAAGCCAAATAATTGAGCCACAGACTCAGTTTAGAGAACTGCATGATTTAGTGACAGGCAACATAGTCGGTGGAATAAGAAATGATAAGAGAAAGAACAGGCTTTTAAGAAGATCAGAGTTGAGCTTATCTAGAGAGCTGTGGATATGCTGAGAAAAATACTACCACCTAGCTAAAGAAATTAATTGAGGAAAATGAAGACAATATGTGACACAACCAGTACAGTGAGAATGGAGTATAAAGTCAGACAGAATAAATAAACTTTGGAAAATGAATGCTTCATGACCTTTATTGGTTACAGTCTATTTTTATTTTGTTTATTTATTGTTTCACTTTTAATAAAGGATTTTTTAACTTTAGGGAAAAGGATCTTAGATACAGTTTGGAGGTGTGTACACCATGACTCTTTTGATTGGCTTTGACTATATACCAATGAAAATGGAGAGTATTTTCTTGTTGAGCTAGCCCTGTTGGATGTATATGTTTTTTAAACATTGGAACCTGGATGATCTATTGGATCTGAAGAAGGCTTTGATAGCTGAAAGCGCTTGTCCGTTCTCTAAACAGGGTTCTTTTTGTATTTTTCCCTTGTATTTTGTGTCTGCAACAGCGTCTTTATTGTGGAAGATTTTACTTTGGTTCTAGTAACCTTATTGTGGTGCAACACTCATCTATATTTATTGCAGAATAAATATATAAGAGAAATAGCAATGAATCAAACATTTTAGAGATTTATGTACAATGACTTAGAAATGTAGTTACTGAAAGAAGCCACAGTGAGAGAACGGCCATAGCAGAAATTATTAGTTACAAAAGAAATCAAATTTTGATTTGGGCAATATCCTACTTCCCTTTCCTGAGCCACCAGATGTTAGAGGCTTTACAAAAGTCATTATTCGTAGCCTCTTTAACTCTTCACACACGTAGATATACATTTGAACAACTGCCTCCCTAGTTTGTTAGCATTGCCAATGACTCCCTGCTAACATTGTATGGAAGCCCTTTTTCTTTAAACTGATTGCTTATTTTGGTGCTGATGTCCACCAGCAGGTATTAATTTTATAGCTGTGAAAAGCACAGATCACCTTTTGGCCACAACTCCTTGCAGCTGCCTCAGATACTGGGTTCTTGTGGGTTCTTGCAAACTCCATCAGACTCCACATTTCTGGTATTCCTGACATTCCTAAGCATTCTGTAAAGGCTCTTCTGAAGATGAGTGATGAACTCATCCCACATATATGCATCAGGTAAGCTTCCTCAAACTACCTCATACACATTTTGGTCTCCCAGATCAGTAAATCTGCCATCCCAGCCATTTGGCACAGTTCTGCCATCCCAGCCATTTGGCAGTTCAACACCAAATTGTGATGCAGTGACTGCTCAGCACCTCCTTTGACCAAAATGTTCAGAAGATACTTTTCAACAGTAGAGCAATAGTAGAGTTGGCATTACTTTTCTAATACAGGTGTTAGGAAGCACCTGACCCAGTACAAGATTTCAAGCCACATTTTGTTTTTTGTTAACTACATAGTCAGTAAAGTTCATCAAAGGTCAAGCTCAACATAAAAATATCATTAATAGAGCCAATACCCAATATGCTAACCCTCTTCATCTTCCATATACTACATCCAAATTCAACTGCTTTAATTTGAGTGTGTGCTTGTGTGTGTGCATGTTTGTGTGTGTCTGTGTGTGTGTGTGTGTGTGTGTGTGTGTGTGTGTGTGTGTGTGTGTGTGTGTGTGTGTGTGTGTGTGAGTATATATACGTGTGTCTGTTGCAGCTGAAATCCTACTGCTATGCTACCATCCATTAGAGGCTTTTCTCATAGGATATGAATATATAATTGTGATAGTTCTTGCATAAGTCTTCCCACAAATATGCTTTAATGAGAGAGGAACTAGAAAACTGCTCATTAGTTTTGAACATAATGTGAAGTGAGTGTATATGAACTTGATCAAGTAAATAGCTTCTCAGTTGGACATTGTTATTATAAAAATCAAGTTGATATGTACACAAACAGACCAGTATTGCAAATTGCATGTAGTAACTTGTATTGGAAAGAGGGGTTGTTCAATCTAATAGTGTAATAATTTTATTCAACTCTTATATTGCTTCTAATATAAAATATGCTAAAGTGATAGGGAAATTAGGATGATGCTCCCATATTTGCATCAAAAAGCTGCAGCCTGTTTGCTTCCTTCAGTGACAAATAAACTATTTGCATTTCTGTGATGCTGAAGGCTGTAGTGCAATTACAAGTAAAGCTGAGCAAACAGATAGTCCTGTCTGAGCCTGTCATTTTGTACAATCTGCGTTATTTATAATCTTTAATTTAAGTGAATAATTTAGTATAGGAAATCAGGCATTTAATTATGTTAACAATACTGTAACATAATCAGTAATGTTGCAATATTGAAAACATACACAATCTGGTCAATAAATCAAAAGCTTAAAAGGAATTTATTTTCATGAGTTTTACTATATAAATGAGAGCTCATCATGCATTCCTCTGTTTGTTCATGAGTGAATGATAGGTTAACTGTCTATTAGGGTAAATTTAGCCCTAGCTAATAACCCAGGGTCAGAATCAAACCTTTATCCAGTTTGCATCTATGATTTCTGTGGTATTAAATAAATCACTACCTCTTTTGTTCTCCCTCAATCCTTCAAACACCATAAAACTGAAGGAATTTCCAGGAGAGGCCATAATATGATTTGCCAGAGCATTTGTTTTAACCCAGTTTTTCACATCTCATAGGGGCATAAGATCCTTTCCTTAAAGAATCTGTTCATCTTGCCAATATAAAACACTGGACATGATTGGCAAGTTGCTATGTAAACTACATTTCTGCTATTGCAGTCAGCATGACCTCCATAATTAAACACTCTTTTTGTGACCAGATGGCAGAAATTATTACTAGTATTAATATGTTGACGTGCCTTGCATTTGCCACACTTAAAGGTCCCTTTACTTATGTCCATTCTAGGTCAGGGAAACCCATCTTTATTACACAGAAGTCTTTTGAGGTTCTTCTTGTTTTTAAAAGTGAACCTATTGTTTTTCTCAAGCTGTCTTCTATGGTGAAGACAGACCAGTATTTCCTAATGATGTCACATACCTGTGATATAGCTGTACTGAAAGTAAGGGTACAAACAAGTCATTGATCTTAAGATATATGCTGTTCTAAATGTCTTGAACTTGTTTTGGTATAATGGATGTCCCTTCCCTTTTCTTATTCATTAATCTTCTTATGGTCCATTTTCATATTTGAGTGATGGTATCCTCTATGTAAGAAATTATCTACTAATTTCCTATGCTCAAGTATGAAGTCCTCATCTTTCGTACACAGCCTTGAGACTCTAAGAACATGACTTTCAATGACATTAGGAAAAACATGCTTAGGCAGCATACTTGTTTGATGTAATAGATGGTTACTCCAAGTGGTCTTTCTAAAGAGGCTGGTATTAATGCCCACTACCGGGTCCAAGTGCAGTTTCACATCAAGAATTTCTATTTCTTTTTGGGAAATGCATGACTCAAACTCCAAAAATGTAGTAGTGTTATTCAAATAACAAATGAACTCAAATAGTGTTTGCTCCCTTCCTTTCCAAATTAGGAAGATATCATCCACAAATCGCCCATTAAAAAATTATGTTCTTATTCCATTGATTCGAGGTGCCTAAGACATAATCTAGTTCCCACTGGGCCAACACTAGATTCAAGTAACTTTTGGCACAGGGATGCTCATGACTACTCCCCCTCTTTGCCAATAGAAATCTTTGCCATAGACAAAAACATTACGGTCTAAGACCAAATCTAGGAGCATACAAATCTGTTGGATGTTGACTGGTTCGTACTGAGCAAATCTCCTTATGGCTTCTATCCCATAGTCATTGGGTATCATTGTAAACAAACTACATATAGCCATAGTTACCATTAAAAGACCTGTAAAGTCTTTTTTCCAAAAAGTGGGCACTATCTCTCACTACAGCAGTTGCTTGAGATAGTAATTTCTTCAATACATCATCAAGGTAACTAGATATCAGTTCCATAATCCAACCTCTCCCTGATACTATGGGTTGCATAGGTGGGTCCACTGATAGAGTTTTTGTGAACTTGAAATCCATCCAATATATTTAAGAATCAGACATGGGTTTGGGGGATCATTGAGGAGGTGTCCTGTAGCATGCTATGACCTGATAGCTGGTTTTATTTAGAATGAACTGGATCTCAAAAGGTTCTGTTTGTGGACCTTTAGGAATATGCCTTGAGGTAATGTGGATTGGCAAATACAGAAACTCCACTGCAGTTCCTGTCAGGTCTAAAAGTATGGCAGATACAAAACCAAAGTATAGAGGGGTGCATTCTAAACTTATAAAGTAAGGTTCAGTAATAATATCCGCATGAATTGTTCCAAAGACAGGAGGCCTTCAAGGTCGGGCAAATGATTATTTCAATTCCTCGCACTGAGCAGCACCACCTTGATATTGTCTGGTGCTTGATTTGTTTTCTTTTAATGGGCGAAAAATCCATTAGCTGGAAGCTGCTAAAAAGGCACTATGGAGACAAGAAAGATGTTTGCCAGTATGCAGAAACCATGGAATTAGAGCACAAACCATTGTTGGCAAAGCAAGTGGGGCTACGCAGAAACTCATCCCACACTGACACATACTGGATCCCCCTTGGATAACACCAGCTATTTATTCAATGGATGAAATCAGTCATCTTTTCTTTGTATCTCAGCATCATTCTTGGAGAAGGAAGAATTTGGCTCAATACCAGAGTCTTTTTTCCATTTGTGACATACACAGAGAGCTCAGATGTGTCTCTCTTAATATCCCTCAGGAACTTGCATGCCAGGGTACTTATGCCCACATGGACCACCATCATGCTGTAGTTACAATTTTCATCTTAAGGGACATGAAAGGCCTTGAAACATCAGAGGTCTTGGGACCTGAAAGACAACTCACCATCTCCCTGTTTGCCCAGCCTAGTGAGAGTAGAGTCTGTGAGAATAACTATGAAGTCACGAATCGACCCTATATTTTTATTAGTAGAAGAATTAAGCATACTGGGATTGGGTGCAAGCCTTTTTCTGGTGACTCTCAAGTATGGATGTTGCAGATTGTGCTGTGTTTAATTCTCTCTGAAACCCAGACTTGGTGACCTTGGAGGCTTAGGTAATGATGTTTTATAGAAACATCACCATATGATAATTTTGCATGTATTTGTGTGGAGTGTGTGAAGGTACTTACAGACTGTGTTCTTCCGTGAGAGTGGTATTTGTACCTCTGACAGGTAGTTTGAGATGAAGTAAGTAGTAGTTCATTGTCTGTGAGCATCAGGCAGTCGCTACACTGCCTGAGTACACAAAGTGCTATGAGTCTGACAAACAAAGACATAATATATTGGACCTGTCATTTAGTACAAGAATATAGAAAATCAGGGATATACAAAACGTATTTGTACAGCATATGGCTTGTAGAAAATCAGGGATATAAGATTTATCTGTACAGCATATGGTTTGCTAAAGCACTTGTTTTCTTAATAAATTCTTATAAGTAGAGAATACTAAATGCTACTTTTCTTTTAATAAATTTACATGAGTACAGAATATTAAATATAGCAAGTATCAGAAAACATTTGTAGTATAATAAAACCAACCGAAGTAGTAAATGACAAAACTCATCCAAAAGAAATGGTGAGAGTCCAGGTTCCACAAAAATAAAGACAAATAGTCCACTTTATTGAACTTTAACCACAGGAGCAACCAGAATAAGCGCTTTCATCTTAGCCACAAGACTTCCTCAGATCTGAGGAAGTCTTGTGGCTAAGACGAAAGCGCTTATTCTGGTTGCTCCTGTGGTTAAAGTTCAATAAAGTGGACTATTTGTCTTTATTTTTGCGGAACCTGGACTCTCACCATTTCTTTTGGATTTGTAGTATAATAGTTAATTATTAGATGCACTCCACTAAGGTAGAAACAGCTTACAGTAAACTCATTTGATCCTGACTAGAAAGGAAGGTCCTTAGTACAACCTGTTAATGGCTTTGCCTCTAATTAGGCTTGTTAGGAGCAAAACTTCAAAGTGCCTGTGACTATTGTGTGAAGGTGTGCATAGTGCTGCATAAAGCACAGCTTAGCAAAATATAGCTGAACTACGAATTTAAAGAAACCAGTGAGAAAAACAGCAAATGTAAAATCCAAATGTCAAGCATGAATGGCACTGTAAAAAAGTTTGATTTCAGCCAATAATGGTAGCTTCCTAGGGACAGCAGCAGCTTATCCTCCCCTCACAAAATAATAACTACTATCTGCCAGACTTCAATGTAACAGTGACTAAAATGTAAATAGCAAAAATGGAGGGATAACAGTAGACGGAGCACAATGAGACCACACTTCTTTTAAAAAATCAGTGATTTAGCAAAAGGAACAACAAAACAGTCAGTTGACTATAGAAACAAATAGTTCAGCTCCCAGCATAATTAATACATATATACATACATACATACATAATCAAATGAGCACAAACTATTTAAGTACCACTAAAAGTAATATAAATCAACAGGTAATTATAAGTGCAGAAGAAATAAACACTCGCAGCTTTTTTAGCTTTGAAATGAGGTAAAAACACCAGTTTTTACTTATTCTAGCTGATGTACACTGATTGCAGTCTTTGAAGTTTTGTAGTGAAGACAACAAGCAAGGCTCATTCAGTGCAATATGGTTGTGCTAAGAATTTAAAGAAGTCTGTAAAAAACAGCTTTAGCCAACTAAGCTAGCTTCCTGAAAACAGTAGCAGTTTATCCTCTCCTGTACAATTATTACTACTATCTCTCTGACTACCCAAATGTTTGCTGTAACAGCAACTAAAGTGCAAATAGTTAAAATGGAGGGAGTGATAGTGAGAACAGACAGAGGAAGTGGTAGAGGTTGTTTTATTGTGTTCATTTATTACTAGGGTGTGAAAGTATTTGATATTACTGGCTAGATTAAGGAGTGCAGCTGACGGGTGCCAATGATGTGGGAGTAAAGTGCCACATTGTTTTACGAAACAGTGAGGATATCCTACTTCTATAAGTGAATGCTGATGCCGCATTTGTGGTCATGGCTACAGCTCTGAAGTGCTGCCAGTCTGAGAGTGCTGATTTAAATGTTAACTGAAACTGTAGCAGGCTGCTAGTTGCACTGGTAGCAATCAGCTTGCAACAATTTTAGACAAAAACATTTTCTTTTCCTGGCCTTCAGGTTTGAGAAGACCTTTTCAAGTTTGATTTGAGGGGTGGTAAACCATGTGCAACTTTATACATTTTATGATAACTTCATTAAATACAATAAAGGGCAAATATTTCCTGCATCTCCATTTCTTTATTATTTCCTAGTGTTTTTGTGACATTATGGGATCTGTAGATGGTTGTCTTTATCAGCTGTCCTCTTTGTCTACTTTGCTTTAAAGAATTAGAAAATGATCTTTACCTGCCCATCCTGCTCTTTACTTGATTTCTGTCTCTAAATGCTCATGGGCATTGCTTAATGAGTAGCTTTTAATAATTCTGTAGTCTGGTACTACTCTACCCTAGCCTCCTTAGCTATTATCTCATGCCTCTTTTATCACTAATAGATCTGCTTCTCAGTGCTATAACTATGGCAGCTCATCATCCTCCATTATGTTTGTCTGATCACTGTCTCCTTTTTATACTGTTCTATCCATGCCTTTTTTCTTCCCTATCATTATCCCTAGCCTAATTTCTGTATTTATTTATTGCCTTTATTTACTGGGATGGTCCAGCTGGGCCTTTTTAGTGAAGGCCCAGGGAGAAAAGCTCCACAGAAAAAAAAAAAGCAGAAACAATTTGCAAAAATAAATTTAGCACAATTTTGTTTAAAATGTTAAAATATTAGAACCTCAGTAAGATGACATTTTCAGTAGTATAAAACAGTTTTAGCATATTGCAAAACAATGTTCAGAAGAAAAGAAAGATAATAATATTGTTGAAAATGAGCAGGTTAAAAGAGCTATAAATGCAAAACGAGAATAAATAGGCGCTAAACATGAGTACATCTAAGAGTTCATCAGATGGTATTTGAGTTGTAATTTAAAAGCTTTGGATGTGAGTATTTGCTTCAAAGGAAGAGGGATAGAAATCCTCATTTGGACCACATAGTAACAGTACAAGGCGTTGGTAGCAGAATTGGTTAGACATAGGTTGTCAGTAGATCACAGTAACCTGGATGAAGATACGGTTGCCACCCATCCTGTTGTCAGCGGGACACTCACGGGCTGAGGCCTCTCATCCCGCTTCCCGCAGTCACCAAGTGTGGGACTTTAAAAGTCCCGTTTTTCCCCTTTTCGCTTCACGATCGTGAATAATTCAAATCAATTGCCGTGGAAAAGCTGAAAATACTTCCGGTTTTTCCATGGCAATGCGGCTACGTCACCACCCGGACCTGCAGTTAGAGGGATTCCCTGCTAGGTCCGGGTGGTAATGCAGCACAGTAATTGGCTGCAGGGATTGGAGGGGGCAGGAACTGGTTCAGAAGAGCCCCATAAAGGTCGCAGCTGTAGAGCACTAAGCTCTATAGCAGCTGCGATTGAACAAAGATCTGATTTAATTTCTATCTCCAGCCAGCCCAGCCAGCCAGGATTGAAGCCAGCCAGGATTGAAGCCAGCCAGCCAGCCAGCCAGGAAGGAAAGAAAGAAGCCAGCAAGGGAGCCTGCCTGCCAGCCAGCCCAGCCAGCCAGGAAAGAAGCAGCAAGGGAGCCTGCCTGCCAGCCCAGCCAGCCAGGAAAGAAGCCAGCAAGGGATCCTGCCTGCCAGCCAGCCAGGAAAGTAGCCAGCAAGGGAGCCTGCCTGCCAGCCCAGCCAGCCAGGAAAGAAGCCAGCAAGGGAGCCAGCCAGCCCAGCCACTGCTTGAACAACCAACTAGCCATTCCTGCAGGAAGGATGCAAGCTAGCCCAGCAATAACTGTGATAGTGGTAAGTAGATAATTGCATTTTGTGGCTTTAGTTATTTAAAATGAGAATAGTGTGCTTTATTTAAGTTTTTAATGTTTAGAGGTAGATGGGGATGTAGTATGCAGTATTTAAATCTGTGCAGTGGTTATTTTGAGACTTTTGAGTACTAGTTTAAAATGGGAATATATTGTGGTTTAATTTTTTTAATGTTTAGAGGTAGATGGTGGGTGCAGTACGCAGTATTTAAATCTGTGCAGTGGTTATTTTGTTATTTTTGAGTAGTAGTTTTTAAAGATATAAAACCTGAATGTATATGTAATTGTTATTATTCTTGGGGGTATGATTTGGAAGCATTACTTTTAAAAGGCTGAACTGTGTATAGAAGTTGTTTGTTTCTGTTGAGGGGCAGTGAAATCTAAATTTAGTGTGACGCATTTCTGTTGTCGTAGCTTTTTCTGGGTATTGTCTGTTTGCAAATAGGAAATGTTTGAGCATAGTTTGCACTTTTTTGTATGGAAATGTGTGCACTTTAATGCTGTTTTCAGGAAGTTACGATATACTGTTTAGGTAATTTTTCCTGTTCCTGCAAGTCCATGTCTATGTGGTACAAGTCTACCTTTTGAGGGGGAATGTTAACAGTTAATGTAATTCATTTATTATTCTAGTAGGTACATGTTGCCAATTTGCCAAAGCTGTTTCAAGATTGTTTTCATTTATACTTGTAAATGTGTGCATTTAATTTATTATGCATTTTTAATAAGGTTAAAATGTACTGCTTTGCTTGTAATGTGAATATGGGTGTGTTGCTTTTACTTGGGCCTATTTATTGCATTGCTGTGCTGGATTAATTGCTATGTTTTGAGGTAAAAGGAGCCCATGGAGTCTGCTGTACATTGTAGTTTATGTTACTTCTCTTGCAAGAAGTATTTTTAAAAGTTAAAATGTTTATGGACTTTTTTCCCGTTTATTTTTTTTTTGTGGATGGATGCTCAGAAGTTAATGCAATGTATTTGAGATTGTGCTAAACCATGTCGTTGTTACAGGGTAGTTTGCGTCTATAAGTAGCAAAGTTTGTATTTTGTGTTTTAGTGATGTCTTCAATAAACTTACAATGTACTGCTTTCATTATAATCCGATTACAGCCAGTGCTGCTGTTGGGCATGTTCATTAATAGATCATTGCGCTGTGTAAATTAGTGCCATACATTTCTTAACTGCTGTGGTCAAAAGCTAAATTAGGTCTATGGTATCCACTGTGCATTCTCATTCATTTTACTGTTTTTTGTTCAGTGAATGTGGTTAACTTTTTTTGTCTTGAGGGGTGGGGTGAGGTGGGCATGTTCAGTGGTAAAAATAATGCATTTCATTTTCTACAAGCTGTATTAATGTTAGTTTTCAATGGCCAAAATGCCCCCTACATTACCTCATTTACTATTTGACCTTTTTCAAACTGTTTGCAAACTCTTTTTTGCTCCATTCCTCGGTTATTTTGCATGCCAATGTTTTTCAAGTCAGTTCTTTTGTGTGCCAATTTTTTTTCAAGCCAGTTCTTTCACATGCCAATGTTTTTCAAGCCAGTTCTTTTGTGTGCCAATGTTTTTTCAAGCCAGTTCTTTCACATGCCAATGTTTTTCGAGCCAGTTCTTTCGCATGCCAATGTTTTTCGAGCCAGTTCTTTCGCATGCCAATGTTTTTCGAGCCAGTTCTTTCGCATACCAATGTTTTTCGAGCCAGTTCTTTTGTGTGTCAATGTTTTTTCAAGCCAGTTCTTTCACATGCCAATGTTTTTCGAGCCAGTTCTTTTGTGTGCCAATGTTTTTTCGAGCCAGTTCTTTCACATGCCAATGTTTTTCGAGCCAGTTCTTTCGCATGCCAATGTTTTTCGAGCCAGTTCTTTCGCATGCCAATGTTTTTCAAGCCATTTCTTTCACATGCCAATGTTTTTCGAGCCAGCTCTTTCATGTGCCAATGTTTTTCAAGCCAGTTCTTTCGCATGCCAATGTTTTTCGAGCCAGTTCTTTTGCGTGCCAATGTTTTTCGAGCCAGTTCTTTCATGTGCCAATGTTTTTTGAGCCAGTTTTTTGTGTGCCAGTTCATTTGTGCTGTGCAGCAGTATGTTACTGAACCCTACTAACACAGTGTTGGTAAATATGTTGCATATCAGGTAAGTACAGATTCAAGCATGAAGAGAGCAGCAGTTTCATCACAGTCAACCAGCAGCAAGAGAATGTGCAAGTGGCAGGACGTTTGGAAAACAGAATTTGACTGGATCGAGAGATACACTGACGTCAAAGCATTCTGCAGGTACTGCAAGAGAAAATTTCTAGTGACCCACAGTGGAAGAAATGATGTCGCACGACATGAGGCAACTGAACAACATAAGACTGCCATTCTTCAAGCTAAATCCACTCACCTGATGACAAAGTGGGCAAGGAACGCAAACCTTGTGGGACCAGAACTTAGGATCATTGCAGCAGAAGCCTCTAAGGTTTTTCATGCTGTTAAGCACAATATTTCGTATAACAGCTTGGACTGTGCAGTAAAGTTGGCCAGCCAGTTGTACAGTGACTCAGACACTGCAAAGAAACTGTCTTGTGGCAGAACCAAGGCTGAAGCCATAGTCGAAAATGTTTTGGGACCACACTCATTGGAATGCCTCCTGCACCAGGTACTTCATTTGCAATTTCATCAAATGTTTCCAACAAGGGGAACATAAAATTATTTCCCCTTGTTGTGAGGTATTTTTCTAAAGAAGAAGGGGTGGTGAATGGCCTTTTGGACTTCTATGAAGACCCTGATGAATCAGCACAGGCTATTTCACAGCAAATTTCCAACATTATGGAAAGGCACTCCTTGCCCTGGAACCATATTTCAGCTTATGGGGCTGATAATGCCAGTGTGAACTATGGGAAGAAATATGGTGTGTATACCAGATTAAAACAAAAGTGCCCATCACTCCAGAAGGCTAACTGTGTTGCCCATATCATTCACAATGCAGCCAAAAAAGCTGCAGCACAACTACCATACGATGTGGAAGCATTTGTAATGAGACTTTTCAGCCACTTTTCCAGTTCTGCCACAAGGACCAGAGACTTGAAAGACTTCTTTGAGTTTTGTGGCATGGAATTTGAGAGACTGTTAAGACATGTGCCAACAAGGTGGCTGTCACTACTCCCAGCCATTGAAAGAGTAGTGAAAAATCTCCCAGTGCTCCAGTCCTATTTCCTCTCTCAGGGAGAAGAGGAGACCCCCCCGGCAGATATGGCAGTACTTTTCAGCTAATGAACATGGTGAGAATGAATTGCCTACGTTGCACGAGTACTATTTGCACTTTCTCTGTGCTGTTCTTGTTGATTTTAATGAACATATAAGTACATTAGAAAAATCAGCACTTACTGCCATGGAAACTTTTTGTGTAATGGTCTCTCTGAAGCAAAAACTGCAGGCAAGAGCTGAAGGTGCTTTCTTTGGAGGGAAACTTAGGGCACTTATGAGCACATTAGACAGCACTTCTGCTAACAAACTGAAAAGAGACTTCATTGTGCTCTTGGAGACAGCAGTGAAATACCTGGAGCAGTGGTTTGATTATACTGAAAGCAACTACTTGTTTACACTATCTAAATTATCTCTAAATGAGCTCTTTGCCTTCAGTGACTTGCTTAATGTGACCACTGCCCTGAGTCTGCAGGATGTAGATGAAGATTATCTTTTTAGGGACTACTTGGCAATTAGGCCCTCTCTCGAACAGTTCTGTAACACAAGCTTGACCCCAGGAGAGAAGTGGCTGAAGCTTTACAAAGCAGGGCCTGAACTGACTACACTCTATCCGGTAATTTCTAGGGTTTTATCTATACCGCCCTCAAACGCATTTGCAGAAAGAGTTTTTTCATTGGTGAAAGGTAAATGGACAGATGTGCGAAACCGATGTAGTGTGGACTTGTTAAAAGCTGAACTAATGATGAGTGTAAATTACCAGATGAAATGTTGTGACTTTTACTCAAATATTGTTTCAAATCGGGCCCTTCTTCAAGCTATAAAATCAAATTCAAAATACACTTTTAAAAAAAAGTGATTTATTGTACTAGTGTGCAGTATAAAGTACTAGGGTGCAGTTCGTAATTTTGTGTTTTTCTTTGTTTAGCATTAATTTGCTAGGGTGCATATGTAGTACTAGGGTATGTAGTTTTGTGTTTGTTCTTTGCTTTAGCTTTAATTGACAATAAAAAGTCTTAATTTTATACTTGGCTTGTATGTGGTATGTAGATTTTTTTAAGTTTTCCTTCTGAATAGCAATGGTTGGTTTATGAATTTTACTTTTTAAATAAACAAGTGTCTGTTTAATGAGTAGTGTGTTTTTTATTCCTTTAAAGTTTATTTATTGTTACAACTGATTAGTTTGTGTTTGCAGTAATAGTTCACTTCATTTAAATGGTTTGAGTTTTCAGTATGCTGTAATGTCACAATGTTGCATCCATAACTAATACTGCATCTCCTTTAACAACTCTGGTGATGTCGTGGTGGGGGTGTGGCCAGTGTCATGTTGGCCACACCTCTATCCTGTTGACCACACCCCCATGTCCCACTTTGCCCTTGTTAAAAGGTGGCAACCCTGGATGAAGAGTACTGCCAGTGGATGTTACCGAGGCTGGGGCATTGTTCTGGTTTGTGTGTAAGATTGTAGGTGAGGGTCAGTCATTAGAGGGAAAGAGAGGGAGGTAGCTTTAGCCAGGTAAACTGCTTGAGAATGAGGCAATGGTGGGATCTGTATATCACATTATATGCAAATGTTCAACTTTGTTAAAGCCTTGCTGTAAAAGATTACTTTGGGTGGCCTGCAGTTGATCAATATGGGGAAGCATAGAGAAGTACAGTAGGAAGGAAAACTGTGGCTATATATTTACTGTGGCTATTTATTTACAGTGGCTATATATTTACTGTGGCTATTTACTTACAGTGGCTATATATTCCTTTGCCAGTTAGGTAAGATTTGATTCTATAAAGAATACCAAGTTTTTGATGAGTTTTTTGCATTACTTTTTTTATATGGTAATCACATTTTAGATTTTCATCAATAGTAACTTCATGAAGCTTGGTTTGGGTTAAAGTCAATTTTTGTGTTATTAAAGGAAGCTATGGTAAATAATGATTTCTGTCTAGATGGGTGAAATAAGTTAATGTAAGTTCCAGAGCAGTTGTTGCTGTTTAAAGCTAATTGGTCAATGCCGAAATCTCGTAATATAATCATTTTCTGGTTTATTGTAGATGTGACCAAGGAGAAGAATTCTTCTGCTGTATCAATATTAGTACCAGGGGATATATAAATACCTATTATACAAAGGCTTTTATGGCTATTGAGCTTGAGAGAAGTGATCAAACAGTTTGCATTATTTATTAACAGACAATTAAGATTTTTGAGAATGCTTTTGTTAAGTATAGTCACACCTCCTGCCCTCTTATTTTTCCTGTTTAGCGTAATTATATTATAGCCTGGTGGTAGCATTTCCACCTTTTTTGTTTGTTTGTTTCAGCCAGGTTTCAGTTTCAACTATGATGCCAGTAGGTGTACATGACAATCCAGGCAGGAAATTCAAGTACATTATTGGGGGATACTATGTGTGTTGATGCTATACAGCTGGCGGTCCTTAGATGTGTCATGTCGGTGCGTTTACAGGAGTAGAAAAGTCTGGTTGATGGCAGAAGAACTTTGAAGAGATGGGACTGTGTCTGGGTTAGGATGTACATCACCACAAAGGTTATGAGATTGGCAGTAGTGTATATAGATGAAAGCCACCTTACCTTTAGTAGTATGATCGCAATAAGATTTTAGATGTGCCTGATATTGGTAAGTGTAATATACCTTCACCAGATGAAAATGTGCATTGCAGAAAAGTCCAGGTTCAATAGTGGAGGCACAGTACTTAGTAGGGCTATGTAGTAGTAACAGGTATGGATAGATGAGTGATATATAATGAGTAGTTAAATGATGTGATATGCAGGGAGTTGTTAAATGATGTGATGCCTAGGGAAGGGTTAAATGATGTGATACCTAGGGAGGGGTTAAATTATGTGATATGCAGAGAATGGTTAAATGATGTGATGCAAAGGGAGGTGTTAAATGATGTGACATACAGGGAGTGGTTAAATTATGTGACACATAGGGAGTGGTTAAAAGATGTGATACATAGGTAGGGGTTAAATGATGTGATACATAGGGAGTGGTTAAATGATGTGATCTATACAAAGTGGTTAAATGATGTGATACATAGAGAGTGGTTAAATGATGTAATGCATAGGGAGGAGTTAAATGATGTGATATACAGGTAGTGGTTAAATGATGTGATACATAGGGAGTGGTTAAAAGATGTGATACATATGGAGGGGTTAAATGATGTGATACACAGGGAGTGGTTAAATGATGTGATCTATAGGTTGTGGTTAAGTTATGTGATATAGCACAATAGTATAAGGGGTAGAAGCATAAAAAGATGTATATAAATCATGCTAGAGGATGAAGTGATAGTATAAATTACAAGAGTCATGTGGATTATTATTTGTAGAATGAGTCAACAGTGTGGTTGGTATGAGTAATATATTGGGAAATTTTAGGATAATATTTGCAGAATAAATAGATGCAGGGGAAGGAGTAAGGAAGAGATGAAGTTAAGCAGCGCGGGTAATGAGGTGAAAGTTGAGACATATTGGGAAAAGGAGGAGGGTAGGTATGACTAAGGAAATCTGTTTGTGAGATGGCAGCTAATGTGAGAAACTGAAAGTAAAAGAGTCTGATATAGTGGATAACTTTATAAGGGAAAGACTGTGAATAACTGTGAATAGCAACAGGAATGTTGAGTGGGCTGATGTGTAAGATACATATGTAGAAGAAATAGAGGATGTGATATCAGAACCATACCTCCCAATCGTCCCGAATTACTTGGTTTTTACTGAGTTTTGGGGTCCCAATAATGGGGTGCCACGATTCCCGAGTGGCACCCCTTTATTTCCAATTTTTTAATCTATTCTTTTGTAGAATTCGCGCTTTTGGAGCCAACGTCATCACGTGCGCGATGACGTCAGCTCCGTCAGCATTAGCCACGCATTTGTTTGAAGGCACAGGATTTTGAATATTAAGCCGCAGGTCCTCTGTTAAGTGCAGGATTTCTGTTTGCTGTAATTGCCGCGCATCTGTTGTTTGAGTATTAAGCTGCGGATCCGCTGTTAAGCCGCGGACAATTTAAAGCAGGATTTCTGTTTTGGGAGGATGACTGCCTGCCTTGTAAGTCAGAACGACAAACGCGGTTGATAAGGTACCTAATAGAGCTAGCTGAAAGAATGAGTGTGTGTGTGTGTGTGTGTGTGTCTGTGTGTGTGTGTGTGTGTGTGTGTGTGTGTGTGTGTGTGTGTGTGTGTGTGTGTGTACCAACCCCATGGTCGTACTTACTTGAAGAAGGGAGAAAAATCTGTAAAAAGTGAATTACTGCCAGAGTGCAATTAGAAGTTGCACTGGCAATGTTTTGAAGAAAAGTATTTGGCCTTATGCTGTTTGACTTCTTTTTCTTTGAGCTTCTGAAGCTCACAGAGTTTCCTTCAAGACTGCGTAGGAAAATCAAGTTTCAAATATTGAATTTTAATTCATTATTATATAAAATTCCTGTAGAGCCATTTTCAATAATTTTTCTCATTTTGAAGCCGTCAGTTGTTGTGGTACATGCAAATGCCTGTGTATAATTCACTATGATGTTGTCCATATCAGTTTTTTGACTCCTCAACAAAGCGGGTACAATATGGTCAACAATGTATTTACAAAAGATTCCTTATAACCTCTTTAAACGAGCCACTTTATCAGAATGTACTTCATTTAGAAATACCTATTTTATATATGTCACTTTGACCCTTGGAAAAAAAGACTCTGTCATGTTTTTTTTTGTGAGAGGATAAGGCAGCAAAGTCGGAGAAGTGGAACACAGCAGGCGGAGATGTATTAACTCTTCAGTGAGTATCCAAGGCTACTCGACTAGTAACGAAATAATATAAGAACACTCCAAAATGGTTAAAAGATTTATTGTAAAAACAAGTTAGCGCTTTCACCTATTCAGGCTTCATCAGACTCAATACATTTGTGGTATAGGTCATAAAATATATACTCCCAGAAGGTGGGAAAACACAATCAACAGTGCAATTAATGCAATTACCACAAGTAAAATGGCTAACAACAAGATGAAATAAAATGCTGGCAAAAACAGCCGATACATGTACAATAAATATGTGAAAAGGAAACATGCAAAAACTCTTATATTAATATAACAATACTATCTAAAAAATAAAACTAGACCAATATGTAAAAAAGAGAGGGATAGCATCAAAACAGTGACAAGATATCAAATGCATTTATATGTGGACATCACAGGATGCAGAGAATAAAAATGTAAAAGTAAAAAACATAAAAATGTAGATGTAAAAAACATAAGAATAATAATGATATAAATCACAATGCCAAGCACTATATAAAGATGTTATACATGTATAGTGTATATGGTGTATATTCTGTGTGATTTATAAATCATTATTTATAAATCTTTAATCTTCTCATTTTCAGAAAAGGTTTCACAGATACCTTGACATTCAAACCTGGTGAACTATCGGACCTGAATTTCATTATCCAAAAATTCTCTCTGCCTTCTGTATGTGTCCTAACGTCCCCTCCCCTACCAGTAATGTTAATGGTCTCTAAAATACTAAAATTGAAGACGTGGAGGGGGGCCATTTTCAAATACATGTCTGGCTAGAGCATTGGTTTTGTGCACCATCCTAATACTATAAAGATGTTCACGTATACGATCTCTACTTCTCCGACTTTGCTGCCTTATCCTCTCATTTTATTTTATTTTATTTTTGCGTCTGGAGAAGTGGTTTACTCCATACTTTTGCCATATCCTTTGATTATCTGATGTTTTTTTTTTGTACTTAAGAGATAAGAGATGAGAGCTAGTACTGTTCACATAATTACTCACAAATATAGCCTTCTTAAAATATTGACTGCTTATATTTAGTTTTTGTACACATCTTCCTAACATCTGATTGTGCAGCTTTAGTTTTTGCCCAGAACCTATAGCAATGTTCATGCACACATATTTATCTTGCAGTTAACAGACTCCTTTTTGAATGTAGATTCTAACATTATATTATCCAATATCTAATTTATACACAACAGTGTTGACATTTTCCTGTAATTCCCTAGTCCATTCAGTTAGTGAGTTGCTTGGCACTTGTTACACTTTGTGCCTTCTGCTTCTACATTTAGTTAATTTTGCATAATATTCACAAAATGCACTTCTGCTGAACTGAAAGACATTTGTTTTTGGCTACTTATTTAGTTCCACGTTATATATATATATATATATATATATATATATATATATATATATATATATATATTGTGTGTGTGTGTAGACGTAGACTGTTATCATGGAAATGTTCTGAATAGGACAGTTTTGTCATTATTGGTTTATGCATTTTGTTTCATTGCCTACTGGAAAAATGTTAAAACAATAAATTTAAAATGCAACTGTGTGCGGAAGTAGACTTTTATGATGGAAATGTTCTGAATAGGGCAGTTCTCATTATTGGTTCATGAATTTTTGTTTCATTGCCTACTGGGAAAATGTTTAAACAATAAATATAAAATGCACTCTAACTTAAGTCTAACAAGTGTGCTGTGTTATACAAGGAATATAATTTAATAAAGTCAGGACGGTGTATCAATGAACGCAAGTATGTTTCTTGTTTTGTGTGCAAGTAGATTTGAAAACAGCCCAAAGGTAATCTTTATTCACCACTGGCCAGATGCATTTTCTTTGGATATGGTGTGGGTTTCAATGCTGTTTCAATGAATGAGTTTCAAGGGCAGAGAAGTTTTAATGCCAAGTCTATTTTCATTGTGAGACAGTAATGCTTTGTTTTAGAAGATATCTATTAGTGTTTCTTGATTGTGCTATAAAATGTAAAAAAATAAAATCCAAATAATCATTGCAGAAGTAAAGCAGTATGCACACATTAGTGTTTATGGTAAATGGGGTGAAATAGCCAGGTAATAGGACATTGGAATGGCTGCAGGGGGAATCTAGTGCTATATTTTGGTTCTGTCCTTCAGTTTGTGTTTAAAAGTTGGTGTCCCACAATTCCATTGGAGTGGGTGGGGCTGTGTAATTATGTATGCAAATGTTATGTTAATCAGCATACAGATTTGTACCTATTTTTCATGGGCCTTGTTCAAATTTTTGATGTTTCCAGGTTGAGAGGTATGATCAGAACTAGATGTGAAGTGAAAGGTGAAAAGGTGAAGTACTGGGAAAAAGCATGTAATGTACAGAATGGACTTGTTTTATTGATCAGTGCAGATAAGTGGGGGAGAAGGTGAAGAATAACTATAGAGGAAGAGGGGTGGGGGTAATTGGGGGTGTGAAATGGGAGCAGAGCAAGCATGAGCACAGCAAGGGTGAATAGAGCAGGATTACCTGTGGGGGTGGCACAATACATGCAGCAACTGTCTCCTCCGTTGGGAAAAGAAGAATGTTACAAACACTAACTCAATGTTGCTACTGCAAATAGAAAAAAAGGAGATGTGTATTTGTTAATTAGGAAGTAGCAATGTAACAAATAATAAAAGGAAAATCAAAACAGAAATCCGGTTGCTTAATGCAGGACTGAGCTATAAAATGTTACTGTTAGCCTGGAATGTTGAGACAGAAGGATGCCTAACCCGAAGTGGTTTAGTGAAAGCACTGAGTGTGTTTTACCCAGTCTTCTGCCAAAGTTTGAAGCTGCCAGCATACTGTTGTATCTTTCTAGATGGTCCATTAGAACTGCCATTCCTGAGGGCTAAACTAGAGCTTGTCCCTAACATACTGGACTTCTTATTCCATCCTCCTTCTGTGCTATTGCTTCTGTGCTCATTCATTCAGTTTCTTATCCAGAAACTGTACTGTCTTATGGGTTTATTGTTAGCACTGTTGATGGATGACACAAGAAACTCTTTTAAGTATTACCCCCAACCTCCCCACCCCCAATTTCTGGCCCCTCAGTGTAAGTTCAATGGTCCATTTTGTTATTTCTTCTACTATCAATTTTTTAAAATCCTTTGTTACCAAATTAATCACTGTGCACCCTTTATGACAACTCTGACCATGTATTTGCCTGGCCCAGCTAGTATTCACCCCAGGACCATTTCAGCCTACATTATACTTCCTCTCCCCCTCACTGCCCAGCTCTTTTTTTGTTGGAGACACCCATCAAATGCTCTGTTATCTTCTTCTGATTGGGTATCATTCCCTATTTTCTATCTGTCTGATCTTCAGTATTTCCCATCCTGTGCTGGTCCTCAGTCCCTGGTAAGCCTCACTACTCCAAACTCCACCATCCCAGTCTTATGTCAGCTATTTGCCCTTCTGTCCTTTCTTATTGTGTCATTAGTTCTTTGTCTGTCCATAGGTTCATGGGTACTGAGTTTTTCCCAAAGGGGATGACAATGCACTTCTTGGCACTGAGCATGAGGCCATGACTTTGACACCAAGCATCTGTCTCTGTGAAGCCCTTTTGTAGAATGTCTACATCATTAGGTGATTCTATTATGGCTCCCAGTTTGCAGTCATCTGCAAACTTTGTTAGCCAAAGACCTTCTGTGTTGGCCTGCACTTCAGAGAAGTAAATGCCGAACAGGAGAAGACCCAGGACCAAACTCTGTGGTACTCCACTTGTCACTGGTCTGAAGTCAGACTTGGAGTCAGCTACTTTTGCTGTGTGGGTTCTGTCAGTGAGCCAGTTGGCCACCCATCTTGTGACATAGGGATTTATTCCCAGTTTAGTGAGTTTATCTATAACTGTAGTGTGGGGGATGGTATCGAAAGCCTTGGCGAGGTCAAGATAGGCTGTGTGCACTACCTTGCCCTCATCTACCGCTCTAGTGATTGCTTCAAAGAAGTCAATCAGGTTTAGTAAATACGATCTACCTTTTAGAAACCCAAACTGAGTGGGGTCCAGGGTGTGGCGGTTACCTATGTCTTTGTTTATAAGCTCAAAAATGATATGTTCCATGGCCATGCAGACCAGGCTCGTCAGGCTAATGGGGCGGTAGTTTCTGCGGTCCGTGGTGGCACCCCCTTTGTGGGGTGGGATAACCATCTCTGTGCACCAATCAGTAGGCACATAGCCTGACGTGAGGCTAAGATTGAACATGATACTTAGGTGGGGTGCCAGTTCATTCTGTAGTTCGTGCAGTACGCAGCCTGGGATGTTGTCTGGTCCCATGGATGCTGTGTACTTGGCTTTGGAGAGTGCAGTCTTTACTTGTTCATCCATGATTACAGGGACTTTGCTTTCTTCCGGTATTAAGATGGGCCTTTTGGAGGATGAGACGGGTGTAAAGTTAGCACTGAACCTATCTGCCAGGATGTTGGCAATATCGGTTGGTTCTGTATATTTAGTGCCATTGTGCTGTAGCTCAGAGCAGAACTGAGTGTTGCCATTGAAATTCTTGACATAGCTGTAGAATGCTTTGTGGTTGTCTTTGGAATCAGTGGTGATTTTATTTTCGTAACTGCTTTGGAGGATTTTATGAGGGATCTCAGCTTCTTGCTGAGGCTGACCAGGGACTTCCTCCAATCTTGGGATTTTACTCTTTTTTGCAACAGCTTCTTCCTTCTGTTGTAGAGTTTGTTTATGGCAGGGGACTACCAGATTGGCTTCCTTTTTTAAGAGGATAGCATCTTGGTTCTGTTTGGGTTGGCACGATCCATGCACTCGTGTATGTGCTTATACAGTGCATTTGTGTAAGATTCAGCAGTCGTACCTCTATTGTCTATCTGCATGGGTGTCGTAAAGTTTGCCACTTCTGTCTTAAGAAGCCTGAAGTTGGCTTTGGAGTAGTTTTTGACAGTGGTTTCCTTAATGGGGGGTGGGATATGGATAACTAGGGTGATTAGCTTGTGGTCGGATCTGACCAGCAAGGAGATGACCTCTGGCATGGAACACTAGTTACCCATATTGGTAATGACCAGGTCCAGGATTTTGCTGTCCCTGGTGGGGGTGTGGACAAGCTGCTCCAAGGCTTTGGAATTTATGAATTCCAGAAAATGTTGAGCGAATGAGTTGGTACATGAGTAGTTTTCCCACTTACAGGTGGGGTAGTTGAAGTCGCCCATAATTAAGGTATTAGGTTGTACCTTAATATTTTCCGGTATCTTAAGAAATGAAGAGTGGGAATCCTGGAGCATGGTGGGGGAAATGTAACAAGATATAACCTGGATTGCAGTCTTGCCCAGTGCTAGTTTCACTTGGTTAATTTCGGATGCATTATGTTGAGCAACTAGCCTAGAGGTGTGGACATCCTTAATGAATATGGATGCGCCTCCGCCTTTAGTGTTTCGGTCCAGGTTAGGTGGCCGAAAGGTGTGGTATGAATTATAACCTGGTAATGCAGGGGTGCTTTCTGGAGCCTTGACTCAGGCTCTTTTAAAAATAACAGTTGACATTTTAACTTTCATCTCAGTGTTTCAGGGACTCAAAACTCCTTACATGCTGTTTCACATGTGCAGAGTTTGGAAAAGTTCCATGTTCTATTAAAATAAAAAAAAAAAAAACTTACTTCAATTGCATGGCTGTTTTCAAAACAGTCTAGCATTAGATCTGTTCCAAATGGAGGACAAAGTAAATACACCTTATTTCAGGCTTTGATGACATTTTTAGAATGGCAGAAATGCTACTCAAAAAGCAGCAAGGAGTCATTTCCGATGACTCAGGCTGCCTCGATGATATGTTATTATGAATGTATGCTTTTATATAATTTTCTAATATTATATTTTACTTCCTCCAAATTCCTCCTTCTTACTTCCTTCACTGTACCATGTTCCCTAACTCTTAGGGGTTTATATTATATTATTGAAGGTTCACTACCACGAATCTTTGTTCATCGATCCTTAAACAGCAAATGTTCACTTTTGTGAATGCTCTGTTCAATGAATTACTTTCCCAGGAAAAGTAATGACTTGCCCAGCATTTGTACTGTCACACAAAGCACAGTGTTTTAAACCCACCTAGGAGGAACTGTGTCCCCACCCCCCCAACTATATATACCAACTCCGAGATCGCACTACAGTGGGAAAAAGGGCAAATTTCTTATGCTGGGTAAATCGTTACTTACCCCTGGGAAAGTAATTCATTGAACTGAATGCTCATGAAAGTGAACGTTCGCTGTTTAATGTTCAATGAACAAACGTTCTTGGTAATGAACCTTTGATAATATGATATAGACCCAAATCTTAGTTATGTATCGTCAGACCAAGGTAATTCTACCTCCTTTCAGTGTCCTATCCCCCACTTTAACAAGTAAAATTTTTTTAGGGTGATTAAGTCTTGACTCCAAACAACATTTACCAAGGACATGCATGTTGATAGGCAACTGCCTGTCTACATCTTCTAATTAAATCATACGGTTATCAGCAAAACAATGCATACCCCCCCAAAAAAAATCCATTCTTAAGCTCTTCGTACTCATTATCCTCTGTATGATGCATCTTTACCTATCAGAAATAAACTTGGAGGAAGCAGATATCCCTTTATGGCATACCTCTCATGGCCCAAAAATAGGGACACATTTTAAATATTGCTTTTATAAACTTAGCAAGTTGGTAGAAAAAAAATAAGGTTTTGTGTTAAGATGCATTTTTTTGAAGGATATGAAGTCTGAAACTCAAATGTGTGTCGTTATTTAGTGACATGAGTCCTCAATGATTTGCCAGAAAACCACAAATTTTATGAGGAACAGATCAAAAATATGAGTAAAAAATCTGGTCATTCTGCAAAAGGGCAGTTGAGACCTATGCTTTGTGGTCCCCACCACAGGGCTACCTTCTCAGAAAATCCATTATTTATCAACACCCTAATCCAAGGCCTCATAAAAAATGCTTTCACCCCTCCCAGGTCACCACCACTCTCTATCACCTACTCCAAAATATCACATAAAAATCTCTTCCTATTCTACCAAAAGTTTTTCTATATCTATCAAAACTATACCCACTCTGCCTTTCCTTTTCAGTTCTGCCCAAATCATTCTAGAAGATCTAGAATTTTTGCCTGGAAATGTTTACATAGATATTTTCATATCCCAAGTAGAATTTAGACAATTTTTCCTCAGGCAGACAGCAAATGTTGGAGGTGTGAAGGGAAGAAAGAGGTAATTGGGAACATATTTCTGGGAGTGCGGTGAGTTAGCTAACTTTAAGGATTCCCTGCAGGATGCACTGTTGGACATGCTGGGTGGGCAGATTGGTCTGACATGGGAGATGATTTTTCTGAGATATGATACAGAATTGGAATTTCCTAGACATGGTAAGGCCTTGCTGTGTCTAATAATGATGACTGCCAAAAAAGCAATTACTAGAAAACGGAAATCAAAATTTAAACCAACTATACTGGAAGTAGTGAATATAGAAACAGAGATAAAACAACTGGAATTGAGATCTTTAGAAAGGGGTCGGAGCAAACTACATAGTAAAAAAAATGGGTATTGTGGGAACAATACTTACAAGGGAGGAATGAGGTTTAAAAGGCGGCAGGACTTAATGTTTGAGTGAAAAAAATTGGGCAGATTATAAGTGATATATAATGTTTGTAACTGAGAGTGTGCCAATATGGTTTGTGATGTAAAGTGCTTGCAACTAGGATTGTGTCTGTGTGATTTGTTTTCATTTATATAAATGTATGATTGCCTATGTAGTAAGTGATGATTTAATAAAGATGTTTCTTTAAAAAAGGCAGGAATTGAATAATTTATGCAATATTGCTTAGGTTATGATATATATCAATATATGTGAAGTATAATGTTTGGTATGTTGATATAATTTGATTACTATCATATGAATGTAAATTTGCCTATGTCACAAGTGATAATTCAATAAAGGTGTTTGAAAAAAAAAAACAAAGTTACTGCTTAACTGAAAAAAATATTCAGTAATATTCTCCAATGGTCCACAGATGATCTCCCTTTAAATAAATCCAGCGATTCATCCCCAATCACTACAGGCTATTTTACTAATTTCTTAGTAAATATTAATTCCTTGGATATTTGTGGTCTCTCTTTCTATGATATAAAACCAAACCAATTGCCTCATACCTCATCTCTTGCAATTCCCTCTTTCATACAACATTGTTAAAGATCTCCTTCTATTCCTCATTGGCTGAAGACATACTTTTTTTATAAAACACTATTGGAAACTCATCAAGCCCAACAGCCGTTCTGTTCCCTACCTTTCAAATTGCTTCCACAACTCTCCACACTTCTAGTTCTCTGCTTAATTATTCCCTCTCCTTGTCCCCAACACCTCCCACTCCCCCTTCTCAGAACTGATCCTGACATAATTCTACATACAACCGCCCAAATTTGTCCCTAATTTCCTCAGTCTTAAATACCCTTCCTGTCCAATCAACTAAATGTTTAATATACAGGTTTTCTTTCTCTAATCTTTCAGCTGCCAACAATAACTTTATATCAGCCTCTCTCTCTCTGCCTCTACCATCTAGCCCCCTTCCTTGATAATTCTATCTGCATCTTCAAATCATTCCACTCAGTCTACTGAGACTTTACTTGCTCTAAAGTGTTCGCTAAATATTCTTATATTTCCTAGACCCTACTTTGTAACTTTTGCAATAATTACACAAGATCTCTTACCTTTTTGTTTTCCTCCTTTATTATTTAATCCCTTCTCCTCATTATTGTTCCTCTACTGCTTTCATTTAATCTCATTCCTCAATTTACAAAATCCGTTCCTCCTTTATATTCCCCTTCATTACCCATGTCACCATCTTCTGCAAACACATTATCTGATTGACATTCCTTGAGTTTCTTTGGTTCCATCTCCATCTTCTCTCAACAATGTTTGTATTTCCCATTCCAGTAACACCATACTATGGTTCAACATCTCCCTCTCCATTATAGTCGTATTTCCTGTCTCCCCCACCATTTCTGTATCTGCCAATAAACTGTAAAATGTACTCACCTGTCTCCCTACCTTCAAAAGGAAAGTAAAACCCCCTCATTCCTCAGCATTCAGCATGCAGCCATCAACCCTAACCTCTCCACCCCTTCCCATAAAACCCTCTGTTATATTCTATAAAATTCATTCCTTTCAAATAAGCTATGTTTCCATATCTATCACTGTGTGGAAGTTCCCCAACACAATTCTATTTCTTTCCTTACTATTCTATTCTATGCTACCTACACACTCCTGAATTATTTTTTTCCTATCCTCGATTTGCCTGTAAAGTACCACTAATACTATCCCTCCCCCCATTCCTACCTTCCTCCTCCCATTTCCCTTTAGAATCTTTCCCAGTCTCCTTTTTCTTCCACATATGATCTCCTGTCACTAATAGTGCTATCCTCATCTTCCCTCTTGCATACACACATCTATAATCAATGAAAACCCCTTGACTTCATTTTCATCTTCTTTCTTTTGTCATCTTCTGATCTCCCCTTATCAGACTCCCCATCCCACTGTATACATTCCAAATGGCTAATCTTAAACCTTTGTATCCTTCCACTCCAGCATGGCTAACTCCAATGGACACTGAGGTGAAAATTCATACTGTACTGACACCACCCAGGAAGAGAAGAATGCTTAGCCTTGCTAGCCACCATTGAAGATGACTATCCTGGTGCCCATTATCTGGGTCTTTATTTTTACGTGGTTATCTACTGCACAGTTTCCAACTCCTTTCTTCTACTTTCAGAAACCTATTATTTAGGAGTTGTTTGCTGTCTGCCCCATTAATGTTTGACATGGTTATTTACCTATAATATTTTAAAACATAATGTTTTACTTTTTACCGCAACCCAAAACAAACAATACTCCTTATTACTATAATTTTTCACCATGTCCCATCTATAATATTTTAACACTCCCCACCTAGAATAATTTTATATTTTCTTTTTTCCTCACTAGTCTCTTATTTAACAGTGTGCAGCCCCCAGCCTAGGTCCCTTAAGCACTCAAAACAACATTCAATATAATTTTCATATTAAACATTAATCCTCCCCTTTATCAGTACTGCAGAAGAAAAACATTTTTTAAAACATTCTCAGTACTTAAGTATACAAGAAATAAAAGATAAGTTATTCATATTCCAAATCAATTTACTTCACTGTGTTTGTTAACTATTAAAAAACACTGTTAAAGTATACACTGTCCGATACTTTGTCCTTTTTGGCAGTCCGCAGCACTGTTCATTATTACTATGAAATTATACTTTGAGCTCCATGTCTTACCTCATAGTAACCTCCTTATGACACATAATTGTCCAAAACAAACATTCAGTATTATTTTAATTTTAATGCCTACAAGAACCACACAATGCCATTTATCCCCTATTCAGCCATTTACCCACCCACACATAGGTCCCCCTCAAAATTCCAGCAACCTAAATTAAAGTTAACCAGAATTTTCTATAAGACTCACCCCCTTAATTGCTTTCTCTACTACAAAGCTGCATCAAATCCAATCTTGGACCAGTACAGCCCTCCACAGCCATCACTCCATAAAGTACACCTTTTAACCTGACAAATCTGATAATCATGCTAATTAATGCAGGCAGACTTCTGAACAAACTTGAAGAAATAGAAGGCTTCCTCAACTCCATGAACAAAAACATAATCGGTATCACAAAGTCATGGATCAAAATATCTTTTTGTGACTTAAACCATAACTTCCGTAACACTTATACCTGCACAAATCCAGGCCAGGTTCTAGACTAGGAGGAGGAACAATCATTGTAATCAAACACAGCTTAAAAGTGACTTTACTTGAATAAAACTGATCCACCACTGATCATGGCCTCAATTGGCTAGCCATAAAAACACAATGTAAAAGGTCCCCACACTGTCACTAATAACTGCTTAATTCCCACCCAAAACAACATTGCTAAATTTGAAAACCTTCCATAACAAACCCTAAACTCCATAAAGTCAAATCAGTGACATTTTATTAATTGGAGACTTTAACATATCCTCCGCACATTAACCAAGACATGAGTTATAATCTGCCAACAGGCTTGAATGGTTAAACAACCAATACAACCTAATCTAATTTCAAAGAGCCACTCCCTTAATGACATTTTAATTCCAAGCATTTCAGGTAAAATCAGTAACAGTAATATTAACATTCTTTATCCCCCAATAAACAATTGCCCCATTACATTCTCATTAAATGTTGCCAATTTTAACCCCCCCCCCCACACACACACACACCAAGAATAATAATTTTCAGACCCACATTTCAAAATATCATTACATCATTAGTAAATGACCTTAACAACACTTCCTGGCCCACCATCCTCTCCCAGACCAACACAGATACTTTGGTCACATCACTCACCAACTGGTCAATCCAGCTACAAGACAAATGCTACCCCTGAGTTCCAAGACTCTAAAAGTAACCCCAACAAGTGGCTGATCCTGGTACTTAAATCCCTTTACAAATTTAGAGATGATGATTAATAATAATAATAATAATAATAATCATAATAATAATAATAATAATACCAATTATAAACCAGGTAGGCTCACAGGACACAGAGTCCCTTTTCATGAGTGACCTGTGAACAGTGCCTGGTTAACTGACCTGATGAAGGTCACAAACAGGCAGATGAGGGCTAAGGAAATCAAATCCTGTACCACTGGAACTACATCTTGTCTTAACCCTCTGCGCCAAAAGCCACACTACACACCTTCAGGCTAGTTGCTCAGCATAATGCAGCCGAGGTTATCCAAGTGCAACTAACTCTGGGCAAAACTGCAATCCAAATTGTAACTTGCTACAGATCACCCACCATGCCCCAGGATTCCTACTCCTCTTTTCTTGATGTACTGGAAAATATTAGGGTTCAACCAAAGACCCTAATAATGGGCGATTTCAACTACCCCACCATTAACTGGGAAAACTACTCATGTACCAACTCCTTCGCTCAACGCTTTCTGGAATTCATAAACTCCAATGCCCTGGATCAATTTATCCACACCCCCACCAGGGGCAACAATATCCTAGATCTAGTCATTACCAACATGAGTGACCGGTGTTCTACACCTGAAGTCAACGCCTCATTGGTCCGATCCGACCATAAGCTAATTACCCTAGATATCCACATCCTGCCCCCACCTCCTATTAAGGAAACCATGGTAAAACATTTCTCCAAAGCCAACTTCATGCTTCTTAAGACAGAAGTGGTGAACTTTATGACACCCATGCAGATGGAAAATACAGTTATGACTACTGAATCCTACACAATTGCACGTTATAAGCACTTACATGAATGCATGGATTGTGCTATCCCAAACAGAACCAAGACGTTATCCTCCAAAAAAAGGAAGCCAATCTGGTGGTCCCCTGCCATAAACAAACTCTACAACAGAAGAAAAAGAGAGTAAAATCCCATGAGTGGAGGAGCTCCCTGGTCAGCCTCAATAAGAAGCTGCAATCCCTGATAAAATCCTCCAAAGCTAGTTATGAAAACAAAATCACCACTGATTCTAAAGACAACCACAAAGCATTCTATAGCTATGTCAAGAATCTCAATGACAACACTCAGATCTGCTCTGAGTTACAGCACAATGGCACTAAATATACAGACCCAACTGATATTGCCAACATCCTGGCAGATAGGTTCAGTGCTAACTTTACCCCCCCTCTCACCCCTAAAGAGCCCATCGCTATACCGGAAGAATGCAAAGTTCCTGTAATCACAGCTGCACAGGTAAAAACCACACTCTTCAAAGCCAAGAACACAGCATCCATGGGACCAGACAACATCTCAGGCTGCGTTCTACATGAACTACAAAATAAACTGGCACCCACCTAAGTACCATGTTCAATCATAGCCTCACCTCAGGCTTTGTCCCTGCTGAATGGTGCACAGCAATGGTTGTCCCACTCCACAAGGGGGGAGCCACCACAGACCCAGGGAACTACTGCCCCATTAGCCTGACGAGCCTGGTCTGCAAGACCATGGAACGTATCATCATGGAACTTATAAACAAAGACATTGGTAATCTCCAAACTCTGGACCCCACCCAGTTCGGGTTTGTAAAAGGCAGATCATGTCTCCTAAACCTGATAGACTTCTTTGAAGCAATCACCAAAATCGTAGACAAGGGTAAGGTGGTTCACACAGCCTATCTAGATCTTGCCAAGGCTTTCGGCACCATCCCCCACTCTGGAATTATAGATAAACTCACTAAACTAGGTATAAATCCCTATGTCACAAGATGGGTTGCCAACTGGCTCACTGACAGAACCCACACTGTGAAAGTAGCAGACTCCAAATCTGACTTCAGACCAGTGACAAGTGGAGTACCACAGGGTTCAGTCCTGGGTCCTCTCCTGTTTGGTATCTACTTATCTGAAGTACAGGCTAACACAGAAGGTCTTTGGCTAACAAAGTTCACAGATGACTGCAAACTAAGAGCCATAATCTAAACTCCTAACGATGTGCACATCCTACAAAAGGGCCTCACTGAGACAGATGCCTGGTGTCAAAGCCATGGCCTCAAGCTCAATGCCAAAAAGTGCATTGTCATCCCCTTTGGTAAAAACTGTACCCATGAACTACAACATAGGTGGTAGTATACTTAACACCGAAAGTGTGATAAGAGACTTTGGGACACAGGTGGACAGTAGTCTCTGCTTTGATAATCACATCGCCACAGTAGTCAAGAAAGCCTTCTATGTGGCACACCTCATCACAAAAGGTTTTTCATCCAGAAAAAAAGAGGTCATTGTTCCCCTCTACTCCATCACTCATTAGACCCATTATAGAGTACAATGCCCCTTTTGGTATGTACCTCACAAGACATCTACAACAACTGGAAAGGCCGCAGAAATACCTCACAAAGAGGATTACTGGCCTCAAACAGATGCCCTACGCAGACCATCTCAAAAAACTCCAGCTTTACTCTGTCGCATGTCACCTACTCAGAGGTGATCTCTGCCTAACATATAAAGCTATATCAAACCCAGAGCTGTTGGACATACTCCACTTAAAGAAATCCCAATCCCTCTGAGCTACACACTCTAGGGACCTAAACCTTGTCACCACAATAAACAGAACATGCCAGAGGGATAGATTTCTGTCCCAGAGACTTCCCATACTCTGGAATAAACTACCTATCTATATCAAACAAAGCTCCTCATTAGCACTCTTCAAGAAAAATCTTGATGATTGGATGGGAAATAGGAAATTCACCCCGGGGATCACCTCTGTGGCTCTGCTCGACAGTGGCACAGGAAAATAATTTTCTTGGGTGGCAAAAGCCAGGGTACCTTTTTGGCTGGGCTTGTATAGGCCCTAGGTCCGATAACCTAGTACCTACCTATGAACCTACAGGGATACAGTCTTGTCCACCTTGAAACAACATCCATCACTGGAAATTGACAACACTTCAGATACCTCAGAGCTCCAGCAAAGAAACTGCTAGATGGCATAAAGCAAGTTTGTAATTTTATAAAAGCAGTAATTAAAATCTGTTCCTATTTTTGAGCCATTGTTCCCGCTTTATTTTACGCTTTATCCAGATTTCTTCAGTTGAAAGGTCTAGATATGCAAACCTCTTTACTTTTGCCAGTGGTCAATCTCACTCAGCCCCCCACCCCCACCCTGCTTCAGAAAATGCATACTAATGCAAAACATTTAAAATATGTTCCTATTTTTGAGCCTTTGCCCCCTGTTTATGTTAGGCTTATCCAGATTGATCTAAGGTATACCTCTCAACTGTACAGATTTTTGCAGAATGTCTAGATTTGTGCCTCATAATTTTGGTCTGCTCCTCATAAAAAATTGCTTTTTGATAAATCACTGGGATAATCTAAAGTCACTAAATAATGGCATGCATTTGAGTTTCAGACTTCATCTCCTTCAGAAAATGCATGCTAACACAAATCCTGTTATTCTAGCAACTTTCTAAGTTTATAAGAGCAATATTTAAAATGTGTCATTATTTCTGTTCATTTGTCCACCCATTATGTCAGGGTTTGTCCAGATTTCTTGTGATAATAGGCTAAGAGGTATGCCAGGGGAATCACTCTATCGCTCTCGCTCTCCACACACAAAAACACACTTTTTCTGTTTCACTCACTCATTCTCTCTGTCTTACTCTCATACACGCATACACTCTCACACATGCGCACACACACACACACACGCACACACACACACACACACACACACACACACACACACACACACACGCACGCACACTTTATTTTATTTTTTTCTTATCTTACACTCACTAAACAGCAAAAGTAAAATAATGATAGCTGTTACTGTTTTAACTTTGATCTCCAGAGCAGATTAATATGCTGTTGTGAAGTGACAGACTCATTTTTGAGTGGGCATTACCTGTAGATTGCCACCCTGCTGGAGAACATTTGTTTTCCAATCAGGGTATTATCTACAGGTCAAGCATTCTCTAATCCTCTGTAAAGATGACCTCATCCTTTCACTGCTCCACCCTTATAACCCATATATCACAAAAGCGTTGCAATATCTATGCAAAGGAGAAAGCAAAACTAATCACTATAAAAAGCAGCACCAAAGATATATGAAGAGAAATACGGGCAAAGGCACCCGGTTATGGAAATTTTCACAATACAAAAAATAAGAAAACAAAGGAGGAAATTAAAAAAGATGATTAGTAAAGGTGAAGTTAAAGAAATAGAAACTGAAGTTTTGGGTTACCTGTGAAGTGAAGGATTTAGTGTAGGAAATCCAATAAAGGTAACGTCACAGCATGATGAAACAATGAGCCCCCAAACTATAGGGAAACAGGTGGAACAGGAGGCATCTGATGATTTGTGACATGACAATGCTCTGGAGCTTTCAGTAGGTAACTGGACAAAAGTTCAGTCGGCATCACACAGCAGGAGAAGGAGCAGTAAACAGTTGCAACTCTGACGCTGGGCATGTTGTGGAGTGATGGCACAATGAGTTCCCATAAGAAGGAGCAGTAGATGGTACAGGATGAAAAATGTTTTGTAACTTTCTGTAGAATGCCCACATACCTCTCAGCCTCTTAGAGCAAAAAATCTAGACAAAGTCTAAAATGATGGAGGGACAAATAGGGACAGATTTTAAATATTGCTCTTACAAAGTTAGAAAGTTGATAGAATAATAGGTTTTGCATTGACATGAATTTTCTGAAGGATGTGGAGTCTTAAACTCAAATGTTTGTCATTATTTAATGACTTCAATCCTCAGCTATTTGCCAGAAAAGTACAGATTTTAGGAGGAACACACCAAAAATATGAGGCAAAAATCTGGACATTCTGTGAAAATCTGTACAGTTGAGAGGTATGCCACGGGCAACAAAGAGCAAAGACTGCTTTCAGTTTAGAAGAAATAATCTAAGTTAAGAGCTGCTTGATTTAATAGAGATGGATAGACATATTAAGATTGATGAAAGAAATAGATTACAGAAAATCAATAAAACTCAAAATGTTAAAAGTCTGATAAAACAGATGAGGACACTAATAAGACTATTAACAGAAATTCATGTGAAATAACAGAAGTAAATAGGATATTTTGCTATGCAGCTAAATTAATACCAGATAAAGTTTTACCACAAAAACAAAGAGCAATAAGGTAAATGCATCATGGAAGCACTGGATAGAGAAAACGCAATTATGACAAAAAGTGTCATTGTTAGAAATTTAGAAGAATATAAAAGAGGGAACAGAGTAACAAAAATACTTAAAAAGATAGATGTGGTAAAAGCAAATCGCAGTTTCAGAACAGACTAGGATATATCATACATTATTGCAAATAAACTAAAGATATCAGCACAGGTAGAAAATACTTAGAAGATATGTAGAAAATATAAAAATTGATATAAAGAACTGGGAAGCAAATCAAAATGAATATAAACACCACCAAAAAAATAGACACATTTTGGAGAAATATGAAAACCCTGGAACATAATAAAGATGCTGAATGGATAGAAAAATTAAAAGGAACAGTGAAGAGTTCAAATGTACTGGATATGAAATAAGATGAAGTAACATACAGAGAAATTGAAAAAAATTAAGAAAACCTCCTAAATGGAAAACTCCAGGCCTAAATGAAGTATCTAATCTGCTGGCTAAAAGTGTTAACATCTTTACACAAAGATTTAGCCTTGAGTATGAATTACTTATATGCGCATCCCGAACAAACACTTGAGAGTGAACCTGTAAGCCATCTTAAAAACTATGGGATTATAGGATCATAGGAAGTTACTAAGCTATTGGCCCTGAGGCCCCTACAAGCCTAGCCAAGAATTTAGCCCATGTTCTGACAAGTCAGCACCCAATGCCCTTGTCCAGCAGGGACACAGGTGGAATCCCCAAGGTGTATTTTCTGTTCCCCATCAAGTTATCCAGGTTGCACTTAAAAAGGGTTATGAGGTATTTTGCTTGACATGGAGAGGGAGTCTGTTCCACAGAAGTGGGAGTCTTTGGGGTACATATCTGTCCTGCCAACAAGTCCTACTGTTGTCACAGATCAGGTTGAGTTTGCACGTGTTGGTTACATGAGTGGAGTTTCACTTGTGGATATGCAGCAGTCCCATCAAGGTGGGGTCTGAGATTGCTTTGTATGCCAGACAGAGGTCACCGCTGAGAAGTCTGTATGAGACTGAGCAGAGGGACAGGGCTTTTAGCCTATCTGTGTAGGGTAAATGTTTGAGGGCTTGGATTCTCCTGGTGAGGAACCTCTGTGGTCTCTCCAGCTGCTGCATATACTTTGTGAGGTACATGCCAAAAGGAGTATTGTACTCAATAATGGGTCATATAACAGAAGAATACATGGATGTTATGACCTCCTTGTCCCTGGATGAGATGCCCTTCCTAATGAGGTGGGTCATGTAGAAAGCTTTCCATACAACTGAGGCAATATTGTGGACAAACATCAGTTTGCTATCAACCTGGGTGCCCAAGTCCGTCATGACTGATTGCATGCTTTGGACCTTGTTATTATGGGGCATCACTCTCCCCAAAGGGGCAGATGATGCATTTTTTGGCATTCAGTTTGAGGCCATGTTTCTGGCACCAGTCATTTGTTTGAGTGAGAGCCTCTTGGAAGATGTCCACATCACTAGGGGAACTGATGACAGTGTCCAGCTTGCAGTCATTTGCAAACTTGGTAAGCCATAGCCCAGTGGTATTGGCCTGCACCTCAGAAAAGTATACCCCAAGCAACAGAGGCCCCAAGACTGATCCCTGGGGTACACTGCTCATTATGGGTCTTCTCCTTGAGGTGGCTTCCCCTATTTCGACTAGGTGGATTCTATCAGTGAGTCAGTTTGCTACCCATATGGTAACATAAGGATTGATGCCTAGTTGAGAGAGTTTATCTATTATACCCGAGTGGGGAGTAGTATCGAAGGCTTTGGCCAGGTTAAGGTAGGCAGTGTGCACCGTCTTCCCCTCGTCCATGGCTTTGGTGACTGTCACAAAGAAGTTGATCAAATTTAACAGGCATGACTTCCCCTTGACGAAACCAAACTGTGTGGGATCGAGTGTTTGGTGGTTGCCAATGTCCTTGTTAATGAAGTCCATGGTAATCTGTTTCATGGTCTTGCAGATCAGGCAAGTTAGGCAGATGGGTCTATAAATTCCTGGATCACTGGATGCACCACCGTTGTGCAAAGGGATGACAGTGGCTGCCCTCCACTCGGCTGGGATGAAGCTGGTACTCAGGCTTTGGTTAAATAGGATGCCTAATGGTGCTGCACGTTCCTGCCTGATGTCATGTAGAATGCAGCTTGAGATGTTATCGGGTCCCTTGGAGGCTGTGTTTTTTGCCTTTGAGAGGGTAGTGATGACTTGCTCCCTAGAGATAAGGGGAAGGGGGCAGGTGCTGGGGATGTCATGATTTACTGATAGGGGGCAGAAGGGAAAAGTTTTTGCTCAACCTATCTGCCAGCAGGTTGGCTGTATCTCTGGTGTTTGTGTATGTGATGTCTCTGACCACCAGTTCTGAGCAGATCTGAGTGCTTCCTTTGAGATCACGAACATACCTGAAGAAGGCCTTATGATTGTCTTTAGTAGATGTGGTCACTTTGGATTTGAAGTTTGCTTTGGAGGATTTCACTAGTGTTCTTATTTGCTTGTTCAGGTTAAGGAGATATTGCTCCTTCTTGGTCCTGCACAGCAATTTTTTCATTTTATTATAGAGTTTATTTATTGCAGATGCCCACCAGACAGGTTTACTCTTCCTTGAGGAGGAGGATTTTGTCTTGTCAGGTATTCCTGATTCCATGGAGCTATATAAATGTATAGCACTTTGGTGTAGGTTTGGACATTTGTGCCAGTTCCTACAGAGGGGACTGTGAAGCTGTTTATACCATCCCTCAGGATGTTGTAATCAGCTTTGGACCCTAGCTAGAGGAGGGGTCGGGAGAGATGATGACTGTGAAAGTGGCCATTTTGTGGTCAGATCTTACCAGGAAGGATGACACTGTAGGGATGCTACAGTGGTTACTCATGTTAATTAATACCAAGTCCAAGATATTGTCACCTGTTGTGGGGGTGTCGACCAGCTGGTCCAAAGCATTTGCATTGTCGAAATCAAGGTGTCTATGGGCATTTGTGTTTTGGCATGAGTTCTTCCAGTCTATGGTTGGATAGTTAAAGTCATCCAGGATCAGGGTAAAGGGCTGACTCTTGATAGATTCGAAGAGGTCCAGATAGAGTTGGCATCTTGAGTCAAAGTTGGGGGTCTGTAGCTAGCTATGATTTGAGTAGGGGTCTTGTAACTGGTTAACTGAACCTGGAGTGTCTCCTGTGTGTCCCCCAAGATTTGGGGTCTGAATGTATGATAGGATGAGTAACCTGGTATGGATGGGGTGCCCTCCACAGTTTTGAATCAGGTTTCTGTGACTGCACAAATGTCAGCATCAGCATCTTCCAGGGTTAAGAATGCTTGCAATGAGTGCAGTTTCATGTTTAGATTCCTAGCATTTAGCAGCATGACCTTTAATTTGCATTTTGATGAAATTTTCATGTTGGTAGTTTTGACCTCATGGCATTGCCTAAACATGGCACTATGGGGGAGGCGAAAGCCTTTGCCAGAAGTCTGAAGCCTAAGGGAGGCAGATGCAGACCATCTGTGGCAAAGCACCATGGTCTGTCGATCATATCTTCCCTCGCTGTCAGCTAGATCCCCTTGGAATGACACCAGAAACTAAGCCAATTATTAAAGTCAATCATTTTCTGTTTGTATTGAGGCATCATTCTGGGTGACAGTAGAATGCTGCTTAAGCCTAGGGACGTACCTTCCTGGGACATATAGTCAGTGAGCTGAATCATGTCTCTCTTTATATAGTCTAGGGAGGTATGTCTCAAGTCATTCATGCCAACATGGGCTATGTCAGAGTTATAACAGTGCCTGTTGTTTAGAGACTTGAGAGCATGTGTGATATGGCGGATTCTGGCACCTGACAAACAACTAACCATGACTTTCTCCTTATCCAGCCTGCTGAGGGGCACATTTGTGTGTCTCACAATGGAGTCTCCTATGACTACTATGTTGGGTCTATGGTTAGGCCTTAGTGGCTGTGAGACACAGGTGTGTGGACTATGTGTGATGTGCGGTGTGGTAGGCGGTGGAGTTCATGTGTGTTTGTGCCTCGGAGGTCTCTGTTGTTTGGGTATGTTTTTGTTAAGGACCTCCGCATATGTGGGTGTGTGTGTTGTGTGGGTGTGGGTGGTGTTTGAGCTGTGGTGTTTATGTTGACAACCTTCTCAGTGCCAGATGTACTGGGTTGTGAGGGAGAGAGCATGGACTCTAGGTTCTTAATATAATTGCATCTCTCACAAATTGTGTTCCTAGTTGGTAGTAGTAGAGGGTTGCCCATGTACATGAGGCAGTTGCTACACTGTCTCAATATGCCTATATCAACCAGGCTGGCAGGAGAAACCATATGAAATTGTCCATCTATATTTGTCAGAAACTGAGGGAGAGAGGCCAGAGAGAGCTAAGGGAGTAAAGGGTAGAAGGTATAAGATGAGTACTACTAGGTGATCACACAAGTGCTACTGAGGGAAAATGTGTAGCTCAAATACCTCAAAATGGGTTAAAAACAGTGCAGCTGTGGTGCATGATGAGCAAACAAGCCCAAACCAGCTCAAACATGGGGTTTAAATATCTCAAAAAATAAAATATTCTAGTAACACAGAAATCTAGCCAATCCTGCTAGCCCCAGCTCTCTTTACCAATCAGCTTGTGCCAGACAAGTTCCAGGCAGCCCTGCTACTCTCACTTGCAGTGAAGATAGGCCCCTACCAACACAAGATGACTGCCAGAAAAACAGAAGGCAAACACAGGATGGCTGCCAGAAACACAAAACAAAAACTAACAGCTCTGGATGCAGCAAACCTGTGTCCAGACTATGCTACTCAATTTAAGGGTTAATAATACAGTAAAACTCACTAAAAACACAGATTAACCACTTGCAGACAAAAATAGAGCTCACAGTACGAAAAATACAGTTAAACAGTGATGAAATGCAGTAAAATGCAGTTAAACAGTAATGAATTTAAGTAAATAGCAATAAAATATAGTTAAACAGTAATGAAATGCAGTTAATCAGTAAACTGCTTTAAAACAGTGCAAATGTGATAAATTAGTTATAAGGCACAGATGCAAATGATAGGCAAGTGCAATACAACAAAATAAGTGAAAATAAATGAAAAAGCACTTAGTCTTGGAGCCTCAGGAATTTTGTAAAATGTCACAGAGATGATGCACCTCAGCAGAGCCTGGATCAAACAAGCCCAAACCAGCTAAAATGTGAGGTTTAAATACCACAAAAAATAGAAGATTCAAGTAACACATAAATCTCAGCAATCCTGCTAGCCCCTGCTTTCTTTACCAATCAGCTTGTACCAGACAAGCTCCAGACCTGGTACTCTCACTAACAGTGAAGATAGGCCCCTACTAACACAAGATAACTTCCAGAAACACAGAAGGCTAACACAAACAGCTCTGGAGACTGCAAACTTGTATCCAGACTATGCTACTCAATGTAAGGGCGAAGAACACAGTAAAACTCACAGAAAAGCACAGATTAACCACTTACAGACATAAACAGAACTCACAGTATGGGAATATACAGTTAAACAATAATGAAATGCAGTAAAATGCAATTAAACAGTAATGAATTGCAGTAAATGACAGTGAAATTCAGTTAAACAGTAATACAATGCAGTTAATCAGTAAATTGCTTTAAAACAATGCAAATGTGATAAATTAGCTATAGGGCACAGATAAAAATGATAGGCAAGTACAAATGCAATAAAATAAGTGAAAATAAATAAAAAATCACTTAGACTGGTCTTGGAGACTCAGGAATTTTGTAAAACATCCCATAGATGATGCACATCAGCAGAACCTGGTTAAAACAGGCCCAAACCAGAAGAAATGGGAGGTTTAAATACCACAAAAAATAGAAGATTCAAGTAACACAGAACTCTAGCCAATCCTGCTAGCCCCTGCTTTATTTACCAATCAGCTTGTGCCACACAAGGTCCAGGCAGCCCTGCTACTCTCACTAGCAGAGAAGATAGGCCCGTACCAACACAAAATGCCTGCCAGAAACACAGAAGGCAAAAACAAACATCTCTGGTTGCACCAAACCTGTCTCCAGACTATGCTACTCAATTTAAGTGTTAAGAACACAGTACAACTCACAAAAAACACAGATTAACTACTTACAGACAAAAACAGAATTCACAGTATGAAAAAATATGGGTTAAACAGTAATGAAATGTAGTAAAATGCCAACCTTATCAGATACAAATATAGTGAACGTTTTAAAAAATGAGGAAAGGAAGTCTAAGATGACCTCTGCTTAGTTAGCAGAAGCATTCCCGTGTCAAGTGGGAATGGAAACCAAACCAGGAGTAGAGAAATATCAGACAGCAACCAAATGTGCCCAAAAACGAAAAGAAAGAAAGAAAGACTATAAGGAGGGGATCAGATGAGAAGGAAAGAAATGTGGAAAACGCATAAATATAGTGACAAGTACAGAGATCTCCTGGAATAATAGCCTCATGTTGATCATGATTTGATGCAGGAATGGTTAAGGACAAGTAAGGTGAAACTAAAATATGAAAGGTCAAAAGTGGCAACAAAGGATAGTGGGCTATGTACACCTTGGTTTACAAAGTCGATTGAAAATGGAGAAATAGACAAATGTAGGTTCTCTAAAAAGAATTGGAAACAGTAGCATATCTTCTTGCTGGGTATGAAAAACTCATGGCAAAGGGCCTGTTCACTGAAAGTCACAATAATGTGGTCAAACTGTTGCATTGTGGATTGTGCAAATGCTGCACTATAGAAGTAGCTGAGAAGCACTGGAAACATAAACCACGAAGCATTATAGAGAATGATGAAGCGTATATCACATGTGATCAACCATTACCAACAGTTCAAAAACCAGATATTAATAACAGATATAGTCCATGAAAAAAGGGAAAAGTAGCAATGATCACTGAGATTGCTACACCTACTGATTACATTGTGTTTTGTACAGAGAGGAACAAAGTCATAAAATATCAGGATTTGGAGGAGAAATGAGAGCAATGTTGAAGAAATATACCCAGACAGTTCCAAAAGAAGTAAGAGCTCTGGATCTAATAAAAAAAATCTGCAGTTGTACTTTGATAAGCTACTGATACATGTAACTCCATATGAAATGCAGAAGGAGTCAGTTCTGGACACATTTTGGGTGCTTCAAAGAGCTCTTTTGGCTAACATCAGGACTGAAACTAAACAAATCCAGGAAGTATAATTGTACCCTTGTCTAGGAGTGGGGTCCATTCTCTTCATGGTACTAGGAAGAGATACATATTAAACCCTTACCAAAAATACCAAAAACCAAGAGATACAAAAAACTTCATTCCATTTTCTATGCTTCCCATGCAAGGAAAGATACTCAAAAAATAACTTTATATAATTCACAGATTACATCAAAAAGTACCTCTTGCTCTCCCCACCATCAACACGGATTTTGGTCTGATAGGAACAGCATGAAGGTTCTCTGAACTCTAATTGGTGATATTCTACAGATTATGGACAAAGATCAGCTAGTAGATGCTGTCCTCATAGACCTCACCAAAGCCTTTGATCTCATAGACCATTCACTGCTCCTTAATTCCCTTTTCATTTAAGGTACAAGTCAGGGCTGTCACCCTTGGTATAACCATTTCCTTACAAACAGGTCTTCCAAAGTCCAAATATTAAACTCCTCTTCCTACTCACTAGGGAAAATGGAGTAACACAAGGTTCAGTACTTTCTCCATTCCTATTTTCACTTTTAATCAATGCCTTACTAGCTTGTCTACCTCATCTCCTCATCTTTATGTTTTCAGATGATATGGTAATTTATAGATCCAGCACTTCCCACTCCGCAATCAGAAAACTACAAAAATATCTAAACTCATTTTCACTATGGGTTTCACAGAACAACCTCACACTGAGCACAAAAAACTAAAAGTGTGATCTTCAGTATAAGTCACATACTATCCACAACCCCTGCCCTCCACCCCCAACAAACTAGACCATGCTATATAACTTCAACAAGTCATTAGAAATAACCCCATACATCAGATATCTAGGCATCTACCTGGACCAGTATCTAAACTTTCAGTATCACATCACCATTATTAAATTTAAATTAAATACTCTCCTTTCCCCGGCCAAAAAGATAACACCTTTTTTCTCAGCTGAAGGAAGATTAGTCATTGGGAAAAGGGTTATCCATCTACAAAGCAAAAACAAACTCCCTATTATTGGCAAAATTTCAAAGAAAAAAAAACATTCATCTCTACAAGCTCTATCTAATCAAATCTGTAGACACACCATCCTTGTCTTCCAAAGATAACACCATCATTCATTCAAACAAAGCCAAAATGGCTACTTATAAACAAAAGATGAACACTAGTCTTAACCAGCCTAATCCACAAACCAGGACTCATTCAATTTCTTAGCTAGTAAACTCCCTAAAAGAACCAAATCTAAGAACCGGAGAGCACAATTCTTCCACTCTCCTTCCCCCCTCACACACACACACACACACACACACACACACACACACACACACACACACACACACACACACACACACACACACACACACACACACACACACACACACACACACACACACACACACACACACACACACACACACAAAGCTCCACTCCACCAACAGCAGTGTCTCTGTAATGGCACTCTGAACATGGAAATCTTTCTCAGCAAACCTGAGAGACATCACAGCCTTCACCAAATTCACACAACAACTGAAGACATTTCTACTCACAAGTGCTGCCTGCAAGTTTTTCTCCCCAAAAGGCATTAATTAACTCCAGCACTCCTCTGCTCTCCCACTACCTCTTTACTTTTGCTCAGTAACACATTTATGTTAAGTCATGTTATGTTATTTTTTCTAAAATTCACCCACAAGACTTCAACTGACATTTTACAATATCTGGATGTGGAAATATATAATGTTTTCTTGGTTTTGTGGATATCAATAAATCGTGCAGTTCTGCTAAGTTGGTGGAGTGCCTCTCTATTAGCCCATTGCGCTCTTTTGGATTCTTTGTAGTGATTTGTGAGTGCACTTTCGCAGTTTTTTGGACATTTATGTTAACACTATCACCCATTTTTTTCTTCTACCTTTCATAGGTTCATAGGTTGGTACTAGGCTTTCGGCCCTAGGGCCTATATAAGCCTAGCCATAACAATTCCCTGAATATTTCTTCCCACAATATTTACTTCCCTGGTCCCCTGTCTAGCAGGGCAACTGACGTGATCCCCGGGATGGCTTTCCTATCTCCCATCCAATTGTCAAGGTTCCTTTTGAAGAGGGCCAAGGAGGCACTCTGCTTGATATGTATGGTCAGTCTATTCCAGAGTATGGGGAGTCTCTGAGTCAGGAACCTATCCCTCCAGCATGTTTTGTTCATTGTGATGACAAGGTTTAGATCCCTGGAGCATGTGGCTCTGAGGGATTGGGATTTCTTTAAGTGGAGCATGTCCAACAGCTCAGGGTTTGACATGGCCTTGTATGTTAAGCAGAGATCACCTCTGAGTAGACGATATGCCACAGAGTATAGCTGGAGTTTTTTTAGACAGTCAGCAAAGGGCATCTGCTTAAGGCCTGTGATTCTTTTAGTGAAGTATTTCTGCAGCCTTTCCAGCTGTTGCAGATGTCTTGTGAGGTACATACCAAATGGGGCATTGTACTCTATAATGGGTCTAATGAGGGATGAGTACAGTGGGACAATAACCTCCTTTTTTCTGGATGAAAAGTCCTTAGTGATGAGGTGTGCCACATAGAAGGATTTCCTGACTGTTGTGGTGATGTGGTTATTGAAGGTGAGACCACTGTCCACCTGTGTCCCTAAGTCTCTCATCACACTTTCAGTGTTTAGTGTACTGCCACCTATGTGGTAATTCATGGGTACATGGTTTTTCCCAAAGGGGATAACTATACATTTCTTGGCATTAAGCTTGAGCCCAAGGCTCTGGCACCAAGCATCTGTTTCTGTAAGGCCCTTTTGTAGAATACCCACATCATTTGGAGATTTAATAATGGCTCCCAGTTTGCAGTCATCTGCGAACTTTGTTAGCCAGATTCCCTTAGTGTTGGCCTGTACTTCAGCAAAGTAGATGCCAAACAAGAGCGATCCCAGGACTGAACCCCAAAGTACTCCACTTGTTACTTGTCTGGAGCTGGATTTGAGTCAGCTACTTTTACAGTCTGGGTTCTGTCAGTAAGCCAGTTGGCAACCCATCGAGTGATGTAGGGATTTATGCCCAGCTTAGTAAGTTTATCTATGATTCTAGAGTGGGGGATGGTGTCAAAAGCCTTGGCGAGGTCCAGATAGGCTTGTGGACCGCCTTACCCTTGTCCACAGCTCTGGAGACTGATTCAAAGAAGTCAATCGGGTTCACAAGACAAGATCAGCCCTTCAAAAACCCAAACTGGGTGGGGTCAAGTGTTTGAAGGTTGCCAATGTCTTTGTTTATAAGTTCCATGATAATGCATTCCATGCCCTTGCAGATCAGGCTCATCAGACTGATGGGACGGTAGTTCCTGGGATCCAAGGTGGATACCCCCTTGTGGAGTGGGATAACTGTTTCTGGTACATTCCTTTACTCTCTCACCCTATCCCACTATTTAACTCTTCTTTCATTTCCTGCAAATACCCACCCTACCTCCCCGCTCTGCTTATCCAACATCTACATCCTAATGACACCGTATTCTAAAACAATCCATTATAATCTCTGTACATAGTATTATACTTAACTTCATAGTAACTCAATGCTTAGTGTTCTGTGTTTCCCTCTCCAGGATATTCAAATAATCACATTAGATATTTTTGCTGTTTTAATTTTTATCTGTATGCTGCATTTTTGCATCTGTACTGTCTTATGTACTATTTTTCCAATTGATATAACATCCTATCCCAGCATTGCTCTAGCCATTCATATCCAACCACTGTTCTAGCCATTCATATGGATTCTATAGCCATCTGTCCTATTGATGTATTTCACTGTATGTCTATGACTTGCTAGTTGGCTTAGTCTGTTATTTATTGCAGCTTGTATTGTTTCTGGATTTTTAATTTTATTTATATAACTACTTGTGACTTCTTGTTTACTTTGTGAAACTTTTATTTTGCACCTGATTTATTAATTTGTATAACACAATTCTTTGTAAACCTATATTTTTGCATATGTACGGAGTCTCCACTACAAATGGACTTTTAGCGCAGTCGGACATTTACTCAGTAACAAATGTAAATAAATAAATAAAATATAATACCTGTTCATACTTTGTTTACCCTAGGCTAAGCCTGGATATGGTCCACCTGGATCTGTGCTGTACTTTAGTTAACAAATGTTAAATAAAATAAAAAAGTAAAATATATAAATCATGATTCTCACCAACTTCCAGAATATTTGGCCTCATGTCAATTTTTTGAATATGCAGGAATTCAACGTCATCAACGTCATTTACTTTGACTCACCTCATATATTTAACCAAGTACTATAAGTCATATAGAATTTCTTTCAACATGTTCATACCCTCTTTCAGTTGAAGTCAGATTAGCTTCTTCACATCGGCATCACACCTTTCTGTCTTGGAGTGCACTCCTCAATTTCTGAAGACTGCAGTAATTTCCTTGTGTCCAAAGATGAGAGTAATATACCAGTGCCTCTTGCTTAAATATAGGGAGGTAAAATGAGCTCATCTATTTTTTATAAAATGTCAGATCTCTTCTAGTACCTTCTTAACCCCTTTATCAGTTGATTTCAAACTATTCCTTCATATCTGCATCACACCTTTCTGCTATGGATTGCACTTCTTGATCTGTCAGCAAATCTCTTCCTCAAAACCTACATTTTCCACAGCACTTTCCATTTCTTTCATCATGTATCACCATGCAACGCCTGTCATGAATTTTATCTGAATTAATTAAACTCAGAAATAAGACTTTATTTACAGAAGATACACAGAGTGAAAGAGGAAGGCAAACAACTTTGTGAAGCTATATTAGACTTCTTTCAAATCTGTAGACTTTTAAGACTCTTCTACTAAGAGATGTAAGTAATGGCTCCTTGCTGACTATAGTCATAGCATGAACAGGTTTGTCAATGGCAAACTTCACAGCTGTGTCAGGTATTTCTGGTGCTAAACATGAAAGACTATCTGTGTTGCCCTGTGAATCTTTCTTCTCTTTGCCAGTTTCAGATTGTTTCAGTCTTTATGAATCTGGAGCTTATTTAATTAGCAGCACACTTCATGGATGAGTAACAACCAATGCCTACTGTGCATGCCACACACTACAAATGCACTCTCACATTTCATTTACGCCCATCTACATATCTACTCAGAACAGTAATATTTTAAACGGGTCTATATCAGAACATCGAAGTATTAAAACTTTGAATGTTCTGATATTGAACACTATTCAGCGAACCCTAAGAATAGCGAAGCTGCAGAACAGCAAATTCTTTCCTCGGGAAATAATTCAGTTGGCCGTTTCTGTGGCTTTGCAATTTTTAGTGCTGTGGCAGAAAGTTACTGGTTGGGTTCAGGTAAGTGTACGATTGTTTGTACGTTAGGGTTAGTGGCGGCTTAAGTGAGTTATGGTTAGGGCGCGTGTGTGTGACAGTGACAGACTTTAGGGTTAGGGTTTGGTTTAAGGTAAGTGGTGTATGTTTAGTTTAGTGTAGCGTTAGATGTAGGAATTTAAGTGTATGTGTGTGGTTGCTGTTTGTTTGATGTGCTTGTGTTGTGTGTATGTGTTTTGGAGCAGCGAATTTTTTCCATGGGAAAAATTTGCTGTTTTGAATGTTTGGTATTTTCATGTTTAGATGTTTTGGGGCCGATGAAATAGCGTTCGCTATTTTCATCTTTCGATAATGTGATATAATCACTTTTAAACTAGTTTGGAGATTGCAGTGCTCTGGTGTATGACCCCTTACTTTGAAATACAAGGATCTCAGAGTTAGTATGTATAAGTAACAAGGATGTTTGGGGGTATGAGGACAAGACACTTTAAATGTGCAGCAACAAATTCTGCAATTTGTTGCATGTTTTTGTTAAAATGTATTTCATTTTTAGAATGGAAGTGTTGTAAAAAGTGACACTGGAGACCATTCTTTATTTCAAGTACAGTTTATTTCTAGTAGAAATCCAAAACAACATTATTTTTTTAACTTGAAATAAAAAATAAATATACTTCTACTTTAGCTATATTAAGTTACTTAAAATTCAAATCCATTTAAGGCCTTTCAAAAGAGGATAACTATTCCTTATAGTCACATCCTTGGTTTTCCGTCTTATGATAAACTCCTTTACAACACTCAGTTTCAATCACAAACAGGTCACTGGTTCTCCTTCAGTACATCCTTCAGTACACTAGGCTCTTGCTATTCATTTGAATAAATTCACAAACAGGTTCTTGGTATCCCTTTGAGTACATATACAGGCAGGGTCTTGGTATTACTTTGAGTACATACACTGGTATGTCCTTGGTATCCCTTTGACTACATACACATACAGGTTCTTGGTATCCCTTTGAGTACATACAGTGGCAGGTTTTTGGTATCCCTTTGAGTACATACACAGGCATGTCCTTGGTATCCCTTTGACTACATACACATACAGGTTCTTGGTATCCCTTTGAGTATGTACACTGGCAGGATCTTGGTATTACTTTGTGAATATACCCAAACAGGTCTTTGGTATTCCTTTGAGTACATACACAGGCAGGTTCTTCGTATCCCTTTGAGTATGCACACAGGCACATCCTTGGTAGTCCTTTGAGTACACACACAGGCAGACCCTTGGTATTCCTTTCAGTACATACACTAGCACGTCCTTTGAATACATACACTGGCAGGTTCTTGGTATCCCTTTGAGTACATACACAGGCAGGTTTTGGTATCCCTTTGAGTACATACACAGGCAGGTTCTTGGTATCCCTTTGGGTACACACACAGGCAAGGCCTTGGTATCCCTTTGAGTACATACACAGGCAGGTTTTTGGTATCCCTATGAGTACACACACAGGCAGGACCTTGGTATTCCTTTGAGTACATACACAGGCAGGTTCTTGGTATCCCTTTGAGTACATACACAGGCAGGTTTTTGGGTTCTCTTTAGGTACACACACAGGCAAGGCCTTGGTATCCCTTTGAGTACATATACAGGCGGGTCCTTGGTATCCTTTTGAGTACATACTCAAGGAGGTTCCTAGAACTCTACAGCTTCTTCTGAGTGAAGTTCTGCAAAGATTTCCAAATCTTGGTTACAAATACCCCCTCTAAAGAGGTAGAGTTCTCTCCCATTTTTGTCAAACACCTTGCTTTTACCACCTCACAAGTGATTCACATTAAACTCTCCTGTTTCAGATTTTCTTAGTCCCATAATATGCGATATATATGTATGTGTGTGTGTATATATATATATATATATATATATATATATATATATATATATATAAAGCTATAGCTATATATATAAAGCTATATCTATACATCTAACCAACTCATACCATAATATATGGTAAATATATCACACATCAAACAGCCACAACGTTACAATTACCACTCCAGCCAGGCACAGAACTCTCAGCTCTATACTGAATGAGATCAGTTATGAGATTTTAGATTCACTGGATTATACAATAAAGAGATAATTGAAGTCAAGAGTATTGAAAGCTGACTTTGAACATAAAAAACGTTTCTATTAGTTAAACACTACATCTGATACTACAGTCAAGATTGTCTTGATGACATCATTACTTTTTTAATGGGCTATCAAAGGACAGGCTATACTAGCAAAGTTGTTTACAAGCTCTCTATAGTAGCCTTTTAGCCCTAAGAATATTTCCACTTGATAAATGGTAGTAGGTATGCACCAGTTCCTTACAGCTTCTGTTTTGTCTATTTGGCTACTAATTACCCCTCTCCCAATCATGCATCCTAGGTATGTAGGTTCTGTCATACAAAGCTTACCTTTGACAATATAGCTGTGAGTCCTGCTTGCCTTAAAAAGTCCAGCATGATTTCTACTTTGGTTAAAAGTGACTCCCAAAGTTCTGAATGGATTGCTTTGTCATCATGGTGCATAACTGAGTGCATGTTGTAAGGTTTCAGGTCTTTAACCATGAGCCTTAGAAGAGCTGTAGAAACTCTGTAAAGTCCAAAGGTTAAGACAGTATAATGAACAAAGAGCTTCAGGGCAGAGAATGCTGTATTCTCTTTTGCATATAGGGTGAGAGGAATTTAAACGTACTCCTTGGACAAGTGTAGGGTGGTCCAAAACCTTGATTTACCTAGTCTCTCAATAAGCCAATACTCTATTGCTATTTGTTTAAATGTCAAATCTAGTTATATCACTCAGTTTCCAGAAATTATTACAAAATCTTATGGAGCCATCCGGCTTAGGGACCCACTCAGTCAGACTGTTCAATTTGTTCTGGAACTCCTAATTTCCAAAACGAAGAACAAAAACCACAAAGTAGAAAATGTATTAGAACATATACCACAGCTTTCATGACAAATGTGCTTTCTCAAGTATTTTAAAGGAACCATATTTCACAAGGTATTTAGAACAAAGTAGTCACATGACGCAATTACATTTAAAGTAAAATCACTGCTTCAGAGCTTTGCATTTCAACATGTTTACGAACATACGGCTCATTCAAACTATGTGAATTACAAGTATTTAATAAAATAATCCTTCTACATTTTGCAAGTTAAGATCTATTAAGTCACCACCTCTGATTCCTACACTAGTTCTAAAACACAAACTATAAAGTGATGAGCATCACCCATACCTGTAATATGTTTGGCAAATGCATTTTTAACATTTTTAAGTTTTTTTCTTAGCATCCATATGTCACCTGGCATAGTTTTAGCATTATGTTGTACTGAATCAATTTCTTCAAGTAGTTCAGAAAATACCTTTTTAATGCTCAATAAAAATATTTTACTTCTTGTTTCTGGATCTCAGACAATATTTTATCTGATAATAGCAGATATTCAGATAATAGCATGTATAAAATGTGTTCTTCCTTTAATATTTGTGCCCATTGGAGGGTCCAGACAGAAGGTGGATATGCACATGTTGCCAAATATCAAAGGACATAAAGCACTGTAGGTACATCATTGGTGTCACATACTTGCACCTGACATGACACCCTGGTCATGATCAGAGAAATGCCTCAGACAACACCCTTGTGACATCACCTCAGAATGCCCCCCCCCCCCCAAAAAAATGTTTGCAGTTTCACATTATTGTTGTCATGGACTAGACATAGCTAGCTAGTACAGTGATCACAGCCATTGGTCCTATAGTGGTTCCCAACCTCATCACTGGGCGATGTGATCCTTGACAACCAACAATTTCCCATAGTACATAATGATCACATTCACCTCCTAGGACACTAACCCTAACTCACACTGCAGTGTTTCAGTCAACTGTCAATCTGTCACTCCACCTATGTAAATGATGATGACCATAACCAGCCCACCCCCCAATCCAGTGTGAGTTTGTTGATGTCCAGTACTGCATGTTGCTGTTGAAGTTGTGGCCTTGGTCCTTCATTGTGCTCACCCATATCTCCTTTCTGCCCTGCTACTGCTGCTGCATCAGTTACAGCCAGTCCTGGCATGGCATTGTTGGCCTGTACAAGCTGTTATGCAAGATCATGTTGTATAGCATGGCACTTACTGCAAATAGTTTGCTGTATATCTGTGTACTATATTGTGCGGTACCACTGAAGAGATCTGAAAAGCAGAATCCGCCCCTACAGTAGTCCAAAAACTCATTCCACAATATTCCTTCTTTCAACATGGGCCACGTTGTATGACATTTCTGCCATTGCGAATGGCTTGCACATGGGAAAAGGTGGTTATTATCCATGACTCAATGGCATAACCATCATCACCAGCAACATACAACATACAATATTATATATGGCATTGTCCCAGCTATAATGTTATTTGTATGGGCAGGCCATTCATAAACTGTGTGTGTGCACCTACCAACCATGTAAATCTGTCAGAAGCCCCCTCTCCAGAACAATTGGTATACATTAGATATGTGCCACATGTATTAATCATGTAAACTGCCCAGGTGGTATTAAAAATGTTGTGTTTACAACGCCCTGAGCATTACAGACAATCTGGCACTTCATGGAGTGGTAGCCCTTCTTGTTTATGTATGGCTGTCCCTCTGAACTAGGTGGACCCACAGTAGCATGGTTGTAATCTGTTGTACCCAGCACTGCAGGCAAGCACATAGCACTGGGTACCGCAGATTACAACCATGCTAGGGTACCAAGGACTGCAGGGAAGCATGCAGCCTTTAGAATGCATGCATAGTGTTGGTTCTCTCCTCATCTAAATCTGTTTCTGGTTTCCCAAATGTACAAAATGTCTTTTACACATCTGAAGGATAACTCAAACATCTTAGATAGTTGAATATATTGTTATATACATAATTCATTTTCTGTAAATGTTTATATTTGAACTCTTTGCTTTCAGGTGATCATCACATATACAAGAAGCAACAGAAATATATTTTATAAGAAGCAATACATATCCATTCTGCTCTTTCAACCAAATAACTGAATATTCTCTCGACTAGTCCAGTAAATGACATACTCTCATGTCCATTTATTCTAAGATCACTCCTACTAGCATACTTTAGTGAATGTGCAATACTCTATGCAATATTTTTGCTTCACAGGTACCTGTTAATGTGAAAATTCAAGTTTTTGCAATATCTTCTTGTCACATACCCTAAATGGCACATTTTATGCATGTAATGTCTGTAAGTGTCTGTCCTAGTATTATTAAATAGTAACTGTCTGCATGTATGTATGTTTCTTGCACTGGGAATGAAGCAATGTAATTTTGTTTAGCTGCACTATGTACAGATCTAAATGACAATAAAGTTTACTTTGACTTTGACTTTTTGACTTGACATATTACTGAAAGCATCACTACTATGTTTGTGTTAGAAACTGTGAAGGCATGAACACATTTTTGAAGTACAGTTACCTGTATAAGTATAAATGCACTGGTTTTAATAAAATCTGGTGATTACATAATTGAAAACAATTGAACAAGCAACCTTTCCCAGATGTATCTTGACACCTTATCTAATAGATGATTGTGAAGTCACCACAAATGAGCCAGCCACTAATTCTGTGAAAATAATGCTTAGCAAAACATACATAAACTAGTCAGATGATTCAAAACAGCCTGAATAAACAGTTTATGAGGAGAAATGAAATTCACTGTAAACATGCAGCTCATTTTATAAGTTTAACCAACAAGCAACAAAGCAATCTACTGCACGGTCATTAGTTTATCTTTACTCTACAGCCTATCTGCGGTCATGGAATAGTAAAAACACTGAATAATTTGCTTCTTCCTGTATTAGTATCTTAGTGATGGGCTGATATATCAACCAGGATTAGTTAACTTCCTACAAACAGATGAGTGCCAGGACAGGCCATGGACTCCCCACAGTTTTTAATAAGATAAAGCAAGTAACAACAAATGAATGAATGAGCAAATGCACTGGAATACAACAAATAGTACTTTTTTTAAAACATTTTAATAAGTTGAGTCAACATATAAGACAGATAGCATTTCCAAATGAACATAAACAGATTCAGTATTTAATAAGTTACAAATTCATCAAGTAATATTTTTATGTTATCGTATTTTAGTTACTTAATTCTCAATAATCATTGGTTTACTTGTATTGTTAATTCCCATCAATGAGTCATTTCATCAGCTTGAGTTTGGTAGAGCTGGGTAAAAAAAAAACATTTTATAGACAGATATTCATGTTTTTAAAACTATGTTTCTTCTGAAAGAAAAGCAATGCAGTAGATATATCCAGGGGCACATATAAACAAAGCCAGATCCAGCACTAGGTGACCAAGGTAGTCACCCAGGGCCCACTGGCTGAAACTGGTCCCCTACTGGCTGGGAGGGGGCCTGCTTGCTGGGAGACTGTAATACTTGTATTAAAAAACATGTTTTTTTTTAACATATGGGTTTTTAAGGACATTCATCTTGAAAGTCTTCTGGTCGCACACACCTGTTGTGTCTGTACATTGTCGCACAGAATTCCCTTTCCGCACACCATTTGGAATTGGTTGCACACACCTATTGCATCTGTACATCATTGCACAGACTCCCTTTTTGCATACCACATGGAATCAGTCACATACACCTATTGCATCTATAGGTCATCGCACAGACTTCCTTTCTGCACATCATGTAGAATTTAGCATTCCGTTTTGGACTCACTGCTGGACAGATATGTGCTGCTTGTTGTCTTCAACAAGTGTGTGTGTATGTATAAAATTACCCAATTAGGGATATCTAGTAGTTAGTTAATTTGCTCAGGCTCAAGCCATGTACCTTAAGTAAAGGAAACAAGATCCAGAATACTCTACCCTTACCACCACTTGAATTTCAAGGAGATGAGTGCATAGCTCTCGACTTCCCAGTTTTTCGTAGAATGCCCAGATTTTTGCCTCATATTTTAGGTTTGTTCTTCATAAAATGTGTAGTTTCTGGCACATCAGTAAGAACTGAATTCATTAAATAGTGACAGCCATTTATGTTTCAGTCTTCATATCCTTCAGAAAATGCATTGTAACACAAACACTTTTACTCTAGCAACTTTCTAACATTATACAAGCAATATTTAAAAATCGTCCCTAGTTTTGAGCTTTTGGCCCCATTAAATGTGGTTTTGTCCAGATTTCTTGTGCTACAAGGTTGACAGATATGAGTGTCAAGTACATTTTACAAAGACTTGAGTGTCAAGTGCATTTTATAAAGAACTGAGAGCTTCAGGGGAACAGAGGTTTAGTGCTGCTGATGCTGTCTTTTTACAAGGTGCAACTGTTGTTTAGCAAATGTTATCACTATTGTGCTAAAGCGTTGAGATGGTTGGTGTTAGTAGCACAACAGGTAGTATACTTGCTTTTGATAGAGAAGGCTGTGGGTTCTACTCCCACAGTATAAAGATGGATTGCTGACATGGTGTTGTACTTTAAGGGGGGGGGGTGGAGTGCTGCAGTCCTGAGTATGTCCTCTTTTGGTGGAGATGTCTACTAACTATGAACCTGTTGTCAGTTTGCCATCCATTCCCTGTTGCAATATTACCAGCTTACAATTTTAATGTAATATAGGTAACTTATTCTTCAAGGGCAGTGGGTACTGAATTTGTAGATGAAACACTGAAGTTGCTTGCTAGCAGCAACCTCTTCATTAGTTACAGATCTCTTTAATGTGGAATTATTCAGATGATTTTACTTCTACAGAGATTGTGCATATTGACTGATATTGGTGGATTGTAATAACAGAAGTTTAAGTAGACTTTTATTGATGAAAAGTTCTGAATTTGGGAGTTTTGTCATTATCTTGTTTCATTGCTTACTGGAAAAAATGTTCAAAACAACAAATTTAAAACATGCTCTAACAAGTGGTGCTATATTATACAGGGAATATAATTTAATACAATCAGGAAAGTGAATCAAAGAATATATGCATTTACGCATGGTCCTAAAAATGTGTGCAAGGCGCCTATAATTTGAAAACAGCCTGAAGGTAAACTTTATTCACCACTGGCCAGATGCATTTTCTTTGAATGTGGGTTGCAATGCTGTTTTGAAGAAAGTCAGTTTCAAGGGCAGAGAAGTTTTAATGCTAAGTCTGTTTTCATTGGGAGACTGTATTGCTTTGTTTAGCAAATGTCTGTCAGTGTTTGTACTACAAAATTTGAAATACGTTTTAAATTAAATCCAAATAATTATTGTAGAAGTAAAGCAGAAAATAGCATGCACACTGAGAGGTTCGAAAAGTGTTTATGGTAAATGGGGAGAGATATCCAAGTAATGGGACTGTAACAATAAATGAGAAGGTCACTGAAAAAACAATCAGTAAAAATAAAATGAAAACTCTGGCAAAGCTAGAACTTCCACTGAGTGACTTCCCAAACCTCTTGTATCAGAGGCACACAGGATATATGCAAATGACCCTTATGAACATCAAGTGTTTCAGCTAATTGGCAATTCTGAATGCCCATGACTTGTTTCGCAATTTTAATGGACAATTTCAGGACAATAAAGCAAAACCCCACTAACTCTGGATATGCATATTTCAGCCTTGTTATGACCTCGTCATCACAGCACAAGCAGAGTATTTGACTAAGCATAAGAAATACAGGATTGTTATACCCAGCTGAAGTCCATTATCATTAGGGTCACTGCAAAAAATATCCCAAACAACAAACTATAACAATAAGTGAGAAGGTCACTGAAAAACCAATCAGTAAAAACAAAATGAAAACTCCAGCAAAGCTAGAACTTCCAATGAGTGACTTCCCAAACCTTTTGTATCAGAGGCACATGGGATATATGTAAATGACCCTTATGAACATCAGGTGTTTCAGCTAATTGGTGATTGAGGGAGTGTGGCCTAATGGTTAAGGTGTTTGTCTTACAAACACAAGGTGCAGGGTTTGGGTCTCACAAGGGATAATTATAGGTTCATAGGTTCATACTAGGCTATCTGCCCTGGGGCAATTATAAGCCTAGCCCGATTCTGTATGGCTTACACCACACCTTGATTTGAGTATACTGTGCCCTTTTTAAGGTTTAGTTTACTGTGCCTCTGTCTAATAGTGACATGGGAGTAATCCCTGGGACAAACCTACGATCCCCCATCCACCTATCGAGATTCTTCTTGAAGAGATTCAGTGAGGTGCTCTGCCTCACATGAACTGGAATTCTATTCCAGAGCGAAGGGAGCCTCTGGGTTATGAACCTGTCCCTCCAGCAAGTTCTATTTATTTCTGTGCTGAGGTTCAAGTCCCTTGAGCGTGTGGCGGCTCTAAGGGATTTAGATTTACTGAGGTGGAGCATGTCCAATAATTCTGGATTTGACATAGCTTTGTATGTCAGGCATAGATCGCCTCGAAGTAGGCGGTATGCAACTGAGTAGAGCTGGAGTTTTTTTAACCGAGCAGCATATGGCATCTGTTTGAGACCCTTGATCCTCTTGGTGAGATACTTTTAGGGTCTTTCTAATTGCTGCAGGTGTCGGGTAAGGTACATCCCAAAATGGGCATTGTATTCTATGATGGGCCTGATGAGGGATGAATAAAGGGGCGCGATTACCTCTCTTGATCTAGATGTGAAACCCTTCGTGATGAGGTGGGCTTTGTAGAAGGTCTTTCTAACCACTTTGGCAATGTGGTTTTCAAAGGAGAGATTGCTATCAACTTGGGTCCCCAGGTCCCTAATAACTTTCTCTGTACTTAATGGGTTTCCGCCTATGTGGTAATTTGTGGGCACATTGTTTTTGCCAAAGGGTATGACTATACATTTTTTGGCATTTAGCTTTAAACCATGGCACTGGCACCAGTTATCTGTCTCTGTGAGACCTTTTTGAAGGATGTTTGTGTCAGCTGGAGTGTCGATTATGGCGCCCAGTTTGCAGTCATCTGCGAACTTGGTGAGCCATAGTCCTCCCACGTTTGCCTGTACCTCGGAAAAGTATATACCGAACAAGACTGGTCCCAGGACAGAACCCTGTGGGATGCCACTTGTGACCGGTTTCGAGTCTGACATGGCTCCAGCAACTCTCACTCTGTGGGTTCTGTCTTTGAGCCAGTTTGCGACCCATCTTGTGACATAGGGGTTTATATTTAAGCTGGATAGCTTATCTATGATGCCCGAGTGGGGTATTGTGTCAGATGCCTTTGCAAGGTCCAGATAGACTGTGTGGACTACCTTCCCTTCATCTATGGCTTTGGTGACTGTTTCAAAGAAGTCAACCAGGTTCAAAAGGCAGGATCTGCCCTTGACAAAGCCGAACTGGGTAGGATCTAGTGTCTGTAGGTCCCCAATGTCTTTGTTTATGAGCTCCATGATGATCCTCTCCATAGCCTTGCAGACTAAGCTAGTCAGGCTTATGGGGCGATAGTTTCCAGGGTCCGTAGAGGCTCCACCTTTGTGGAGTGGGACCACTGTTGCTGTACGCCATTCTGTGGGCACATATCCTGTAGTGAGGCTGAGATTGTATAGCTGTTTTATTTGAGGGATTAGTTCCTCTTGGAGTTCATGTAGGACACAACTTAGGACACCAATTCTAGCCAATAATTGGCTAGGCTTACAATGGCAGTTGGCTTAGTACTAACCTATGAACCTATTCTGAATGCTCGTGACTTGTTTCATTGTTTTAATGGACAATTTCAGGCCAATAAAGCCAAACCCCACTAACTGCAGATATGCATATTTCAGCCTTGCTATGACCTCATCAGCACAGCACAAGCAGAGTGTTTTGACTAAGCATACGAAACACAGGGCTGTTATACCCAGCTGATGTCCATTATCATTAGGGTCACTGCAAAAATATCTCAAACAACAAACTAAAACAATAAGTGAGAAGGTCACTGAAAAACCAGTCAGTAAAAACAAAATGAAAACTCCAGCAAAGCTAGAACTTCCACTGAGTGACCTCCCAAACCTCTTGTATCAGAGGCACATGGGATATATGCATAACAAGGCCAAAATATGCATATCCACAGCTAGTGGGATTTGGCTTTATTGGCCTGAAATTGTCCATTAAAATGAAATAAGTCATAGGCATTCAGAACTGCCAATTAGCTGAAACACCTGATGTTCGTAAGGGTCATTTGCATATATCCCATGTGCCTCTGATACAAGAGGTTTGGGAAGTCACTCAGTGGACGTAATGGGACTGTGGAATGGCTGTGGGTGTGCATGTATGGGGGGGCCTATCCATTACTCTGCCTAGATTCCCTTTTGAATGTGATCCAGCTCTGCATATAAAGTGTTGCTAGCTAGTATAACAACAGAGGTCTATGTTAAAGAACAGCTTAGGATTTCATTATTTCTACCTTTATTTGCCTGCTGTATGACTCTGAGCAGTTTATTTAACAAAACAGTACTCCTAGATTGCTGCTGAAAGTGGACATTTGTGTCCAGTGGGCTTAGTCAACAAACAGATAAAATAAAAAAAAATGTTTTTTGAACTATGCTACACTAATACAGAAATGAAGCAGAATTCATGAACTGCAATAAGGGTAGCAACTAGTTTTGGATGGTAATCACCCACAACTGGCATCAGAACAGCTCTGGCTAGTTTCTAAACATTAGCAGCCAGAGTTAGGAGAAATGAAACAGAAAGTGTACTGCTCATTTTGTAGTGCACATAGTCAGATAATTATGGAAAATCACACTTAAATGTACAAGAAAAGATTTTTAGAAAAAAAAAGTTTATGCTTAATGTCACCACAGTTTTCCTGCTGATATCCTGTCAAACAGCAACGATGTTTCTTTCTATTTTATCATTCAGCCCCTGAAATGAAGTGTTTTCTAATTTCTTGGTTTACTTGTTTTCAGTATCTTTGCAGACTCTCCATTTCTATTTGCTTTATCCAGCAGCATTTACAGTCATTCCTCTGGTCTCATTATGTGCAAGCTATATATCATTAAATCTATGCTTGACAATTCATAGGATACATAACCAATCTCAACTTCAGATCATTCTGTTCCTCTGTTCTGTTTCTTTTTCTTTCATTCAGCTTTAGAACTATGTTAGAAATGGACAATTTGTTTTATTTTATTTGATGACAGGAATTCCTTTTAGGATGAGCGCCTTACAGCAGACACCTGTTTAGTAAAATGCAGCAGTGAGCTTTGCCCTATCTTAAGTGTCCTATTCATGTGTCCACACTGCCACCTATGCAGACAAATTTGAGGTCTACCAGTAAAATTACAGACTTTTAAAAAAGCATGGACATATAATTTATTCACAAATTTCATGTTACAGATAATATGAAACTGTCTGATGGTAAATTAAACATCTGATGAAAGTGACCTAGAAAAAGTAGCAGCAAATGTAAATAAAACTACAGTGCAATACAGTATGTGAAACACAAACTTGCTTGTTTCTGTTTTTTTTTTCTGAGTTATTGAGCATCATGGAGATATGGTTGTCCTCAACAATTATTACAGTTAGTTAACTACAGCATCCATATCTTTTTTGTTCATGCAAAAAAATAAAATAAAGCAAAAATGCAGATTGTAGTCCTTCCCTTTTACATTTAACAAATGTTTAGCGATGATTTCAGCAAGAGTAGCCCTAAGAGTTACACTCTGATAATGTTTAAGAAGGGTTACAGAAACTGTATAAATTCTTCTTTCATGTTTGCCTTAACTATATTGTCTATTGTATCTCCGACATTCTTAAACTAAATATAGCTGCAGAAACTATACGACCAGGGCATTTATCTTATATTGCTTTGAAAATGTTTTTCTGTGTCTATTTGTTCAGCAAATTGAAACTTTGCAGAATTTTTGTCCTATATAAATACCAGATTGTTTTGAAGCTGTAAGAGCTCATCTGTTTCTCTTCCTCATTATGGCTAAGTCTGGTACTGCATACATAAGGTTATCATTTTGGATGTTATTACCTGGAAAAAATAGAATGAAATGTACTCTGGAAGGAAGAGCAATTCTTTGTGTGCTTTAAGAATATATTACCTAAATCAGCTGCAGCAAAACACTAGAAGGTGAACCATTTTATTACAGAACTGAATGTCTCATTCACTCATATCAGTTCTTTCACAGAGCATGATCGCACTGCAATAAGAAAAGATGGAGAGAATAAGAATGAATGGCAGCACACATTTCAAAAATTTTTATTTACTAAAAGACCAGCAAGGATGGATCAATAACAGAATTTGAATTATAGTTGAAAAGCAACTTCTGCATAAAATGTGAACCCTTGGGAGAAACGTTGCACTTTAACTGAAATTTTGCAGTAATTCTCTCAATGCTCCAAGGATTTGCCAACATCTGTTCAGTGAATGTTTTCATCTGATAACTTTTGAAATCCACAGACTTGCACCATGAGAAATTACCACAAATACCACTGCAGAGTAGCCTAAGCTCTTATGTACAGTATAATAACACTATTACTTCTTATCCAGCCCTGACTGGGGGTGTCCACACAGGCAGTAGGTAAGTTAGTCTTTCTGAAAGACGTTACATTTCATACTAACACTGATCTTTGCACTTCATTCCACAGAGAAAACGGTTCTCAGATTTTCTACTAGCTACATTTTGAGTGTATCTACTTTACAGGTTTGGAAGTGAATCCTTACTTTAATGCTGCAACCACTGTTATGTGACAGATGAAACGTAAGCAGTTTCTTAAGAAACCTAGATGTGTCACAATTTGCTGACATTTTCTTTATCCTGAAATTACTGATTCATCTAATGAAAGGACATTAGTCATATATGTCAGAAGCGTTCTGCTTAAACAGCCAGAAATCTCTGTGCAGCAGCTTGAAATCTATCACTTAGCTTTTACTGCACTACATAGCAGAGAAAATCTGCTGAAGATACTCCCAAGAGGGCCGATACCTCCCTCAACAGAGTTCTTCTCATACTGCTTTGTCATGTGACCTTGCATTCTTTGTAATAATATGTTCATACAGAGCTATAAAAGCCAGCAAACCAGAGTTCATCTTGTTCTGTTTTCTTCGTTCTGCGTACAACAGGTATAGATGAATCTGCAGCTTGATCTGACTGAGTGGTATTCCACCTGCAAACTAATAACACCGCAGTTTGTAAAACAACAATTATTTTCTCAGAGTGCTAGCAGACCACTATAGAATGAAGTATGGAGTTAACACCTGTGCTTAACATATCTCAAAATTGAGATGTTTAATCTCATGAGTTTGTTATACTAATGTAAAATCTTCCGAGGACATTCTTTAGCCTCTAGCTGTGCTATATTTTTCCAGCATGTTAAACAGATTCTGTAGGTTGTTTAAAATATTAATAAATAAGTGATCTGGGATGGCATTGAAGGCTTACTTCACAATAATGTTTTATTTATTTGTTTTATTAATTATAATGTTTTCTCGCATATAAATATGTCTACAACCTAATTTCAGAAAATTGTGGCATAAGCAGAATTTTAGCCGTGACATATCTTCTGTTTCATATAGATAGATGGTTGTGAGAGAGCTGTTTCATCTTTTGTATTTTGATGGCATTGCAGATTCTGTCCTTGATTTTATGTGTGACAAATCATCTGATAATTTCATTCACTTAACACTGTGTTTCTGGGAGTTTTCCAAACCTAGACCTTTGTCAAGAAGACCTTTCCTCTGTAAGGTGGGACTGCATGGGCATGAATGTCTGTGTGGTTTGTTTTTTCCATATTTTTAACACTTATTTCACACATTCCAGGCTTGTATCTGTCCTTGCTGTTTTCCCATTGCATACCTATGACAGACCCATTCTTAATTCAGGAATTAAGAAAAAGTGCCAATATTTCCTGGTAGAAAATTTTACAAAATGTATGCAGCTAAAAGTAAAATTTTGTAATCACTTTAATAAGCAATGTTACTGCCTCTTGGCCCAGTATGTGGCTGAAAATGTTTTGTAGACCAGTTCTTACTAACAAACAAGTAAAATTAAGGTCAGGTACTAATGGCCTAATATAGCATTGCCCTCCTACACCACAAATTGCTGGTTTGAATCTTATCTACAGGGGTATAGTTTTTCTTGCAGTTAGTACAGAGGGTTAAGGCTATGAATTGTTAATGAACTACTTCCTGTAGTCCAGTGTTTGATTCCCTCAACTTTCATTTGCCAATTTTGTGACTATGAGCAAGTCATTTAACCATTTTTTTACATAATCTATAAGTTTATTCCATTATACCACCAATCTAATAGTTATATATACGTTCCTAAGTTTAGTTTTAGAAATAGGAATACTAAATCTTAAATTAAATGCATTTAATAGCTTAATGAGTGTCAATATTAAAATTGCCTATAACTCAATTATTAATAAATATAAGTATAAGTAAGTAAGTATCTACCCTCATCACTCCATGCATAAATCTGAAATCCCTGTGTTCCTCACACAAAAATATTCTATATACTTCTAAACCTAACAACAAAGCTGGTGAATCTCTCTTCTCTAATGCTGTTGGAAAAACCTGGAATCTTCTCCCTAGTGACCTTTCCTCTCTTCCCTCTCTATCACTCTTCAAAAATAGACTAAAACCCTACCTTAGAACACACTGGTTGTGCCCCTGTACTAAACCTGACTAGGCTACTGTCCACCTGATTAAACTTAGCTCTGCCTATCCCTCACTACTCATAAACTAGTACATATTATTTTACCTATAAATACAGATTTCCTCCCAAACTACACTGTGCCGAGTCTCCCTATACTTTTACTACTGAAGAATGTATTTGTTTTTCCTTTTATATTTTGTATATAATTTAACCTGTCTCCTCTCTTGTCCTTAGCCTTTCAATTTATCTATGTTTTATAACTGCATATTGTATAGTATAAGCATTCTTGCACTACAAGTTTTTTTTTATTCTCACAGAATACTATGTTTTAACCTGTAATATTTTTATAATTAATGCTGCTATTTAGTCATCTTTTTCTTTTCTATTTGTGTTGATGTACCTGAAATCTGCTTGTTTAATATGAATATATTTATTTAATCTTATTTTGTATATTGATTACTAAGTTTTTCATTTATCTGTATTGGAGCTTATCTCCCCGGGCCTCTACTGAAAATGGACATGTATCCAGTTAGACTAGCCCGGTCAACAAATGTAAAATAAAAATAAAATAAAAATAAGTATAGTTTGCCACATATATATCTATAGTGGATGGAATACAATTTCAAGACTCGACATTGATTCTTATACTCCATCTCTTAGGCAACACAAATTCTTTTACTTAACTTTCTTTGAAGTATCTCTATACAGTTAAGTTGAGCTGCACAGTACAAAGAAAAAGCTCCACTAAAGATCAAACATTGTCTTTGAATAAAAATATTAAGCAATTAACATCATGTACAGTAACTAGTTTCTTCATAGCATTACATCTAATACTTTCCACATGTCTTTCAAATGAACATTTGGTAGAAATAGAAATCCTCAAATCTTTATAAGAATAAACTTTTTATAGTACAAATGAAGATAAATTTATTAAACACCTAATACTTGATTTTACAAAATACATAACATTGCATTTATTTGACTAAACTGAAAACCCATGTCCTTCATCGATTTCTCAATTTTGGCCATCCAAAATCATCCTTACTGCTAAAAAAGAAAAAAAAAAAACAATCTTAAAGTCATCAGCAGGCTTGGAAATCCAGCAGTGAGCATCTGAATGGACGGTAATAAATACAATATTAAATAATATAGAGCCCAACTCTGATCCTTGTAGTACTCCACATTGAATATCAGCAGGGAACGATTTCTTACCCTGAAAGGATATCGTCCATATCCTACTAGTTAGCCAATTAGTAATCCAGATAATTACATAAGGATTAATTTTTTATTAACATATCAACCTATGAACTTAAATGCATAAATGTATAAATAAAAGGATTAATGAATTACAAAATACAACTATAGTGAATTGTAAGGTATACCTGTTAAAATGAATCTGTCATAAAAATGTAAAACTCGTAAACAGCCAACAGTACAATAAATATTAAATCATCTCTACAGCTTAGCCAGAATGTCACACCTTTAATAATACTCATTTTACACAGTGTATTCCTACCCAATATTAGTTGTAAGAATATTTGCACAACTGTTTTTGCCCTGCCCAGCTGCAGTGCATTGTTTCTGCAAACAAAAATTTGCCATTACAAAATTGCATGTTAGTGCGAAATTGGTTTTGGCCTTACAAAAATGTTTGTTTACTTATTTACATATGTATGTATTTTAACTGCTGCTATCATACCTTGGTTTGCAATAAAGATGCATATACTATACTTATTTTTTTTTTTCTGGGGTAGTGCTCTGAACATAATAGACCATTTGCAGGCACAGCCCTGGTGAAGAAATTCAGAAAAAATAACAGAGAACAAATTCACAAAGTGGCATACCACCTGCACAGAGGCGATCTGTGCCTGACGTATAAAGCCATGTCCAACCCAGAATTAATGGACATGCTGCACCTCAGAAAATCCAAATCCCATCGAGCTATGCGCTCGAGAGACTTGAACCTCAGCACTGAAATAAATAGGACATGCTGGAGGGACAGATTCATAACCCAGAGGCTCCCTTCACTCTGGAATAAAATCCCAGTCCAGGTTAGGCAGAGTCCCACATTGACTCTCTTCAAGAGGAATCTTGATGAGTGGATGGGAGATCGTAGGTTTACCCCGGCTATCACTTCTGTGTCACTGTTAGACAGAGGCACAGTATACTAACCTCAAAAAAAGGCATAGCAAAATTAATTTAAAATGCGTGGCGAAAGCCAAACACACTCTGGCTAGGCTTATAAATGCCCTAGGGCAGATAGCCTAGTATGAACCTATGAACCTATGAACCTAAATATGGAGTAATCGCAAAATGAAGAAAATCCATTAGACATTTTAAACAATATTTAAATATTGACCTGCGGTGGTGGTGCTGCGGTAGTGTTGTCGCCTCACAGTAAGACGCTATCCGGTTTGATTCTCAGCAAGAGCGTCTTCTGCGTGGAGACATGCGTGAATGGGCGTACCTTCGTTGAAGGTTGTGCATCAGGGCTGGTAACTCGGCACGTAAAAATCAACTACCAATCATTAGCGGACCGGAGTTCCGCTGTGGCGACCCCTAGCCAGGAAAAGCTGAAAGACACAACATTAACAGAGTTTAAAAACAACTGTAAATTATTTTTTGTAGTAACACAAAATGGAAGCAGCAGGTGAGAACATATGGTCAGAGTGAATGTGTTATAAGTTGTGGTGGGGGTTGGTGATGTGCCCAGTGAAAAAGCACTTGTAATCAGATTTTTAATGGAGGTATATTTTGAGTTTTGCACTGAAAGTGGGGAAAAAGAGACTTCTTTTAGGTGATGGAATAGGGATTGCCAGAGTCTGGGTGCAAGGATGGAGAAGAAATGGTTGGTACAATCAGTCTCATACAGACTGTTCAGAAGTGACCTGTGTCTCGCATCCAAGGCCATTTCAGACCCAGACTTGATGGAGTTGCTGCATATCTGTAAGACAAACTCCACTCGTGCAACTCACATGCAAGGCCTTAACCTGGTCTGTGACATTAATAGAACTTGTTGGCAGGATAGATTTGTGTCCCAAAGACTCCCCCATCTGTGGAATAGACTCTCTCTCCATGTCAAGCAGAGTACCTCTCTAGCCCTCTTTAAGAGGAACCTGGATGACTGGATGGGAAACAGAAAATACACCCCTGGGATCCCACCTGTATCCCCGCTGGACAGGGGAAACAGGTGCTGACTTTGAGAGAACATGGGTGAAATTCTTGGCTAGGCTTACAAGGGCCTCTGGGCCAATAGCCTAGTATCATGCTTTGAACCTATGAACAATGCAATTTGGCTTGAGGGGTCTGGAGAAAGGGGGTTCATTGGAGAAGTTGCAGAGGATCAATAAACTGAAAGTATCCACAAACCATGTAACCAAAGAGAGGAAGAACGGCAAAATCCTCTGTAGAAAATACTCCTTTATTGAATAAAATCACAGTAGTTAAGCACTTTCATCCCTCTCATAGGGACGTCTTCAGAACAATACCATCAAGATTTCCCAGCATTCATACACATCATGTTCAGATGACTGTATGCTCCCTATGGTGGATGGCCCTATTTCTACTATAGCCGCAACTTCAATAATAAATGAAATCTCTCTTCACCATAATGCAGCACCCACTCTGCGGCATCATGTTGAATAATAAAGGCTTTTATCTCCGGGAAGACCACACATTGTCCCTAAGTCTGAGCAGAGCTTTCAGGTCAGTGGTTAGCCGGGGGGGGGGGGGGGTTGTTATATTTGAAAAGGCACTGTGTGAAATGGAAGACTTTTTCTTGAAGCTGAAGGAGTGTATGTGTAAGATTGTATGATTTTTGGAATAAGAATATCATATCAGTAAGAGGTGAACAGATGCATTGCTTTTATCTCCGGGAAGACCACACATTGTCCCTAAGTCTGAGCAGAGCTTTCAGGTCAGTGGTTAGCCGGGGGGGGGGGTTGTTATATTTGAAAAGGCACTGTGTGAAATGGAAGACTTTTTCTTGAAGCTGAAGGAGTGTATGTGTAAGAACTGCGGTAGCAGAGTTAGGTTTCTGTAAGTTGGTAATTAGATACCATTTAATAGCTGCTAAGTGTATATATTATTTCTGAAGAAAACACATCTAAATATTAACTTCAGCTTCAACTTTTATTTCAGATTTATTTAAGAGATTCAATCCAAGCACTGCATAAAGTAAAATGCAAACAACAGTGGAATTATAAATATGGCACACATTGATCTTAGCACTTATTTTTTATTTCCAGTGTAGGCCCTTATCCTACATTATCTTATTTTTAGTGTACACATATTGAAACACTGCCTTGTTTTATATAGGCTACATGATGTGGGAGCTAAGCATATTTTCCATCTCACATACCTCTGAATTTGGACTGATGCTGAACTTTGCCCAGAGAAACCAAAGCTACAGAAGAACCCCCCAACCAAATATTTAAAAAATTTCAGAGGTAAACAAAATACTTTTTTTTCTAGTAAAAACAAATATAGGATTGTATGATTTTTGGAATAAGAATATCATATCAGTAAGAGGTGCACAGATGCATTGCCTGAAATGTGGTGTGCAGTGGAATTAGTCCCAGTTCTGCAGAAGCTTTCATAACATATGAAATATGCATGTTATTAGTAAACAGTAGTATACTGATGTTATAGATCGGTACTGTTTGTTGTAGATGTGCTTTGAAAGTAACTACAGATTTGCATTAATTTATTTTCAGTGAAATTAGTAACATTATTTAGTATATATGATGAACAATAATTGTGTTTTGTAGAGTTATGCAGCTCTGTAACGTCATTAAAATCAAAACAAATGTACAAAATGCCACATTAAAATAGTTTCTTAATTAGCTTTTGCCTGCAGTTTAAAGTATGCTTAGGATATAAAGCAAACTAACAAAAACTGTAGTATGGCTACATCTGGGTCTTCTAAGTAGCTGTTAGTTAATAGGAAGCAAATTGTATTAAAAAATGGAAATAGATAGCTACGCATTCATTTTACTTTAGTATTCTAAAATAAGATATTGCCTCTCTGCAAATGTAAATACACGCAGATGTGGTATACTATGCTATGGTGATGTGATTTGGGAAACGTACCACTGATTACATGTCACGTAACCATTACTTAGCGTATCAGTGGATCCTGACACAAGTGGTACAAAATGCCTATCCTTTCTAAGTGAGAGATAGTTTACTTATGTAAAGCTTACTAGCATAATCACAAGGACAGAGACATTTTACTTGTATCATCACTATGTTATACACATTTTATCAGCATCATCAGGTTCCAAGGAACAATTTAAATATTTGCATTTACAGCACACTGCTTACCATATCCCGAGTTACTGTACCATACTCATAATGTCCACAATGACAGCACAGTGCTTACCATATCCACGGCTACAGTACCATGCTCATAATGTCCACAATTACAGCACAGTGCTTACCATATCCACGGCTACAGTACCATGCTCATAATGTCCACAATTACAGCACAGTACTTACCATATCCACGGCAACAGTACCATGCTCATAATGTCCACATTTGCAGCACAGTGCTTGCCATATCCACGGCTACAGTACCATGCTCATAATGTCCACAATTACAGCACAGTACTTACCATATCCACGGCTACAGTACCATGCTCATAATGTCCACAATTACAGCACAGTACTTACCATATCCACGGCAACAGTACCATGCTCATAATGTCCACATTTGCAGCACAGTGCTTGCCATATCCACGGCTACAGTACCATGCTCATAATGTCCACAATTACAGCACAGTACTTACCATATCCACGGCAACAGTACCATGCTCATAATGTCCACATTTGCAGCACAGTGCTTGCCATATCCATGGCTACAGTACCATGCTCACCATGTTGACATTTATAGTACAGTGCTTACTATATCCATGGTTAAAGTACCATGCTCATAATGTCCACAATTACAGCGCAGTGCTTATCATATCCACAGTTACAGCACCATGCTCATAATGTCCACATTTAAAGCACAATACTTAAATCTCAGCTCCATTCTTACCTCTCCTCTAATTGGAAATGCAACTGCATTCTCCCCACCTAGCCTACTTTTACCTCACTCCATCTTGAATTTCTAAATACTTTGGGTCACTCTGAATGTTTCCTAATCCAACGATACTGCTATCAATGTATATAGTGTAGTTTTTTCTCTTTTCTCTCTCCTCTTTGAAATGAACATATTCTTGACATCCTCAAGATTTATATGCTATCTAACCATTGTACAATATATGTCTCCAACTTGAAATGTATTTCTATTTTGTAACTGTTTTACTATACTTTGCTGTATCTTTAACTATACAATGTATTGTGGAGCTTTTCTCCCCGGGCCTCCACTGCAAATGGGCTCCCCGAGCCCAGTGGACCTTCCCAGTTATCAAACTGGAAATAAATAAAATAAATAAATAAATATCCACGGTTACAGTACTTTGCTCATAATGTCCACAATTGCAGCACAGTGCTTACCATATCCACAGTTACCATGCTCATAATGTCCACAATTACAGCACAGTGCTTACCATACCCACAGTTACTGTACCATGCTCATAATGTCCACATTTACAGTACAGTGCTTACCATATCCATGGCTACAGTACCATGCTCATCACATCGACATTTATAGCACAGTGCTTACTATATTCACAGTTACAGTTACTATAAATACACTTACAGCAGCAGTGCTCAATATAAGTACACTTACTGCAGCAGTAATCAATATAAATTCACTTACTACAACAGTGCTCAATATAAGTACACTTACTGCAGCAGTAATTAATATAAATACACTTACAGCAGCAGTGTTCGGTATAGAAATAGAAAGATATGGTTTCTAAAAGACAGACTACTGCAGTGCTTACCATATCCACACTTACTGCTACAGTGCTCACCATAAATACACTTATTGCAGCAGTGCTCACCATTTACAAACTCATTGCTACAGGTCAGTATAAATACACTCACTACAGTATTAATCATCACCTTACCTCTCAACTGCCTGAATTTCATGGAATGTTCAGATTTATTGCCTCATATTTTTGGTCTTTTCCTCATAAAATTTGTGATTTTCTGTCAAATCAGTGAGGAATGAAGTCAGTAAATAAAGGCATACATTTTAGTTTCAGACTTCACATCCTTTAGATAATGCATATGAATAGAAAATCTGTTATTCTAGAAAATTTCTATATTTATAAGAGTAATATTTTAAATCCTTCTCTGATTTGAGTGTTTATTCACCCCATTACTTTTTGATTTGTCCAGATTTCTTTTGGTTAGAGGCTGAGAAGTATGCTCACCACTGCTGCTACAAGTGTTGATATGGTATAGATATGGATAGACATGCCCCCAGATTTAGCAAGCCCTGCACGTTGTGCATGATTAGTGTAAGAGGTAATGTTGGCAATATGGCAGCTGAGCGATCCACGTACCTGTCCGTTTGACGTGCACGAGCGCTCTTGCACTAGTCCTTAATGTTCCCAGCCCCTATTTGCAAATTACCTCATTTGCAGGTGAAAACCATGCAAATGAGGTAAATCTGCTATCCAGGAAGCTGGAATCAGGCCATGCAGGACTAGCGTAATCTGCAGAAATGTACTCGGTTAGTAACCGAGTACTGTTCGGCAAAATCCAAAAGGGAGACATGACAACTCCAAATAAAGGCTGCATATCATTGAGGAAGCATTCCAATGGCCAGGTATAAGGCCACTGGCATTGCAAACAATACAAAAAGTAAAAAATTCCACTTTTATTTTATTTCTGCCGATCACAGCTGTTTAAGCATAGGGCAGCGGTGCGCAAACGGGATCGGTGGGAAAATAAGAAAATAAACCTAAAACAAGCATTCTAGCTAAAATCAGTATTCTACCATGCAAGTCAATGGCAGGCAAAAGACAACCTGGCCAGTAAATAGTGGTTGCTAAGGGGGGAGGCTCAGTGTGACACATGTAATTATGCATTAGCAGGCAATCATATGCTAATGAAAGGGGAAGGGTAGTGAATCCCAGTTTTCCCCAGCATGTGAGGCAGGTCCCAACAGTGTAAGAGTATGAATACCTGAGTGCAAGACTAGGAAGTAGGTGACATCATGGGTGGGTGTGTCAGGCATGCTGTAAGCGATTGGAGCAATGTGGCTTAGGTTTGCTCCTAGCTTAGTACAGCTAAGCTAGGGGGTGTGTCTAAATCTGCCAAGCACTCTTGACAAAGTGTAAGCGGGTGTGTGCTCCGCGCACCAGATTTTACAGGAAGAAAAAGGAAGTTAAATCATGAAATAGCAGCAGTGTGCACATTTGAGTACTCTGATTGTGCGACACGCTCCTGGGCTGAAACAGAAGGGTAATGGGAAAGGAAAACAACAATAGGAAGGTAATCAAGGGGTACTAGCTTAGCTGCCAGGTGAAACGTATCGGAACCAGCCAATTACACAGGCAGCAGACCAGCCCAGCCCAGAACACTACTATAAACTATACAAACACCTACCCCTCTGTTTTTTCTACACTCTACACCACCAGTGTAAACAAGCGGGGAACTTTTAACACTCACAACAGCAAAATGTTAATGGCTGCAATAGCTATCATACAACTTGTGGAAGAGGCTGAGGGTGGTGAGGATGTGAATGCTGCCGACCAACCCACAGTGAGGAGATGGAGAAGAGTGTACAGACCCAGGGTAACCTACCAAGGGCTACATGAGCTGGAGATAGTGGAGTGCTATAGGGTGGACAGGGACCTCCTACAGCAAATTGTTGACCTGTGCCGGCCATGCCACACACACAGAACTAACAGAGGGGAACTCATCGCAGTGGACACTAAGGTATGTGTAGGCCTAAGAATACTAGCTACAGATACCTTCCAAAGGCCAACTGGGGATATAATGGGGATTTCACAGGCATCAGCATCCAGGGTACTCCACCAGTTCCTGGATGCCATGTGAGCACATGTCGGTGAGCACGTATATTTCCCCATCAAACGTGAGGTGTTGGCCAGCAATATGCGTCTCTTCCACCAAATAGCAGAATACCCTGAGGTAGTGTGTGCAATAGACTGCACACATATATGCATCAAAGCACCACCCAGTGAGTGGGGTAGGGTCTACATCAACCACAAGGGCTTCCCCTTCATCAACTGCCAGGTCGTGTGTGATGCCCAGGGCATAATACTGAACGTGTGTGCTGGTTACCCTAGAAGTTATCACAATTCCCACATCTGGCATCTGAAACAGCTGTACCAGAAATTTGCCAATGGGGACATCCCACACAGTCACCTAGTGGGGGATGCTGGATACACACTGGAGCCATGGCTGATGACACCCATCAGAAATGCACACACACCCGAACAAAAACTCCATAATGAGGCACACGCACAAACAAGAATCATAATAGAGCATGTGTTTGGGATGCTCAAGTCACGGTTCTGGTGCCTGGACACATCCAGTGGAGCCTTGCAGTACTCACCAACTACATGTACCCAAATCGTCCTTGTATGTGCCATGCTACACAATATAATCCTGTGGAAATAGTTGCAGCAGGAACAACATGGGTCAGGGCCACACAGCCCCCTATCATTGCCAAGGCCTGCACAGGCACAGAGTGACTCAGAGGAGGAACAACTTGAGCCTGCCCCTGTAGGCAGAATGAGGCATACCCAGTATGCCCTGGCCCTGGCAAAGAGGCAACGCAGAGCACATACACTGACACGGGAGGGATCCAGGGAATAACACCTCTCTCTGATTCTCACATACAGTAAAAGGGATGCCAAACATTACACTACCTGTGCCTAACCATGTGTATGGAGTGTACCATGTGCATCCAACATAGGCAGCCCTACAGCACCACCCTCAATACTGGGACACCCACAAGTAATGGACTCACACATGCCAGTCAGGAGGGGGGGGGTCAAATAACCAACAACAGTCACAGCCAACAGGACAGGTGTAGACCAACACAAACAAATGCTGTACTATGGCCTCTGAATGAGGGCTATATACAGCAATATATATATATATATATATATATATATATATATATATATATATATATATATGTATACATAGATATATATATATATATATAGATAGATAGATAGATATCATAGAGAACATAGAGACATATATGAACACAGGCACCATTAGTGGGGGTGAGGGGACTCAAGCAACATATGTCTTACACGTATTGATATCCCCCCTGCAATACAATACCGACTGTTGCAAATGCCATAACCAGAACCTGACAATACATGGCCACAAGATGTTAACAGTAAGCCAGCCCACCTGTATTATGTCAGGCAGATATTGATAAAATATCATGCAGTACAGTCTGGCTACCATAGTGAATGTACAATGTGTAAGCAATGAACAGTCCTATGATACCTATACACAGACACATGTATGCAGATACTCATATATGCAGATATATATATATATATATATATATATATATATATATATATATATATATATATATATATATATATATATATATATATATATATATATATATATATATGTAACTACACATACACACACAGAGGTATGTCTAGGAAGATACATATTCAGAGGGTGCACACCATACTGAACAGCCAGTATCCCTGCAGTTGCAACTTCATCCGATGGACATTGTATGAGTCACCCATACCACAGACAAGTGTTGCCTGACACCTATACCCACAGAGAAGTCAACACAGGTTGGTATACATAGGAAAGGTTCAGTTGTGTACTATTATAGTTGTATATGCCATGTCATATAGCTGATTATGCTTTGACATGCATACAAACAGAGTAATGCAACACTCAAACATATCCTTTATAACAGAAGTCCAAAAACATCACATCTTTTGGTGTCCATGCCATGGCCTTCAAGTAATCCAACAGAAAAGACTGACGTGGCCACAGCATAACAAACTATCCACAGTATGTAATGCAGATGTATAGCCCAGTGGCCTCTAAATACACTCTGCATGCAATCCCTAGGAGGAAAGACCTGTGTTGACCCTATGGGTGGTATCTGTCACATAACAATGCATAACTGTAATCATTACAATCACACTGATGGCAGCAAGCAGTAGGGCAGCAATGTTCGCAAGGTGAGATGTATGGTAATGTACATCCACATACCTTAAGGCAGCTTGCTACCGGTGGTCCTCACATGTTGTAACACCCTGGGATACTTATGGTGCATACCCCCCATACACTGCCTTACAGGGGCATAGCACACTGTTACATACACTAACCTCTAGACTGCAGAGGTGCACAACACATGTGTGCACCTCTGCAGTCTAGAGGTTAGTGTATGTAACAGTGTGCTATGCCTTACAGGGGCATAGCACACTGTTACATACACTAACCTCTAGACTGCAGAGGTGCACACATGTGTTGTGCAAATGAAGCCCACATATATATATATATATATATATATATATATATATATATATATATATATATAGTGCATATGGTCTGTACACCATTAGTTATTGACATCATACCTGATAACCAGCCAGTCAGATAACAGACTGCTGGACATGTTATGTGTAGTAGGGGCTGTTTACAAGGACATTACCTGGACATTCTGTGTTTGTGTGTACAATTCTGTGGTCTGTGTACGTATGGCAGGGGTCTGCGGCCTTCACTATCCAAAGAGCCATTCCTGACCCCTCACCCACTGAACCAATTTCATCGGGAGGCATAACAGCTATCTGACTCCTACATTGAAGATAGCAGAGCATATACGGTTTCATATATAGTTATACTAAATATAATATAACTAAGTGTATAAGAACAATACCTAACATATGTTCATAACTGTGTTCCTGTGTTGGGATTGGTGTGTGTGTGTGTGTGTGTGTGTGTGTGTGTGTGTGTGTGTGTGTGTGTGTTTTGTGCAGTAGTGTGTCCATTAATCCTCAGAGCTACAAGGAGCTACTACAGTAGAGTTGAAGAGATACATGTGGCTCCAGATTCGCAGGTTGCAGACCCCTGGGTTAGGATGATTGACGACTGTATGTGTATTGCACTTACAAAACATGGGCTCTGTACAGACTGTGGTAGACGCCATTGTTCTCCATCCTGTTCTGTCTGATGTTACATGCTGCTCCAGTGTTAAGCTTGTGTATCATATGTGGCTGTGGCTGCGTTGACATTGGATGTGGGTATGCATTGTCTCACAGGTTTCTGCTATGCTGTGCTGTGACCTGCGTATCGAGCCCACTATAATCGCAGCTACATGTGTATTTACCCATACAATATGTATTCCAATGTTGTGGCAGTCTGCCTGTAGTTTGCCCAGTGCTTTGTGACATGCCTAGCAACCTTCTGTAAATACCTAGTGTGCTGTTATGTCCAGTTATTCGCAGGACATACTGCTGCCAGGCCAGCATACCTGTTGTGTATTTCTGACAAAGCAGTGGTGTGCTGTACAGATGCATGTCATTCTCTACTGGGTAGTATGTGGCCATGTGAACTCAGGAGCACCAGGTATTATGTGTCTGGCCAGTATGGCATGTGTGCGTGCATACACTGCGTGGGCATATGTACCCCAGTATTGTCATGATATACCCATGTACATGGCTAGTAACATCCACATTGGGAGGCATGGTCCACATGTTTTGCATGAAGGGGACATGTGTACACTTCTGGACTGACCACAGAGTGTCACACTGCCCACATATAGTGGTCATATCCCTGCTGTAGTCCACAGGATCATTACTGTGCTAGTAGTGGGTCCGTACTATGCTGCCCCTAGGATGTCTGTCCGTCGGCAATGGTGCACATGTCTACAGCAGATGTGACCTCCCACACCCAACATGTCTGTTAAGACAGTGGCAACAGTCTACATATATACCCACAATACATTCATGACATCCCCTTGCAATACTGTGTTGGGACTATTGGTGCTGAGGTAGGACTCTACTCCATGTTCTGGACATATGGTAAACAGATATGTCTACACATATATCCACATATCTATGTAGATATATACACATATACATATCTACATACATATATGGCCATATACATATCCACATACATATATAGGGATATATATGTACATATATACATATAAATACTCACACATATACCAGCAATGACTTCAACAAGTGGCTAAGCATCTGATGTCATTCAAAGGGGGATCCAGTATCTGTCTGCCTGGGATGACATGATGTACAAACCACGATGCTCTGGCAGAGATGATCTGCATGTGTTGCCCCTGGGATTCAAGTTACTGGCTACAGCTCTTGGCACCCCCATAGCACCTTATCTAGGCAAGGTTCAAAGGATAAAACCACCACTGTAACAGATATAAGCATGCAAAACTGACAGTAATCTGACTCAATGCTAGAAGTCTAAACCTAAAAAGGCACTCTCTTGAGTCACACCTACAAATGGGGAACATCGACATCTGTGCAGTAACTGGGAGCTGGTTCAACGCTCCGGAGAGCACACCTGTAATACCTGCCTACAACCCTTATCACACATGTTGGGCAACAAATCAAGACCACAACACTACAGGTGGAGGAGTGTCCATATTCACCAAGGTCATTCACACCTCCAGCCTAGTGTCCAACACAATGCATCTGAGAATCACCTGATGCAACTAACAGTAGGTAAGACTGCAATCCAAATTGTAGCTGACTACTGATGCCCATCCATGAGCCAAGGTTCTCACTACACCATTATAAACATACTGGACTATATTAAGATACAACCAAACACCATAATATTGGGTGATTCCAAATACTCTGCCATTAACTGGGAAAACAACTCGTGTACCACCACCCTTTACCAATGGTTCCTGGAACTCATACATTCCAACCCCCTAGATAAACTAATCCATTGTCCAACCAGGGTCTCCAATATCCTAGACCTGGTCATTACCAACATGGGAGTCAGATGCTCCACACCACCAGTGGTCACCCCTCATAGGTCAGGTCTGACCATAAGGTAATCACCGTTGACATCCACATCCCACTCCCACCCGCCAGTAAGGATCCTCTATAAATACCCTCTGCAAAGCCAATGCCATGCTACTCAAGTCAGAAGTAACAAACCTCATAACATCCATGGAGAGGGGAGCTGAAAGTGCAACTGGTAAATCCTACACTAAGGCACTGCATGGGTACATACACTCGTGCATGAATTGTGCCATCCCAAATAGAACTGAAATACTGTCCTCCAAACAAGGAAGCCAATCTTGTGCTCCACTGCCATGAACAAACCATACAACAGAAGGAAGACACTGTTGCAGTTAAAAGGGTAATCCCAAAACACAAACTGCTCCCTTACCAGCCTCAGTAAGAAGCTGCTATTCCTTGAAATCCACCACAGCTTGTTGCATAAATATAATTGCCATAGATTCCAAAAACAACCACAAGGCATTCTATAGTTATGGCCAGGATCTATACGGCAATGCTCAGAACTGCTCTGTGCTAAAACAGATTGGCATTAAATATACTGATTCAAAGGAGTGTTCCAATATCCGGGCAGACCAATTTAGTGCCACATTCAGCCTCCCTCACCCCCTAAAGGGCCCATCTCAGTAACACAAGGTTGTCAAATTCCAGTAATCATGGCCACACAGGTGGAAACTGCCTTATCCACTGCTAGTAATACAGCATCCATGGGACCTGATGACATCCCGAGCTGTGTAGTACATGAACTACTAAATAACCCTGCATTTCACCTAAGTGCCATGTGTAATCATAGCCTCACCTCAGGCTTCTATCCCACTGAGTGGCGCACAGCTACAGTTATCACACTCCACAAGGGGGAATCCACCTTGGATCCCGGGAACTACCGTCCCATCTGTCTGACGAGCCTGATCTGCAAGGGCATGGAATGCATTATCATGCAACTTATTAACAAAGACATTGGCAACCAGCAAACACTGGACCCCACCCTGGTTGGGCTCATGCAGGGCCGATCCTGTCTCCTGAACCTGATTGACTACTTTGATTCAGTCTCTGGAGATGTGGAGGAGGGTAAGGCAGTGCACACAGCCTATATGGACTTGGCCAAGGCCATAGACAACATCGCCCACTCTAGAGACATAGTTAAATATATGAAGCTGGCCATAAACTCCTGTGTCACTCAATGGGTTTCGAACTGATTTACCAACACAACCCAGACTGTAAACGTAGCCATGTCCAATCCCTGCTCCAGACAATTGACAATTGGAGGATGTCAGGGTCGGTGCTGGCACATCTCTTGTTTGGCATCTACTTCCCTGAAGTACAGGCTAACACTACAGAACTCTGGCTAACAAAGTTCACAGATGACTGCAAACTGGGAGCCATTATTGCATCCCCAAATGATGTGGATATTCTACAACATGGCTTTACAGAAATTAATGCTTGGTGCCAGAGCCATGGGCTCAACTTAATACCAAGTAATGTATAGTTTTCCCCTTTGGACATACCATGTACCATGAATTACTACATAGGTGGCAGTACACTAAACACTGAAAGTGTGCTGACAGACATGGAGACACAGGTGGACAGGGGTCTCACCTTCATTAACCACATAGCCACAACAGTAAGGAGATCCTTCTATGTGGCACACCTCACTAATGAAGGTTTTACATCCAGAAAAAAAGGGGGTAACTGTCCCACTGTACTCATTCATCATTACATCCTGTATAGAGTACAATGCCCCATTTGGTATGTACCTCACAAGACAGCTGTGACAGCTGGGAAGGCAATGGAAATACCTTACTATAAGAATCACAGGCATCAAACAGATGGCCTGTGCTGACCATCTAGACACCCTCCAGCTATACTCTGTGGCATATTGTCTACACAGCGGCTATCTCTGTGTAACATACAAGGCAATGTCAAACCCTGGGAAATGACATCTGTAATATGTGTATGTACTGCCATGTACAGTACATGTGTCTATTTGCTGTCATTACAGTAGCAAAAGGTATTGAGTGTCATGTCTGATACACAGAAGTATATGAGGCCTGCACAGCACTGTTATCCATGTGAATGTGTGACATACAGGGGTAGCAACCCAGGGTACGTGCTGTCACACTGGCATGCAGTGTAACATGGCATTACTACTGTTGACAGTGCTGTCCCAGGGAAGGGTGGAGTGCTAACATTACTACTGACAACAAGCACACCTGTGGGCATAGCTGAACTCTGAGGGCTCACTGTCATGTTCCTGGTGTGTGGGCTGTGTCACCGTATATATCCCCTACTGGATAATAATCAGACATGTGGAATGTAACTGTAGAGTGCCGTCTGTACAGCACATGTTATTGAGGGCTTACAACATGCAGTAATGGCATACTTATTGTTGTCAAACATCCATCTGTTGAAACATTCATTCTACTGCATAGCTACTTGCCAAACTGGTGTCTGTCAGTCCCTCTACAGATGTGCAGATGGCAGGTCTCCAGCTGGGATACATACAGACAAACTTTGCTTGATTGACACCAACATGTGTTGCCAGCTGTGTATTACCTGTCACATATAAAATACATCATCCTGTATGGGCCACATGCCATGGGTACCTACATTACACTACCACAGTCAACTGAACATGCTTGGGTACAGGTCTCCATCACAGACACTAACCATGTGTTGTAATACATGTTGCATACATGTCAACTGGATCACCTTGGTGGCCATGTGCAGAAAGCACCCAGAGGATTAGCTGATGCATGTCACTCTCACCCTGCCAGTCACTAACGTGGTCTGTTGATAGATTGTCTGCTGGCACATGGAAAGTGGCATGATACCAATGTACACACACCCCCTACACATCCAGTCCTTCCATGGACAATAGCCAGGTACACAGCTATGACCACCTGCAGCAATGCTCCACAGTATTGACACGTGTACATGTGCATTACCGAGGATAGCATTGTTTGTGTGTTAGTACACCTGTAGTTGGAAATTCCATGACAGCCTTCACAACCACCTCCACTCCCATTGCCATAGTCAGATGTGGCCACTGCTGTATTGGACATGACATGTAGCCTGTTACACTCCTCTCCCTAACAGCTACATATGCCTTGCAGTACCAGTATAACAGTATTGCACAAATGGGTTGATAGGCATGGGAATCCCATTGAGGTCTGCCACGTGTTTGTATGTGTGCATGTCTGCATATCTGTAGGGTACACCATTCCGAGGCCACACACTCCTATTACACTACACATTGCCACACAGTAGTACAGATAGTGTTGTCACTGCCCATAGGTGTGGCATTGCAATGCAACACCCTACTATGCCTGTGGCATGTGCATTACATGTATATCCCTGTGGTACCACTGTTGTGATATGCAATGGGTTGTATTGCCATTGTGGGCAATGTGTGATAGTGGGTATGTCAGAGTATCAAGATGGGTCCAGTGTGTACAATATCCATTGGGGATGTGGGTGCTGTGTACACTGTCATTACACCATGGTACACTCGGTATATGTCCCATGTACCACTCTCTGGTGACCACTGCCACCATCACCCATACAGGTAACTGATAACAGGATACAGCCCAGTTACACATGTGTTGTGTGCAGCCTACCTGTAACACAGTGGACACATGGACTAGTTAGTTAGCAACAATGCACCTAGGTCTCTAAGATGTGTGTCTGCCTGTTATATGTCAGTCAATTTGTATATGATGGTATGACACACTATGTATTCCCCATATACAAACATTAAATTCCCCATTACCATAATGTACATGTCTGTGGATGTTCTGCATGTAACATGTGACCAGGTACACACCTCACCCTAAACGTGGTGTCATGTGTGCAATGAAAGTCACACAGTTCAGTAGCACTACTTACCTAGGTAGGGGTCTAGTCACAGAGTTGCCAAGTACGGATGTGTGTGTGTATGTGGATGGGTTGACATAAGGGTGGAGATTATACATGTACCAGCAGGCCACCTGTCAATGTGGCAAAGACAACAACTGTTATACAAACCTGTGACATGTGTGCAACTGTACACCAGATATATCATGGCCATGGTGTCACCACAGTGCCATACCCTTGTGGAATATGACTGCAGACCATCCTCCTGCTGATACATGTAAACCTACAACACAAATGGATAACATTATGGAGATAACAATCAATGTTACTAACAGCTGAAATGCACCATAGCTGCATGGCTACACTACCTGACATGTATGCAATACACATTACCCCTGACAACATCTTACTCTGCAGTACATTGCAGAACTCTATTACAGTCACCATGTGCATCAGAACCATATTAGCCTGTCCCTGCATCAATGTTATTGATGACAGGGATGTGACACAGGTATCATCATATGCACAGGGTGTGTTGCTGGTTTTCCAGAGGCCAAGGGTGGTCCATACATGTGTCAACATGTGTGTGGGTGAGGGGTTTAGTTCATTGATTGGGGTGTGGTGATGTGGTGTGTGTTGGTATGGGGTCGCCTTAGCTGTGGTTGCATAGTGTGTGGGTATGCATGCACACAGTTCTGCCATGTGGCTGCCCTATATGGATGTTGTTGGACAGCTGCAGACCATACCTGACAGGGTGTGCAGTTCACCGCCTCTGGCCATGGACACACTGACTGTGCCTGCCAGGTGTTCCATGGGCATATGCAGGTACAGACCTTGAGGTGCTACTCTCCCCTGATGATGATGCATGTCTGCTGGAACCATGTCCCACCTGGGACTGGCCAGGGCCACCTGCATGAGGCCTGCTGTGGTGTGGTGTAGACAGTACCCCCAGTGGTGTGCTGGGGCTGGTACTGCCACTACAGTAGCGGCTTGGTGTCTTGGCACATCCACGTTGACCACCAGCTACTGGTTTCTCTGGCCTATGTCCACATGGCTGTCGCACCACTCCCACCATGCATTCAAGCATGGACATACCACAGTTGAGGAGGCCCAAAATCTCACCCCACCATCTATCCATGACCTCAGTCTGTTCACGGAGGGCAACAGCAAGTTCACGGAGGCTGCCACTTACAGATGAGAAAGCAGCCCTCTGCAGCCTCAGGCCCTGTATGGTGTACATTTCCATATGTGCCTGTGCCTCCATTATGGCCTGAAACATGCTCCTGGTGGTACCAGTTGTGGCGCCTCTCCCAGGGGCATGATGACCAGTGGCCCTCCCATGAGCACCAAGGTACATCTGCTGATGTGGTGCCCTGCCAGACATCTGGCTATGCCGACTATGACCCAACACAGTTGGCATGGACACTACACTTTCCTGGTCACTGGCACCAACCACCAACTGTCCCTCTGCTATGGCCACTTGTGATGGGGTCTTTAGGGGCACTGTAAATGTGTGTGGGCTTGGGATGTGCCTCAACAGTACCATCATCATCATCATCGGTGTCTGTATGGACACCTATCTTAATTTGCATGTAGGAGGGGCCCTGACTCACCTCGCCACCCGTGGGGTTAACAAATACATACTTTAAGACCTGTACAGCATTGCATAACAGTACACACATTTACACACACACACACACACACACACACACACACACACACACACACACACACACACACACACACACACACACACACACACACACACACACACACACACACACACACACACACACACACACACACACACACACACACTGACAGTCCACCTTACTGCATTCCTTTACCTGGGTTTACAGACAGTCCCACATTCAGTTACATATGTTCCCCTTCCTGCATAGCACTTGCTAACATGCACTCATTAATACTACCCATTAACATATCATTCCTCTACATGCCTACACGTGTGATCACAACTCATGACCTTTTACTCCATCACCTCACTGACTTGGGTGGAATAGGATGTACATGGCCTCACTGCTGTCATTCAGTATTACCCTGTGTATGTCCAGCCATGGTGTACATGGCCAGTATATGGTTGGGGGTGCTACATTCACTACATATGTCACACACCGGAGTCTCATACTACAGTCTTGCTCAGTTCATGCCACATCTGCACATTCAAACCATCATGTGGACAACAGTAATATCTGGATACACTCACTGATGTGCTCTGGTAATTCCCCATTGCATTAGTAGTGTAGCATAAGTGGGTAGCCAGTTATCTATCTGCTGCTGGCAATATGATGTGTATACCTGGTATGTTCTTTCCTTCCCAATGCATGTCCTGTGTTCACATGTTAGACAGGTTGTCCTGGTGTCTCATGTGTCCTCCATGTACATGTACAGCACAATCCCAAGGAGAAGTACGGCCATGTGATCAATCCTACTATTGCCTGTGCATACATGGACACCCACACAAACAGACACACATGTACACACACATCTGACATGCATTGACCACACTCCACTCCACCAGAACAGACACAATCAACACACACCCATCCCCCCACACACACCTACATGTGGGGTTGCACAACTTTTGTACACACAGTCCTCCCATTACCCTTCTGTCAGCATGCATTACATATGGTGCTTAACATCATGCAGTGCAACTATAGTGACTTCATGCTAGCACCAGTATACATGTGTGTGATGCATGGGCTGTGTTGGTAGGTGATGGCCCTTCCCCTTGTTAACACTGCAATAATATACAAATTGTTACTGTGGACCTGTTCTGCACCCTGCCTTGTACTGTGCACCATACCTCACAGGTGTACAAACCATTGCTGCATATGTAGTACTGTATCAGTCATGTCAGCTCCAATGCTCACAACCCCTATGTGTTAGAGCAACTCATACCTGGAATGCTATGTGAACAGATATAATTTGTGAATGCCTGATGTCTGCTTTACAGATAACAACATCAGCAGTACATGTATGACCAGTACAAGACTATTACACTGACAACCACCAGACCTTACCATGGCTAAGGGAGGTGCCCTACAAAAGTCCCAGAACTCTGCACGGTTGCAAAGTCTACTCATGTGCACATCCCTTGGAGTGCACACACTGCTGTCACTATTGCTGTGGGGTCAGGGTTACATCTGCCACAGTTACTTAACCTGATTGTGTGTGGATACAGCCATGAGAATGTTGTTTCACACATGTCCCTACTGTAGACCGAGTGGCCTGCCATACCTCTCATCCCTGTGGACACATTTCACAATGACAGGATGTTAGTTGTCTTGCATGTGTCTGTTGTACCCTTCTGATACCCCAGCATGGTCTCTACTGTGATGCAGTGCATTTCACAGCAACAAAACGTGAATGTGTACAGCATACAGTATGGGTAGGTGTGTTAGATGTGTGCATGGAATATCTCATAGTTATTACATGCCCAGTGTATTGTCATGCATGAACATGAACCATACTCACCAGCTACAGGCTGCTGCCATGGTAATATCCTGGAGGGATCTACATAAGAGTGTGAGAAAGTTGATGTCAGTGGCAACAGCTGTTGCATTCGTAAAGGGTGGGTGCAGCATTACATTATATCAACAGTAGAAGTCCACAATACTACAGCTTATGCACGACTGTTTATTACTACTACACAGCAACAGACTATGTATATGACATCTCAGATTTGCATAATGTACCTGTACAGATGAGGAATCATACACAAGAGTGGTGTACTGATGTGTCCTGGGGCCTTACCTGCATGCTCCTCAGCTGGTGTGTTGGTGGCACCCACCTCCACAATGCACCCTGACAGTTGTTGGTGCTGCAGGCAGGCAGGTGCCACAAGGCTGCTGAGAAGCTCCTTCACACGGGTGAGGTGTGGATGGGCAGCTTGCCCCCCCTGTTGTGAGATGGCCCCCCTGTACAGCAGCTGCATGCCGACATACATGGCGAGGCAGGTCGGTGCAATGATGCTGGACCTGCTCATAGCTGCGGTTCTGCAGTCCATCATTGACCCTGTGGACTAGATTGTTCCACAGGGCGATCCTCTTCTGCTGATCATGGGCTGTTTGGCCAAACAGCAGTTCATAGTGC
>NC_056726.1:315959371-316191871 GCF_019279795.1 Protopterus annectens
TGTGCATTTAATGGAGTACTCCATTTCACATTTAAATGTTATTTAGTAGGTTATACAGCAAAACGATGTTCATATACAGATTTCACATGGAAAATAGAATGTGCTGCAGTGGGACTCGAACCGGGAATGCATGCTTGTTAGGCAGATGCTCTGCTCACTACACTATTGCTGTTCTGCTTCATTGTCATATTTCTACCATAATGTCATACCCATGTTTCCTTCCCCCAGCCCCTGAGCTCCACGTATACAGCATCCATCCATTCTCCAGTTGCTAGCCCAGCCATTCCACACCTCCACACATTTCCCTCTCTGCACGTCTCGGTACTCCTCCAGTATACTGTCTCGACCCAAACTTCTGCAGGCTCTTCATCCATTTAGTCCACGTACGTATGAGCCTTCCCTTGATCCTCCTCCGATACTGGTGGAGACATCGATGTGACCCACAATTTTTGGTTCGTCCTGCCAGGGACGGACCTGTTGTTGTGTCAAGAGTAGACTTAGCTGGTCTACACTGTTTCTCCCACTGGTAGCATCCTGCCAGGGGTTTGAGAAGCAGCAGTTTGCTCACACACCTGGCCAGCCCCATCTCCCGGTTCCACGGAACTAATGCCCCAGGTGTGACATTCTGTGCATGAAGCACACCCATGTGCCCCAAGGCGTGCACCGTTTTTCATTATTCTCTTCGGTATTATGCAAGACTACTGTTCTCACAGTATGATTGGACAGGAACTGTTCTTTGATACACGTAGACTGCTCGAAATACTGTGATTGAGCAATGTACACATGTTTGCTAGTATTAATCTACATACATACATTTCCTATACTGTTGACTGACTGTGCTGGATGATATGTTTGTGATCCCAGCAGCTGAATGTGTATCTGCCATGGCTTAGTGGTAACTCACTTAGACTATAGTGTGCAGGGTCAAGGGGTTGCAACGTGGGAGTGCAGATTATTTTATTAATGGGCACAATGAGAGCTGTTGGCTACAGAGTGACTAAGGCACTGAAGAGAAATTGTAGGTGGGTATGCGCTGGTTTGCACAAGGCTCAGCATTGCTGACCTATGGTTGTGGCGTCATACACTGAGTTAGCTTCTACATTGCTTAACCAATGTGGGCATTGCTTACCGCCACCCAAACAGGCTTAAACCCGCTTGCTCCCACATACCCCCATGCTACTTCATATATTTAGCTTACGTTTGTTGACCGGGACAATCCGACTAGATGCTTGTCCATTTTCAGCGGTGGCCCAGTGAGTAGAGTTCCACAGTAAACCCCAGCTACTCATTACAAGTAATACTGAGGTGTTCACATTCATAGAGAGTAACAGACTTAACATAGCTACATACCACATTCTTCATGCTTAGTTTACATTAACATGTCTGTATTATATATGCTTAGGTCAGGTTTGCATGTCAGGTGTGACTGTTGTCAAAGGTCAGTTTAAGGTGAAGTTGGATTCCAGTTTAACACTTCTGGATAGGTTACACTCAGGCATTCGGGTTAGGTTTAGTTATTCCATACCTGTGTGGTAGAGTAGAAGATAACAGTGAAGGGATAGGTTACACTCAGGTGTTTGGGTTAGGTTTAGTTATTCCATACCTGGATAGGATACACTCAGGTATTCGGGTTAGGTTTAGTTATTCCATACCTGGATAGGATACACTCAGGTATTCAGGTTAGGTTTAGTTATTCCATACCTGGATAGGTTACACTCAGGTGTTTGGGTTAGGTTTAGTTATTCCATACCTGGATAGGATACACTCAGGTATTCGGGTTAGGTTTAGTTATTCCATACCTGGATAGGATACACTCAGGTATTCGGGTTAGGTTTAGTTATTCCATACCTGGATAGGATACACTCAGGTATTCAGGTTAGGTTTAGTTATTCCATACCTGGATAGGATACACTCAGGTATTCAGGTTAGGTTTAGTTATTCCATACCTGGATAGGATACACTCAGGTATTCAGGTTAGGTTTAGTTATTCCATACCTGGATAGGTTACACTCAGGTGTTTGGGTTAGGTTTAGTTATGCCATACCTGTGTGGTAGAGTAGAAGAGAATAGTGAAGGAGTAGGTAGGTAGGTAGAGGGAGGGACATTGTAACTGTATAGTAGGCTATTGGAATAATTGGTAGGAGAGCAATAGGGAAGACATGACAAAAGATGTCGGTTTCACTAGTTAATGTAGAGGTATAGAGTGTAAGTTGAGGGGGGGATTTTCCAGGTGGTGAGCATGTGCTGATCCACATGTGCTTGTGGTGTTTCTTCATGTGTTATTTACATGTGTCCTGTGGGACAGCATGTGGGTAGGGGGTTCCAGATTCTGCCAATATAGTTGTGGAAGAGGGTGTTACCTATTTGTAACTTTAAACATTAATAGAAATGAAAAAGGGGTTGATAGGTGAGTGGTGTTCATGGGGCACAAAGAGGGAGAGATAGTAGGGGAATTATCCAGGGATGTGCAGGAAGGCTGAAGGGAAGGTCCACAACTGGGTATTTCTTCTACAGCAACAGCTGTGCATATACTCTGCATTTGGAGGTTGATTTGGACACTCACACCCCTGGGTGGGGCTGAGGACTACAATAATAACTTGTGATGCCAATTAGATCGGCTTACATGCCTACAGTGGGGTGTTGCGACCATGTGTTCTTTGGTGTTATGTAGTGGGTTTTGCAACAACACATCTGGTTATACCATACTTTGCCATGTAAAATAGACTGTGCTGCACTGGGACTCGTACCGGGAATGGCTGCTTGTTAGGCGGCAGCGCTGCCCAATTCACACTATTGCTTACATCCCTGGGGCGGTCCAAATAGAACCACTCCAGCCAACAACTGCATGCCTCGGCCAATAATTTCATACCCATAGTTCCCCTCCATCCCTCCTCTACAGCACTCATCCTTACTCTGGGTACAGGTCGGGTCTAACCACACCACTACACACTGCCCACTCTCCACTTCTCGGGACCCATCTCATACGTTGTCTCGACCCATGGGTCATCAGGCTTTCCCCACCCTTGTAGTCCAAGTACATACATGATAAAAAGTCTGTTGAAGACACATCAGTAAACGGCAACACTCTAATGATAAATTCTTATTTAATTCAATAAAAAACGGACAGTACATTCAAAGATACTTAGCGCTTTCACCCAGTTCCATACCGGTAGTAGTATGAAGAAACCCGGTATGGAACTGGGTGAAAGCGCTAAGTATCTTTGAATGTACTGTCCGTTTTTTATTGAATTAAATAAGAATTTATCATTAGAGTGTTGCCGTTTACTGATGTGTCAAGTACATACATGCCCTGCCTTGCTAAATCGTTGCACGGATGGGACTCCGATCATCAAATATTTTTGGGGTGTCCCGCAAGTGACGTTCCTGTCTCTGTTGCAAGATTAGACTTAGCGGGTCCACACTGGTTGTGTCCTGCCTGTGGTTTGGGGAGCAGTGAATTGTTCACTTTGTGTGTTTGTATGTTTCCCCTGTCTGGATGGGGGGGTAATAATACGTGTTACATGTATGTTGATTGGGCCCCTCACCCCCATTGGCACAGCCTGTGATCATATGTCATTCTTATGTGCTGTATCATACCATAGATATATATCTGTGTATATACACACACACATATATATATATATATATATATGTGTATATATATATATATGTATATATATATATATATATATATATGTATATATATATATATATATATATATATATATATATATGTGTGTGACTGCATTTATAGATATGTTGCATCCATTTAGATAGTAATATATTTGCACACACACATCCAGCTAGATGTAGGTATACATTCTCTGTACTGTTGCATGACTGGGCTGGAGTTATGTTTCTGACAACATACAATTTATGCATATCTGGCATGGCTTAGTGGTAAATCATTTTGTGTATGGTGTGTATGGTCCTGGTTTCCAGCCTTGCAGAAGCTGTTTGTTTTGTTGCTGGGCAGAACACCAGCCATTGGATATGGAGTGATTAAGGCACTTTAATGTAGTTGTAAGCGAGTTTGCATGGGTTTGCACGGAGGTAAGCACTGCTAACTTCCGGTCACAGTTTCTTACACCCAGTTAGCTTCTCCTTTGCTTAATCTGTGTAGGCAGTGCTTACCCCCATGCAAACACCCTTGCACAAGCTTACTATTGCTTACATATGCTTACTACTGCTTATCTGTGCTTACACCTGCTTACTGCTGCCTTATTCATTATGATACTGACTCTTCACATGTGCATTTCCTGCAGTACTTCAGTTCATAAATATATGTTATTTAGTGGGTTTTGCAATACAAATACTGCTTATACCATGCTTTGCCATGTAAAATAGACTGTACTGCAGTGGGACTCAAAGTGGGAATGCCTGCTTGTTAGGTGACCACTCTTCCCACTACACTATTGCTGAGATGCTTCATTTGCATATATCTTCCTTGTTATCCTCTTCAGCCTTTTCAGCTACTTTAACCATAGCTAAGCAATGGACACACATGTGCACCTATGGTTAGCTGTTCTCTGAGTTTTAGAGGACAATACAGGGGGTTTGTCTTTTGATTTTTATGTCCTGTTGCTGTCGTACACATGGGGGACTGTTGGTGGGGATATGTGGACACCTATGAGTGGTCTCGCTCATTTATTTCCACTTTCTGCTGTTCAACATTGCAGGGGCATGTTTATTCTGATAGCTCTGCTCTCAGACACTCCCCCTGCACTCATACACATTCCGTGTAAGCCTGGAAGCTTGGGCAGTGTGCTTTCATTAATATGCAGGGTACGCTGCCATCCTGCTCCTAAACAGGTACTTCTGTGCAGGACTAGACTAGTCCTGCACAGAAGATTAGTAAATCTGGGGGATGGTTTCAAAAAGACAGACTACTGCAGTGTTCACCATATCCACACTTACTGCACAATGCTCACCATATGGACATTACAGCAGCAGAGCTCATCATATCCACATTTACTGCACAATGCTCACCATATGCACATTCATAGCAGCAGTGCTCACTATATCCACACTTACTGCACAATGCTCACCATATGCACATTACAGAAGCAGTGCTCACCATATCCACACACAATGGCCACCAGTAGTGCTCACCATATCCACACTGACTGCACAATGCCCACCACATTACAGAAGCAGTGCTTATCATATCCACATTTACTGCACAATGCTTACCATATGCACATTCATAGCAGCAGTGCTCACCATATCCACACTTACTGCACAATGCTCACCATATGCACATTGCAGAAGCAGTGCTCACCATATCCACACACAATGGCCACCAGTAGTGCTCACCATATCCACACTGACTGCACAATGCCCACCACATTACAGAAGCAGTGCTTATCATATCCACATTTACTGCGCAATGCTCACCATATGCACATTCATAGCAGCAGTGCTCACCATATCCACACTTACTGCACAATGCTCACCATATGCACATTCATAGCAGCAGTGCTCACCATATCCACACTTACTGCGCAATGCTCACCATATGCACATTTACAGCAGTAGTGCTCACCATATCCACACTCACTGCACAATGTCCACCACATTACAGAAGCAGTGCTCATCATATCCAGACACAACACTCACCATATGCACATTACAAAAGCACTACTCACCATATCCATATTTACTGCACAATGCTCACCATATGCACATTTACAGCAGTAGTGCTCATCACATCCACACTCACTGCACAATGCCCACCACATTACAGAAGCAGTGCTCATCATATCCAGACCTACTGCACAACACTCACGATGTGCACATTACAACAGCAGTACTCTCCATATCCACATTTATTGCACAACATTCACTATAGTCACATTTACAGCAGCAGTACTCACCCTATCCACACTTGTTGCACAATGATGATTTACAGCAGTATTGCTTAAAATATCCTCATTTACTTCTGCAGTATGCACTATATCTATACTTAACTGCAGCTGTGCCCTTCTTAATTAGAATCATTAGTAGTTTGAAATCTAAAGCAGGTGCAGTAGTATTGTAAACAAAAAGTTATCCAGATCAAATATATATAAAAATGTAAGTTGTTTATATCACAGATACTCTCATGTGTAGATAGTTTGGAAAATGGCCACAGAGTGATCCAGGAAAGTGTTGTTTTCACATGCATGAGCAGCCCTACACTGTTCTAGCATGGAAAACCAGAAAATATGCAAATCACCTCATTTGCTGGTGAAAAACATGCAAATGAGGTGATTTTGTGATCCACCAAGCTGCCAGGTCTCCAGGCTTGAACAGTGTCAGTGCAGAAACGTATTCAGCTAGTAACCAAATACATTTCTGCATCTGACAAAATGGAGGCGTGACAGCTCATGTAAAAGCATGTATTATGTTTAATACACATGCCAATGGCCAAATATAAGGCCATTGGCATTAAAAACAGTTTATTTATTTTTTTAAATTAAACTTTTTTTTTTTTTTTTTGGCTGATCTCAACTGTTTAAGCTTACATTAGTGGGATAGTGCCGAAAATAAAAAAAAATGAGAAAAGTCAATTTTAAGTTAATTCTGCATTTTGCCATTATAGTCAATGGCATGCAGAATGTAAACAATACCAGTGAGCACTGGTTGTCAAGGGGAAAGGGTCCATTTTAGTGCAGTAACTAATGACCTACACACTGGGGTATGCAAATGCAGGGAGTTATACTGAATCACAAATTTCTTCAAAGTGTTATCTTGTACCTAACCGTGTAGGTGCAGCAACACAACAGTGCAAGTGTAAGAGCTGAATGACTTCATAAGGGGGTGTGTCATGCTTGCTGTAAGCTCATTGGAGCTCTATGGCCTGTGTTTGCCCTTAGCTAAGCACAGCTAAGGAAGGGGATGTGTCAGATGTGCCCGAGCACTGTGTACATAGCCTAAATGGGTGTGCGCACCACACACCGGGATTTAAACAAAACAAGAAAAAAAAAAAGAGGACATGGCAGCACTGTTGACATTTGAGCACTAGGTATGCACAGCACACCTCAGGGCTTAAATAGGAAGGAACTGGGAAGGGGAAACAGCAATAGGAAGGCAATCAAGGAGAACTAGCATAGCTGGTAGGTGGAATTTATCAGAATCAGCCAAACACACATGCAGCAGCCCAGCACACTACTATAAACTATGCAAACACCTTTCAGACTGGATGTAGGAGAAACAGCAGTAGGAAGGCAGTCAAGGAGAACTAGAATAGCTGGGAGGTGGAATGTATCAGAATCAACCAGTTAGACATGCAGCAGTCCAGCACACTACTATAAACTATGCAAAGACCCTACAGACTATTTTTTCCCCACAAACTCTACACCACCGGTGTACACAGATGGGGGATTTTTACCTGTCAAAACTAATTAAAAATGCTAGAGGCTGCTGCTGCTTTACTGCATCAATATGTGCTAGAGACTGGGGGTGGTGAGGAGGGTAATTCTGACAACCGACCCACAGTGAGGAGGAGGAGAAAAGTGTACAGACCCAGAGTAACCTACCAGGGCCTACATGAGCTGGAGATAGTGGAGCACTATAGGGTGGACAGGGACATTCTACAGCAAATCGTTGAGCTGTGCCGGCCATGTCTCACATACAGAACTAATAGAGGGGAACCCATCCCAGTGGATACCAAGGTATCTCTAGATTTAAGAATACTAGCCACAGGTACTTTCCAAAGACCAACTGGGAATATCATAGGGGGGCTCACAGGCATCAGCATCCTGGATGCCATGACACCACATGCCAATGAGCACATTTATTTCCCCACTACCCGTGAGTTGTTGACCAGAAGTATGCATCTCTTCCACCGTATAGCAGAATACCCTGAGGTAGATGGTGCTATAGACTGCATGCACATCCACATCAAAGCACCACCCGGTGAGTGGGGTAGGGTCTACATAAACCGCATGGGCTTCCCCTCCATCAACTGCCAGGTTGTGTGTGATGCCCAGGGCATTATCATGAATGTGTGTGCTGGCAGCCCTGGAAGCTATCATGACTCCCACATCTGACATTGTTCACAGCTGCATCAGGTGTTTGCCAGTGGGGACATCCCATATGGCCATCTAGTGGAGGATGCTGACTATACACTGGAACTGTGGCTGATGACACCCATCAGAAATGCACACACACCCGAACAAGAACACCATAATGAGGCATACGCACAAACCAGGATCATTGTAGAGCGTGTGTTTAGGATGCTCAAGTCATGGTCCTGCTGCCTTGAGATATCTGGTAGAGCCTTGCAGTACTCACCAGCTACATGTACACAAATGTTCATAGTATGTGCCATGCTACACAATATAATCCTGTGGAAACAGCTGCAGCAGGAACAGCACGGGGCAGGGCCATACAGCCCCCACCCACCATTGCCAAGGCCAACACTGGCACAGAGGGACTCAGAGGAGAAACACCCTGAGCCTGCCCCTGTAGGCAGAAGGAGGCATGCACAGTGTGCCCAGGCCTTGACAAAGAGGCAATGCATAGCACACACACTGACACTGCAGGGACCCAAGGACTGATACTTTTGTCCATCTTGCACAGACAGTAAAAGGGATGCCAAACATGACACTACCTGAACTTTACCATGTACAGGGAGTGTACTATATGCATCCAACATAGTCAGCCCTCCAGCACCGCCCTCAGTACTGGCCCAGCAACAAGGTCATTCACCCTTCCTATCAATTACTGAATGGAGTAGTATGTTCTCATAGTTGTATGTATGATATGGATGCAAGCATGCAAGGGAATTGGGTGGCTGAATGGGATAGTAGCAGACAGCTATATGGGAGAGCAGGAAATTCACAACAAATACTGCTGTCAACATACTAGGCAGCACTACAGAAGGAAACAATCCCCACTGCAGTACTTGTCATGGTCCAAATAACTGTAGGTGTTAATAGGTCACATACATGGATGTCAATGAGGATCACATACCCACCCCCAGCCTCACCCAGCAGGACAGGTATAGATGACCATAAAGAAAGGCTGGGCTAAAGCCCCCAAATGATGGCAATGGTGAACAGCTCCCCACCAGACCTACACAGACATACTACAACAGGTCTGGCAGTTGCATATTAGTTCTGAAGGGTAAGAAGTCTGAAACTGAAGCATATGCTATTAAGATCTAACATGTTTACTCTACTGATATTCCTCCTTTCTGCATGATAGGTCACAATACAATATGAAATGGAAGCCAACAGATTAACCAAAATACCAGTACAGTTATTGCAAATGTTTAAAGTCTGCAGGTGTGTACCCCCCCCCTCCACAATCCCACATAGAAATGCAATAACAGATGCCTACAGTCCTCTGACAAAGGCCCATGCCTTACACATAGTGCCAATGTATGGAATGTCAGGGGGTCCCAACTAACAATCTAACACAGTAAAAAGAAAACAAATGCAAGGCCATGTTGACAAATGCCAGTAGCATGCCTCCCCATGTCCTACTGCAAGGACTGTGGACCAGGCCATAAATACTACTGGGATAAATATCCAACTATAGGGATACCTCTGAGATCTTGCATACCTAATGTTAGGAAGAGGAGAGAAGAACAGAGGGATGTCATGGAGTGTGTCAAGTCTGAAACTCTAATGTCCACCCATACTACCCCTTGACTGCAAATCCATGAATGAATAGCCACAGAACTGCTTGTAAAGCACAATGTGAAGGTAAACTTACCCGATATATGAGTCCCTCCTCTGGATAACCTGGGTATATCTATACAGCTGAGAGGTATGGCCCCAGCAGGATATGGCCATTCCGTGCATTTGAGAAAACCACAAGGAGGGGATCCCCAGCCAGCATACTAACAGGATGCTAGACCATTTACACAGAACCAGCAGTCTATTATCTGTAGCTACCCCTCCACAATGTGAGGTGTGTGCCAGAATGTGTAGTCTATATGCCTCAGAATATTGGTCTCAGCTTCCTTCATCCTGTATTTCACAAGAGCCATTAACTCTGCTGGAGAAGCTTTATTCTTTTGCACTATAGCCAAACTCTGGAACTCCCTCCCATCCTCAATTACCTCTGTAACTTCTTGCACCCACTATAAATCCTTACTAAAATCACACTTCAAAACTTGCCAGATATGCCCTTGCAACCCCCCCTCTAATACCATCTACTCCCCCCACCCACTACCTCTCTCAGCCCCTATCAACAACCTACTCTTAGCAAGCTTGGCTACTAATGTTCCCAGCTACCTACCATATAATACTAACTTCTTGTAGCAACAACTGCTAATGGCTGTTATGTACCTCAAAACAGTTTGTATCAATTGTTCACTGATGAATCTCAACTACATTTTAACCATGTTTAGTATGTCACCATATTTTAAAATTGCATTATGCTCTACAGCTGTTTTACATCTGTTTTCTTCTTGTCTTGTGTCCTTAACTGGACTAATGTCTATATTTAAATGCTATGTTTTTTAACTGTATAATGCAAATAATACTTAATGTGGAGCTTTTCTCCCCGGGCCTCCTGAAAACGGACGTGTGTCCAGTCGGACTCTCCCGGTTAACAAATGTAAATAAATAAATAAACAAATAAATAAATAGATTTCCCTGGTAAATAACTGTGAACAAAGAATGATAGCTGTCAGTAGTTGATGACATGATACATCATAGTGTAAAACAGTACATATGTCAGAAAATCTATGCTACAAACAAACATGTCACATAAGCAGCAGATACAGCAATAGTTACAGTATCCCCCATATGTTATGCCCATTGTGTCTCCATATTGGCAACCTATCTACAGATATCCTGCAAAAACAGTTTGCTAGGTGTAGCTGTAGCACAAAAAAACCCTGAATTGGAGCTCAACCCCCCCCCCCCCGGAATGGATGCACACACTCAATATAGAAGGTCATACTGGGCATGCTCCTACACTTAACATAAATGAAGCCCATGTCTCACAACACAGTGGACTACAGATATCGGTTATTCACAGCTGTCTGTGCACACACACCAAATTGTACACCATTGATACTTCACACACACACACACACACATATTGGATAGGAATACTCACACATATCTAAGGCCAACACAATATAATATGTCAAACATACACACACAGAGACATGGGGAAGCGAAAGATAGACAATGACAGACAGAATCCTATTATGAGGCCTTTCCCACCCAATACACATCCTATTGGCCTATATCACATGATGTGCTGATGCCATTCACTGTAGAAATACGTTTGGTTAGGCCCCAGCCCTATAGTCTCAGTGGTGCTTGTGATAACTGTGTAACACTACAGTCCAAATAAGTATCCATGTAGCAGTTGTAATCTCAGTCCTGTTAAATGTTAAGTTGTGTGTGAGTGTGTGTGTGTTTCTAGGTGAATGCGGTTGAGGCCATTCACACACACTAAACTTCCCTTACCCCTTCTTCAGCACTGCTGCTGTCACTCCCCTTCAAAGATACATTTGGAAAACTCTTCAATATATAAGCTCCATGGTGCTTGTGATAACTGTGTAATACTATAGTGTAACAAACTAGTTAGGTAGATGTTCTACTCCTGGTCCTGGCACCTGTGAAAATGTGTGTGTTTGTGTGAGAGAGTATGTGTGTCTTTGTAAACACCTGATTTTGTGGTTATTCACAATTACTACACTTTCCTTACCCCTCCTTTAGCCTGATGTCACTCACCTTCAAAGATACCTTTGGACAGCTCTCCAATATATAAGTTTGTGGACTTGCAATAACTGTGTAATACTATAGTGTAACAAACTAATTAGGTAGAAGTTCTAATCCTGGTCTAAGCAACTGTGAAAATGTGTGTGTTGAGTGTGTGTGTCTTTGTAGACAACTGATTTTGTGGTCATTCACACTTACTACACTTACCTTACCCCTCCTTTAGCACTGCTGCTGATGTCACTCACCTTAGAGGTATGCTTGGACAAGGTTCTACCTATAATCTCTGTGGTGCATGGGATAAATGTGTAACAATGTAATAGCAGTAACTACATAGGTAGGGGTTTGAATCTCATTCCTAGCAAGTGTTTGGGTGTGTATGTATATCTGTACCTTAAAGATTTTGGCCCCATTTACACCCAGTACACTTCTCAGTGCCTGACTTTAGCAGTCCTTCAGATATCATTCACCATAGAAGTATCTGTTGGAAACTCTAAAGCATGTAAGGTCAGTGGTGCACATGGTAAATGTGTAACATAATGGTCTGAAAACATAGTTAGATAGAGGTTTGAACCTCACTCCTGCCAAATGTAAATGTGTGTGCAGGGTAAAATATTTTGTGAAATCTCTCAGCCACTGCATCATCCAATGCCAGTATTTTCAAGGGCTGGTGATGTTCCTCACCTTAGAAGTACCTTGGGACAACATCCATCCTATCAGCTCTGTGGCATGTCTGATAAATGCGTAACACTCTAGTAGTAATACATAGGTAGGTAGAGGTTTGAAACTCAGTACCGGCAAGTGTGTGGGTGTCTGTCTGTCATCAGTATCCTGTGTGGGTGTTGGTGTGATTGTGTAATAACAAGATCCATTGGGGGTGGGTTTTGCTAAATTATTATATTGAAGACCTAGTATATGTCCCAATGTCCACATTACAAGGCCAACAGTTGTCAAACACCATAGAGGTTGATGTAGACAATCCACAGCCCTAAATGTCTAGGGCCATGTGCAATGACTATGTGACAGTATGGATTTGTGAACAATATAGGCAACCCTTATAATACTCAGTGACCACTCTCCACCTATGGATCCTACACAAACACACTTGGCTAGGCAGCAACCACTATATCGGTAGTTATTCTATAAATTACCCCACAGATAGTACCCACAGTGTGACTGCAGTGGACTACATGCCTGTCGACCACAACAGTGCCACTGACATCAGAAAGTACTTTAATGTGTTACATCTCCTGACTGTGTGTTATCCATCAAGTAAAAGGACATGGCACCCTGTTCCATCCCCTCAGTAGCCCAATCAATGTGTACAGTGGCCCTTTTGCCATGTTCCCCACTGGATGCCTGCAACAACTGTAGAGTCTGCAAATGTACCCCACAAAGAGAATACCATGCCTTATATACATGCCCTGTATGGACAGACGCCGATAACTCCACTGAATCCCCGTATCATACTGTCTATGTAGGTGCAATCACTACCTCAGATACATAGCCAGGTATCAACAAACAAGGTCAGGAATGCTAATTCTGAAGATACCAATCTGTCCACACAACATGCCCCAGAGACCTTAAGCACACTTCCACACTTCAAAGAACATGCATGTGGGACATGTGCACAACACAGACAATGTCCAAGTTATGGAATATAAAGCATATACATGTGAAGCAGTGCACATCACTGGCCACCCACAATAGAAATCTATATGAGTGGCTGGGGAATACAGTACCCACCCCTGGGGACCACTACAGTGATTATACTCCTAAGCCACACTGGGGACTATTTTCATGTGGCCTGATGCCAGGGTATTCCTTTGGGCTAGCCTTGTAGAGCCTTCAGGCCCATTCACCTACTACACACCTATGAAGCAACGAACCTATGGATCTCAGTACTGGCAAATGTGTGTGTGTGTGTGTGTGTGTGTGTGTGTGTGTGTGTGTGTGTGTGTGTGTGTGTGTGTGTGTGTGTGTGTCAGAATAGTAATCTCACTGTGTTTGATTGATGAATATCCCCTGTGGCTGTGGTTATTAGCAATCAGAGGTGTGTCCAAACCACAACACGTACTATTCTCCATTCTACAACAGATGTAAATCAAAATATACCTAAGTACAACCCTCAACCCTATAATCTGTGAGGCATATGCAATCACTGTGTTACAGACTGGGGAGTTCCGTGCACATACTGTACCCTGCCTACGACATGGTGGATGTGTAACCACATTGCCATACCCCATGGTCTTGCTGCAGGGCCACATCCTTGTGGCACACAGATGCCTAGAATGGAAATAGGATACAGCATGTGAGCGCACATTCACTTAGCACTTCACTTGTGGGGGGAGACAGGGGTAAAGTTGGCACTGAATGTGTTGCCAAGACTGTGGCCAATATCTGTTGTCTCGGGATAGGTATTAGCATTGTGCAGTAACTCACAATACTTGTGTTTAATGCTGTGGAGGTTGTTGATGTAACTATCAAAGGCTCTCTGCCATCATAGATGCCTGTAGGGGATTCCATGAGGGATCCAAAGTTGTGTTTCAGGCTAATAAGGGAGTTTAACAGTCATGGGACACCACCTTTCTTTGCAACAGTGTTCTCCTTTTGATGTACACTTTAGTAATGGCAGGGAACCATCACATTGTCTCCCAGTGCTTGGAGGACAATGTCTGGGTTTGGTTGGCTCTGGTTAGTACCATGCATTCATGCACCTGTTTGTACAGTGCCTATGTGTATGATGCCACAGTCATGCAACTATCTCTCATTTCCATTGGTGGAGTGAAGACATCCACCCCTGTTTTCATAGCTGCAAAGTCAGCTTTGGAGAGGTTTTGCAAGGTAGTTACCTTTGTGGGGGGGGGGTGGCTGACATGTTGCGTTCCATGTTGATTACAGCCTGTGTGAATCTCACCATGCAGGGATTTGCAGCTATGGATGTGCAACAGTCCCATATCTAAGTAGTCAACACAGGTCAAGGTTGTTACATCCTCTACTGGGGGTCAGTATGAGCTGGTCCAGGGCAATGGAAATGGTGACTCCCAGAAGTATTGAGCCACTGTACTGGTGCTTGGCCACTTTCCACAGGTGATGGAGGGTTAGTTGAAGACTCATACTATGTTAGTGTTGCATTGGACCATTATAGATGTCAGGGTGTTGAGGAATGTGCATTGGCAGTCTAGAGACATAGATGTGGACCCAGAGCAGGCTATGGTCTGGATTGCACTATTACCCTAAGGCAGTTGTACAGGAAGTATCTCCAATGCATTATGATGGGATGCTACTCTGGAGGTTTTCCTAGCCATAATTAATATGGAGACAGCACCACCTGTGGAGTTGTGGTGTGGTCCATGTTTGGGGGCTGACAGCTGTGGAATGCATCATAGCCTGATACTCCAGCTCTGCTGTCTGCTGCTGTAAACCACCTCTCCATTACATCAGACAGATGTCCTCCACTCCAATGACTTCTATGAGTGACTGCATCCTGACAGTTAGATGTCTACTGTTGATCAGCGTGACCCTCAGATTGCATACATGTGTAGCTCTTATGGTGGTAATAACATTAGGAACACTGCCTAATAAGGCATCATAGGGGTGGCAAGACACTTAGCCAGTACCTGGAAACCCAGCGGTGACAGATATAGGACATCTGTGATAGGTCATTGGGTTCTGTCAATCATGTCACCCCAAGCAGAGAGGTACTGGATCCCCTGAAATGACACATAACATGTAAACCAATGTTGCAGTCAATCTGTAGATAATACTGCAGCATCATTCTGGGTGACAGCAGTACACTACCCAGGGCTACTGTCAAACCTGCCTAGACCATATAATCAGAGAGTTCAACCATGTCTCTTGTCAAGTCATTCACATCCACATGGATACAGAGTGATACTCATAGTTGTTGTGGAGTGCCATGACTGTCTGTGTCATGTGTTGGATGCTGGCATGTGATATATATTTGGCTGTTACCTGCTCCATATTCAACTTAGTGAGTGGGATATGTGTGTGCCTCAGTATTGAGTTCCCCATGATCACTGTATTGTGCAAGGTGGTTAGCCTTAGGAGCTTAGGTTGAGGGGCACACTGTGCAGGTTAAATATGTGTCCCTTGGCATGTGTCATGTCGCGGTGTCTGAGTGGGTGTCTATCTTGCTAGTTTGTCCTGTTTGAGTAAATGTCCATTGAGTGCCTCTGTGAAGGTGGGTGTGTGGCTTTTCACTGTATGTCATGGCTATCAAAGTGAGTGTCATGGTGAGTTATGTGTTCCACATGGTGTGGTGCAGGTGTTGATCATATCCTCATGACCTGCTAGTCCAGTCTTTGCTGGAGAGTGCATATGTCCACTTTGGGTGAAATATGGGTAACCCTCACAGGTCTGAGTGTTTAGAGTTTAGAGGGAGGTTTGCCTTTGTACATGAGGCAGTTGCAACAGTGCCTTAGAATGGACAAGTGCTCCAGGTTAATGGGTAAAAGCACAGATAACCACCCTACAAACATGGTAGGAGGAGTGGACATAACTATTAAGTACTGGGGCTGCATCTGTAATGAACGAGTACTGCTGACAGCTCCCAGGTGTGCCACAATTCTTGATACAATAACCTGGTGAAGTGACAAGCCGTAATGCTAGTTGAAGTGCAAAACAGGAAGAACTAGCATGTTGTATGGGTGGAACAGAAGGTAGACTGCCTGCCACCTGTAATACTTTACCACAGCTGTGCAGTTATCAGCAGCTTTGGCTATGTGAAAGTCCAGTAAGCTCTGTAGCACATGAGGTAACTGTGTAACATTAAACTAGACATACCTAGATAGGCAGGAGTTCTAATCCCAATACTTAACATTATAGTAGACATACCTAGATAGGCAGGAGTTCTAATCCCAATACTGGCAAGTGTGTGTGTGGATGTGAATCATCTACTGTCTGGCATATACCATTTGTGACCTGTGTACTACCATCTACACTTCCCTTCACTCCAATTTAATAGTCCTGTTGATGTCATCCACCTTATAAGTACCTTTGGACGAAGTAGAAAACTATAAGATCTGTGGTGCATCCGCTGACTGTGCACTGTAGTAGGACTACCTAGACAGGCAGGAGTTCTAATCCCAGTACTGGCAAGTGTGTGTGGTGTACTGTCTGGCTTATACCATTTTTGACTTGTGTACTACCCTTCACACTTCCCTTCACTCCAATTTAGTAGTCCTGTTGATGTCATCCACCTTAGATGCACCTTTGGAAGAGGTGGAAATGTATAAGCTCTGTGGCACATCTGATAACTGTGTAGCACTATAGTAGGAATACCTTGATATGTGGCAACTGTTTGTGTGTTTGTGAGGATTATATCTTGTGTGGCTTATACCATTTTGATGTGTATACCATACATGTCTGGTGACCACCTCTCACTGCCATTACTTTATATAGTGTGGTAACAGCATCTGCCTCACATGCAGCATGTTAAGCCATTGTTCAGAGGTTCATAGGTTCATAGGTAGGTACTAGGCTATCTGCCCAAAGGCATTTATAAGCCTAGCTGGAATGTGTTGGCTTTCGCCACCCCCTTAGATTAATTCCCTGTGCCTCTGTCCAGCAGAGCCATTGAAGTGATCCCTGGGGTAAACTTTCTGTTTACCATCCACTCATCAAGGTTTCTCTTGACGAGGGTTAGTGAGGAGCTCTGCCTAATGTAGATTGGAATCTTGTTCCAGAGCATGGGAAGTCTCTGGGACAGGAATATATCCCTCCTGCACGTCCTATTTATTGTTGTGATGAGGATTAGATCCCTGGAGCATGTGGCTTGAGGAGATATGGTTTTCTTTAGGTGGAGCATGTCCATCAATTTTGGGTTGGACATGGCCTTGTATATCAGGCAGAGATCACCTCTGAGTAGGCGGTATGCAACAGAGTACAGCTGAAGTTTCTTCAGTCGAGCTGCATAGGGCATCTGATTGAGGCCAGTGATCCTCTTGGTGAGGAACTTCTGTGGTCTTTCCAGTTGTTGCAGGTGTCTTGTAAGGTACATCCAAAATGGGGCATGGTACTCTATGATGGGTCTGATGAGTGACGCGTAGATGGGTCCAATGACCTCTTTCGATCTGGATGCAAACCCTTTTGTGATTAGATGGGCCATATAGAAGAATTTTCTAACCGCTTTGGCAATGTGATTATCAAAGGAGAGGTTACTATCTACTTGGGTCCCCAGATCCCTTATTACGTCATCCGTATTTAGGGGGCTACCACCTATGTGGTAGTTTGTGTGTACTTTGTTTTTACCAAAGGGGATGACTATGCACTTTTTGGCATTTAGCTTGAGGCCATGGTTTTGACACCAGGTATCTGTCTCAGTGAGACCCTTTTGGAGGATGTCTGTGTCAGCCGGAGAGTTAATTATAGCCCCTAGTTTGCAGTCGTCTGTGAACTTGATCAGCAATAGTCCTTCTGTGCTTGCCTGTAGCTCTGAGAAGTATATGCCGAACAGGAGGGGTCCTAGGACTGAGCCCTGGGGAACATCACTTTTAACCGGTTTAGAGTCAGATGTGGGTTCTGACCATGAGCCAGTTGGCAACCCATCTTGTGATGTAGGGGTTTATGTTCAGGCTGGTGAGCTTGTCTATAATACCTGAGTGGGGAGTGGTGTTGAAGGCCTTTGCGAGGTCTAGGTAGGCTGTGTGGACCACCTTTCCCTTGTCTATAGCCTTGGTAACTGTCTCAAAGAAGTCCACCAGGTTTAAGAGGCATGATCTGCTCTTAACAAAGCTGAACTGGGTAGGGTCCAGTGTTAAGAGGTTTCCAATGTCTCTGTTAATGAGATCCATGATGATTAGCTCCATAGCTTTGTAGACCAAGCTAGTCAGGCTTATAGGGAGATAGTTCCTGGGGTCAACTGTGGCTCCACCTTTGTGGAGTGGAATAACTGTTGCTGTGTACCACTCTGTGGGTATGTAGCCTGTTGAGAGGCTGAGTTTAAACAGTGTGTTTAGGTGAGGGGTTAGTTCATCTTTGAGCTTGTGTAGGATGCAGCCTGGGACACTGTTAAGTCCCATTGATGCTGTGTTTTGGCTTTGGAGAGGGCTGTTTTAACCTGAGTGTCTGTGATTTCAGGGGCACTACATTCTTCTGGTATAGTTATGGGCCATTTTTGGGGTGAGAGGAAGGTGAAGTTTGCACTGAACCCGTCTGCCAGGATGTTGGCTATATCGGTCAGTTCAGTGTATTTTGTGCCATTCTACACTAACTCCGAGCAGATCTGAGAATTGCCACTTAGATTCTTGACATTGCTAAAGAATGCCTTGTGGTTATCTTTGGAGTCCATGGCAATTTTTCTTTCAAAGTTAGCCTTGGATGATTTTATGAGGGAACGTAGTTTCTTGCTGATACTAATCAGGGATGTCTTCCTTTCATGGGATTTTACTCTTTTCTGTACTAGTTTCCTCCTTCTATTGTATAGTTTGTTTACGACAGGGGTCCACCAGAATGGTTTCCTTTTCTTGGAGGAGCAAGTCTTGGTTTTGTTTGGGATAGCACGATTCATGCATTCTTGTAGGTGCCCGTAGAGTGCATTAGTAAAGGATTTTGCAGCTTGGACAGCATTATCCTTTAGCATGGGGCATTTGAAACTTCCCACCTTGGACTTAAGTAACATGAAGTTTGCTTTTGAAAAGTTTTTCACCGTGGTTTCTTTGACCGGGGGTGGTGGCGGAATATGGATATCCAGAGTGATTAGTTTATGGTCAGATCTAACCAGCGAGGGGTTGACCTCTGGTGTGGAACACCGGTCGCCCATGTTGGTGATGACCAGGTCCAATATGTTGTCACCCTCTGGTGAGGGTGTTGACCAATTGATCCAGGGCATTTGAGTTTATAAATTCTAGGAAATGTCGGGCAAGGAAGTTCTTACTTGAGTAGTTCTCCCAGTTAATGTTTTGGTAATTGAAATCACCCAATATCAGGGTGTTTGGTAGGACCTTTATGTTTCCCAGTGTTTCCAGGAATGTGGAGTGGGGGTCCTGGGACATGGTGAGTGGTCTGTAGCAAGCTATAATTTGAATAGCAGTTTTGCTCATTACTAGTTGCACGTGGATGATCTCTGAAGCATTGTGCTGTGCCACTAACCTGGAGGTGTGGGTATCCTTGATGAATATGGATACTCCCCCACCTTTTGTATTTCGGTCCGGGTTTTGTGGCCAAAATGTATGGTATGAGTTGCAGCCTGGTAGTGCTGGAGTGCTCTCTGGAGCCTTAAACCAGGTTTCTGTTACTGCACATACATCGATTTTCTCCATACTGAGGAGTGCCTCGAGTGCATGCATTTTGAGGTTTAGACTTCTGGCATTGAGCAGCATTACCCTCAGTTTTTTGTTACTTGTGCTATTTACAGTGGTGGGTTTATCTTTTGAGCCTTGCCTAAAATAGGCACTATGGGGTGGCAAGAGCCTTGGCCAGTATTCAAAAGCCTAAGGGTGACAGGTGCAAGCCGTCTCTAGTGAAGCAGCATGGCTTGTCGAGCATGTCATCCCAGGCTGACAGACACTGGATATCCTTTGAATGACACCAGAAGCTTAGCCAGTTGTTGAAATTGATAATTTTTTCTCTATACCGTGGTATCATTCTTGGTGAGGGCAGGATGCTACTCAGGGTCAGGGTCATACTGGCCTGGGCTACATGATCAGAGAGCTCCTCCATGTCTTTTTTCATGTAGTCCAGGGAGGTACGGCTCTGGTCATTCACACCAACATGGACAATGACAGAGTTATATTTGTACTTGTTCTGGAGTGACCTGAGTGCTTGTGTTATGTGGCGGATCCTGGCACCCAACAGGCAACTAACAGCAACCTTCTTCTTGTTCAGCCTAGTGAGTGGGACGTCAGTGTGCCTGACTATAGAGTCACCTATTACTAGTGTGTTGGGTATGTTATTTTGCCTTAAGGGCTGTGATTGTGTGGCACACTGGTTTTGTGAAGTATGTGTTTCATGGTTTGTGTTGGAGGGGGTGGAGGTTGCTTGGATGTCTGCTTTGAAGGTCTCTGTTGCTTTTGCAGATTTTTATTTAGAGCCTTCGAGTATGTTTTTGTGTATTTATGTGTGATTTTTGCCAGTGCTGGTTTCATAGGTATATGTGAGACTGGTGGTTTGATGCAAGTAATTCCCTTCTCCTCTTGACCGCTTGGTCCAGTCTTGGGTTGAGAGAGCTTAGCCTCCAGTTTGGCATCTCTCGCATGTATTAGTGTTTGGTGGAAGGAGGAGAGGGATGTCTGTGTACATGATGTAATTGTAACATTGCCTCAAAATGCCCAGATTCACCAGTTGGACTGAAGAGTACACCTGAAACTGCCCTTTGGACATGCCTGGATAGGTACAGTGAACTGTTTTATTGACTGGCTGGTAAGGTCAAATAGAGAGCTTTGTCCTTCTGTACAGTATAGGGGGTCTAGTGCTAAGGTTTATTAGTGCTTGCTATGAGTTTTGAGCAAGTGCCAGGATGAGAAGTGAATGATTTGAGTGCTTAAGTTGAAAGTTTATCTAGTTCCAAGGGAAAAATTGAAGAGTAGACTTTGTGGAGCCAGGAATAGTTATACCCTAGCTAACTGGCGCTGCCTGGCATGCAAAACCTTGCAAATGCGGGTTTTATAGCAGGGAAATGAACGAGATAGAAATTAGACCAAAATGGCCAATAAACTACTTATTTCTGGGCTGAAACCACTCCTCCGGGGACAGATAGGCTGCTCAAAGCTCCCTCTCCCACAGTGAACAGACAAACTCCCTTCTATCCAAGTAAAGTATGGGAAAACACAGAAACTTGTAACACAGCCCTGAATTCAGCACTAACCTGAAAACTGGACTAAACTAGCTTAGAAAGGTGAGAAAACAAGTATATTTTTTTGTTTGTTTTTTTCAGAAAATGTAGCAGATACAATCAAAAAAGCACTTTAAAGGCACAGAAATGGCTATCGCACGAGTGTGTAGCCTACTACAGTTAAACAGGTAATTTAAACACAAAAATGACTTTGTTAAAGTGCAGGCAGTAAAATAAGTACAATATGTAGCTGAAGCAAGCTTTTTAAATCACAGAAACTCTAAAAAAAATCGGCGTTTTAGGCGGAATTAGCTAAAGGCAGCAAGAAAATGCAGAAAAATGATACTTAATCACTCCAAAGTCTCTCTTTTGTCTCTCTGCTGCTGTAGAACTCTGCAGGGCGCCAGGCAGGAGCTTGCTGAGATGTATACTAGCACAAAAACCTTGCAAGTGAGGGTTTTATAGCAGGGAAATGAAAGAGATATAAATTAGCCCAAAATGGCCAATAAACTACTAATTTCTTGGCTGAAACCACACCTCCAGGGACAGATAGGCTGCTCAAAGCTCCCTATCTCACAGTGAACAAACGTCCCTCTATCCAAGTAAGGTATGGGCAAACACAGAAACTTGTAACACAGCCCTGATTTCAGCACTAACCTGAAAACTGGACTAAACTAGCTTAGAAAGGCAGGAATACAAGTATATATTTTTTGTCCTCTTTACATATGTGTCTGGCATATCCATATGTTTGCAACCTATAAGTAGTTAGAAATGGTCTGTGTGCCTTAACAATGCTCATATATGTGATATTATAGACAAATAGGCCACAGTGAGTGTTACTGACACATATGGCAGCATGAGGTATTATACCTGACTGAAACATCATGCTGATATGATGTTTACCACCCTCACAGGTGATCAGGCTTGTAGGTGCAATACATGAGTTCAGATGCATGGTTTTACAGGTGAACTGTTCCTGTTATGGGTCGCATTACAGGCTGGAAGCAGTGTGGACTGTCATATTGTGGTCCTAATTAGAATGTAATAAGAACACCTTGCATCTTAAGAGAGGTGTGTACATAATTTATATCCACTGTATACCACTAATGTGTCACACAGGATGCTACCTTAGGCTGTTTGTTCAGCCCATTTTGCTGGCCTCTGTCCAGATGTTTTGGCACGACAAGCTGTGAGGTATGCTACAGGAATGTTGAATTCACGTCAGATAGGCCACAGTGGTGACCACTGTGATGCAATACAGTTAACCGCAGCACAAGTGAACATGCACATCAAGCAGTATAGCTATTACATAAAGCAATATAGCTATTACTGATGGTTGTGTGCATGGTAAATTGCATGTGGTTCACATTCCTGAGGTATTGCCAGGCAACAACAGAACAATGTCTAACTCACCAGCTTCAGGCTGCTGTCCCATATGCAGACCAGAGTGTCCTAGGTAGTTGTGAGAGGGAGTTATTGTCAGAAGACTCACATGTGGCCTTGGTACAGGATGGATGCAGCATGTCTGCACATCTACAGTACTAACCGCAATAATACATAATGTCCTGTTCTCACCATAGATGCATAGATGTCCAACTCTGTGCATTAGAAAACCCCATCCACAACTGCAATCGGGCCTATATAGATATATATATATATATCTATATATATATATATATATATATATATATATATATATATATACATATATATATATATATATATATATATATATATATGTATATATATATATATATATATATATATGGATCTACTTCAGTTGACCTAACTTCCGTTTGCCTGAAATTCATTTGACTCAAATCACCTAAACTTCACTTCAGCTAAATTTCACTTGAGCTAAAACTCATTTCACTGACAATGAGCACTGGCAGTGTGTAGAGCACTAAAAGGTATATGCCCTTTTCCCCACTGTAGTGCGACCCTGGAGTTAGAATATATAGGGGGGGTGTGGGTGGAATAGCCTCCCATCTAGTTTGATTTTATATAATCTGGTTTGCTTTTATATTGTTCAGTGAAACCAAACTACGTGGGGGGGCTACACCCCCCAGTGTATGGGGCTGTACCCCCTCACCCCCCAACTATATTTTCTAACTCCAGGGTCGCACTACAGTGGGGAAAAGGGCATATACCTTTTACTTGCCATACAGTACTATACACACTGCCAGTACTCATTGTCAGTGAAATGAGTTTTAGCTCAAGTGAAATTTAGCTGAAGTGAAGTTCAGTTGATTTGGTCTCAGTCAAATGAGTGTCAGTCAAATGGAAGTTAGGTCAACTGAAGTAGACCCATATATATATATATATATATATATATATATATATATATAATATATATATATATATATATATATATATATATATATATATATAGGTTGGTACTGGGCTATCTGCCCGAAGGCATATATTAGACCAGCCACGTTGTGCGGTATTCAGCGCCCCTTTAGTAGTTCCCTAGACCCTTGTACTAGCAGCTAGTACCCTTGGCCCCTATCTAGTAGTGCTGTTGGTGTGACCCCCGGTGTGAACTTTCTGTTACCCATCCCCTCATCAAGGTTCCTCTTGAAGAGTGATAGTGAGGGGCTCTGTCTTATGTAGATCGGGACCCTGTTCCATAGTAAGGGAAGTCTCTGTGAAGGGAATCTATCCCTCCAGCATGTTCTATTCATTGTTGTGTTGAGGTTTATATCCCTAGAGCGTGTAGCTCAAGTAGATTTGGTTTTGCTAAGATGGAGCATGTTCAACAATTCTGGGTTGGACATGGCTCTGTACGTTAGACAGAGATCGCCTCTGAGAAAGCGGTATGCAACAGAGAACAGTCTTAGCTTTTTCAATCGTGCTACATAGGGCAACTGTTTGAGGCCAGTAATCCTCTTGGTTAGGTACCTCTGTGGTCTCTCCAGCTGCTGGAGATGTCTAGCCAGGTACATTCCAATTGGTGCATTGTACTCAATAATGGGTTTGATGAGGGAAGAGTAGAGGGGCACCATTACATCCTTAGATCTTGATGCGAACCCTTTCATGATCAGATGGGTCACATAGAAGGATTTTCTAACCACTTTGGCAACATGGTTATCAAAGGAAAGCTGACTATCTACTTGGGTCCCTAGATCCCTTATTTCTTCTTCAGATTTCAGGGGATTACCTCCTATGTTGTAGTTTGTGGGTACTCTGTTTTTTCCAAAGAGGATCACTATGCATTTTTTTGCATTTAGCTTGAGACCATGGCTTTGACACCATGCATCAGTCTCATTTAGGCCCTTCTGGAGGATCTCCACGTCGGCCGGAGACTCTATTGTAGCATCCAGTTTGCAGTCGTCCGCAAACTTAGTCAGCCACAGCCCTTCCATGTTTGCCTGTACTTCTGAGAAGTATATGCCAAACAGGAGGGGCCCCAGGACAGAGCCCTGAGGCACACCACTCGTTACTGGTCTGGATTCGGACATAGATCCAGCTACTCTTACTTTATGGGATCTGTCTGAGAGCCAGTTTGTGATCCATCTTGTGACGTAAGGGTTTATGCCCAGGCTGGTGAGCTTATCAATAATACCTGAATGGAGAATGGTGTCAAATGCTTTAGCAAGGTCAAGGTAAGCCATGTGCACCTCCTTTCCCTTATCTATAGCCTGAGTAACTGTCTCAAAGAAATCCACCAGGTTCAGGAGGCATGATCTGCCCTTCACGAAGCCGAACTGTGTGGGGTCCAGTTACTGGTGGTTCCCAATCTCTCCATTTATGAGTTCCATAATGATTTTCTCCATAGCCTTACAGATCAGAGTGGTCAGGCTTATTGGTCGGTAGTTCCCAGGGTCAGTTGTGGCCCCACCCTTGTGTAGCGGGACCACCGTTGCCGTGCGCCATTCTGTGGGCACATATCCTGTGGAGAGGCTGAGACTGAACAGGGTATTAAGATATGGGGTTAATTCCTTTTGGAGCTGGTGTATGACACAGCCTGGGACACCATCTGGTCCCATGGAGGCAGTGTTTTTAGCTTTAGATAGAGCCTTGTTAACCAACATATCAGTAATAATTGGACTTACACAATCCCCTGGAATGGTAATAGGCCCTGTAGGTGGTGAGGGGGGGGGGATTTGCACTGAACCTGTCAGCCAAGATGTTGGCAATGTCAGAAGGGTCAGTGTATTTTGCTCCATTTTGTACTAGCTCAGAACAGACCTGATCATTGCCATTTAGGTTTTTGATGTAGCCATAGAAGGCCTTATGGTTATCCTTGGCAACTTTCTTTTCAAAATTAGCTTTAGTTGACTTGATGAGGGCCCTCAATTTCTTACTAATGCTGATCAGGTATGATTTTTCTACTTGAGATTTGGCCTTTTTTTGTATAAGTCTCCTCCTTTTATTGTATAGTTTGCTTATGGCCAGGGTCCACCAGACTGGTTTCTTCTTGCTTGAGGAAGGAGTCTTGGTTTTATTTGGGATAGCATGGTCCATGCAATCCTGAAGATGCATATAGAGTGCCTTGGTGTAGGATTCCGCATCCTGGATATCATTATCCTTCTGCAAGGGAATAGTGAAGCTTTCCACTTCGGATGCAAGTAGTTTGAAGTTTGCTTTGGAAAGGTTTTTGACTATGGTTTCTTTGACTGGGGGAGGTGGGGGGCTGTGCCCCCACCCCCCTAATTTAATATTCTAACTCTGAGATCGCACTACAATGGGAAAAAGGGAATATTCCCTCATCCCCACTGTACCGTAATCTCCACAAGAGGTTTGCTAGCTGTTCATCAGCAGTATATGTTGATGTACAACTAACAAAACATGCAAACAGCATGGTTTTTTTTCCTTTTTTCAGTCTCCTTTAGTGAAAGTGCATATTTGATGTTATGCACTTTCACTAAAGTGTGTTTGTCAAAGCACGGTTCGATGAACCGTGCTTTTGACGTTCTAACAGATACCCATACACACACACACACACACACACACACACACACACACACACACACACACACACACACACACACACACACACACACTTTCCCTACTGTTGAATGACTGTGCTGCATGATATGTTTGAATAAACATCAGACACATCTACAGCTTGCATGTCTTAGTGGTAACTTGCTATGACTATGGTGTGTAGGATCCTGGGTTCAAAATTTGCTAGGGCTTATTATTTTGTTGCTGGGCAGAACAAGGGGTGTTGTATACAGAATGACTAAGGCACTGTTAAGCAGTTGTAAGCAGGTTTGCATGAGTTTGCATAGTTGTAAGCAATGCTAACTTCCAGTTAACTATACTGACAGACAGTTAGCCTTAAAAGTGTTTAATCTGTGTAGGCATCATTTAGCACCATGTAAACAGGCTTACTCCCACTTACTACTGCTTACTCCCACTTACCCCCGTGCTAATTTCTTTAAAAGAAAAGAAAAAAGGGTGATTGGAAAGTTGTGAAAAGGGGGGCACAAAGAGGGTAAAGCAATATAAAAGATAGCTAAGGATGTGCAGGATGGATGTAGGGAAGGTCCATAGCTGCCTATTTCTTCTACAGCAACAGCTGTGCATATATGCTGAATTTGGAGGTACATTTGGATACTCAAACCCCTGAGAGCGAGGGGTGAGGATAACAATAATGTGTTGTGAAGCCAGTTAGACAAGATTACATGTGTCCAGTGGACACATGTGCAAAATGGACAGCTATGTATGCGGCAATATTTTTTTTTTTGGGAACAGATTGCCCTTTTCTTTTTTTTTAAGGTAAGAGTGGGATGTTGGGGAAGGATAGTAGGTATATTTGGGGAGGTAGGTTGGGTAGAAAGACAGACAAGACAGCATACAGGTGCAGTATATGACACATGTGGGGGGTAAACACCTTGGACGGGGAGGGGTGTTTGGTAATCGGAAGCCCATGAGCCCCCAAATGGATACAGTTTGACTGAGGGCCCTACCCATGGGCAGTCACCACTGCACCTTCACAGCCCCAAAGTTGGCTGTGCTGGGGGCTGAAGAGGTGGGGCAGGCTGACCCTCTAATTGCACCATGTGGCCCTCAAGCAGGTGTAGCAGCTCTCCATATACCTTGCAGAGCTCGCTGCTCACCAGACCCCAGACATGGCTTTGGGTGACAGGATACTGTCCACGCCCACACCCAGGGGGGACAAGCCCCATCCCCTGAGGTGGTTCCACCTGAAGGTGGTGGAGGACCAACAGACGAGAAGGTCCAAGAATGGATCCCAGATGTGCTGGGGACTGGTGCCATGGCCAGATGTGGTGGGGGAGGTGGATCCACTGGGATTGGCCTTCCCTGATGTGCTATGGTGTTGCAGTTTTAGAGCATATGTTAGTTAGTAATGGTAAACACATTCTAGGATTAGTTATAACAGCATGCATGAGTATTCCCATTAACCCAAAACAACAGATTTGGAACATTTGCATAGCAAACAGAACACATGCATATATGGAAACATAGTGGGCATTACACCAGCATGCAGGTTACATTGATAGCAACAGGCCACCTTGACAGTATTTGAAAAGGGAACATTAATTGACATTAATTTCAACATTTGTAGAACAACAGGACATTTGTCCCAACAATAGGTTTGGTGGAAAACATACCCATTCATTTATGTGTTTAGATTATTGGTGAAAATAAGGTGGGGGAGAGCAAGAGATGTCAGTTAACAAATGTAGATTCTTGCAGTGGTCACAGCTTTAATGATCATTGCTCTATAGGTCTTATTACAACAACTATGGCGTTGGCTTGAGCAGTGGCATGTTTGTCCCCCAGTATAATTACAGCCTTCTTATAGATACTTTATACTTTCTCTTACCTGGAAGACCCATGGAGGGAATGTTTGTTAATAATACATGACTGTTTCTACCCATATTTACATAGTTAGGGTTACATATGTGCACTCATACTGTGTGTGTGTGTGTGTGTGTGTGTGTGTGTGTGTGTGTGTGTGTGTGTGTGTGTGTGTGTGTGTGTGTGTGTGTATGTGCTACTGACATACTCTGCACTGATTTGTACTGAGTCACCCTGGTTGTTGGTATTAGGGGCCAGTAGGTATGACTGCATGACACTTTTGACATTTCTTGGGGAAGACCAATTGGTGTATGTAATTACCTTGCTGTCATTTGCAGCTTTGGGGTTGGACTGTGGGTGTTGGACACAGTATTACTACATGCTTCTTATAGCTGCTTTATACCTTCTTTCACCTGGAAGATCTGTGGAGGGAATTTATGTTGATACTACCTGACTGTTTCTACACATATTCACAAAATCCTACTTGAAATTATGCATACAGCTTACTACCACTCTTAGGATTCATACTTTGGCTGTTTCTGCTAAAAGTACAAGTTTGTGTTTCATCAGAATGAGCTATTGAGAAACTGCTGTCACCTCCTTGAATGTTTTCTTTCTAATTGTCTCTTGGTTGTACAATCTGACCTTGTGATTACAACATTTTTATATACATTCCTATACATACCTTTTGACATAGCACAGTGTAGAAAACAGTGGTTTACACAACATTACTATTCTGATCTCAGATCTTGGTGCATGAAACCTTCCAGTCATGCAATACCAGAGTAAATACAACCAGTCTTTGGTTTTCACTTTTATTTACAGGTAATTACACTTTTATTGATATATATAACCTGTATGTCAGTTTTACTCTCCTACTGGCTTCTTCAGTCACTAAAAAACATACCCATTTTAAATACTGCAAGGTGACATTCTACTCCATTTTATTTATTTGCCCTATATAATACCAGCTAGATTGTTACTCACCAGCCTCAGGAAGCAGCCTTTGCAGCCTGCTGGCTTGGGCTTCCAAGTTCACAGCCCTCTCATCTGCAGCTGTACAGGAGATAAGAGAAAACATTTATGCATACCTATCCATCACATACTGGACTTTAGAGACCACTTATTTTGACTAATACTTGCACACGGCTGGAGCATTCCCCTCTCAAGCATCTTGGACCCACTGGTCCAAACAGTCCCTCTTCCTCTGCTTCAAGTCAGCAAGGTGGTGCCAGACCTGCTCACCAGTCCGAGGGATGCCAGTGACAATGGTGAGATCTCGGGCAAGCTGGTCCCAGGCCTCAGCTTTCTGTTGGGAGCCCTGGTACTGATCCTGCAGCAGTCACCCTTCATGGTCTTTAATGAGGAGTCCAACCATGACCCTGGACTTCTGAATGCCCCAGCGCTGTGCCTGAAAGCGCACACCTTCACCTACACCTGCCATAGTGCCTACAGTAGGGTGCTACAACTGGTTATGAGCTGTATTCCCACCTGCGTGGTTTAAATAAAGCTAATTTCCCACCCTCTATCATGATTGGACAGTTTTGAAACTGCTGAGCTAAGTCAAGCATCAGGCAAACCTGCTTAGCTAAGATAACTATTGCTTAAAGAGGTAAGTGCTTAGCCCTGCTTACCAGTGCGCAAATCTGCTTAGCTATTTTAAATCTTGTTTAAACTTTACATTTCATTGACGCCTCATGTTTAGGGCTGCTACACTACCCTGGTTAGCATATACATAATAATATTAACTACCTACTTATGAAAATTACATTTTAGTTGTGTTTCACATATGAAAATGTATTGATTGCAGTTGGGATTGAATCATGACTGACTACAGGCTAGGTGAACATTCTAACCATTACACTATTCCAGCTTTGCTATTAGTAGTGTGTATACTTCTATTTAGCTTCCTTTCATGTTTAAACTCTACTATGCATAGTTGCACGACGGGCACACCCAATAAGTTACACTTAAACTTTATTGCGCACAGGAAAAAAAATAAGGAATATATTTTAAATATTGCTATTAGACACTTAGAGCATTGATAGAATAACAGGCTTTGGATTAGCATGAATTTACTGACAGATGAGTCTTAAGTTCAAATATTTGTCATTATTTAATGACTTCAATTCCCAGCTATTTGCCAGACAGGTGCAGATTTTAGGGGGAACACACCAAAAATATGAAGCAGACACCTGGACCTTATGCAAACATCTGTATGGTTGAGAGGTATGGCTGTCTGTTATTCTCTCCACAGAGACTAACGCGTCAGTGGAGACAATTCTCTAGTGCAGGGGCGTGTGTGTGTGTGTGTGTGTGTGTGTGTGTGTGTGTGTGTGTGTGTCTCACAACAGTATCCTGTGTGGCTCTTGTTGTGATTGTGTAATAACGTGATCCATTGTGGGGGTGGGTTTTGCTAAATTATTATATTGATTATCTAGTTTATGTCCCAACGTCCACATTACAAGGACAACAGTTGTCAACCACTGTACAGGTAGGTGTAGACAATCTACAGCCCTAAATGTGTTGTGCCATGTGCAATGAGTATGTGACAGTATGGAATAGTGAATACAGGCAGCCCTTCTAATACTCAGAGACCACTCTCCACTCAGGAATCATACACAAACACACTAGGCTAGGAAACAACCCCTATATCACTAGTTCTCTTGCAAACTGCATCTCAGATAAAACTGATGGTGAGAATGCAGTAGACTCCATGTCAAAATGATGACCACACATGAGTGGAGTCATACAGGGTACAGAATCATGTCCTCTAATGTTTACCTACACCTCTGAGGTGCACCCTGGCTGACAATGTTTGCATACAACTATAAGGTGGGTGCTATCATTCCCCCCATGTGATGTTTACATCATGCACAAAGACCACTATGACACATATAACTGTTGTCAGAACCCTGAACATTATCTCAATGCCAGGAGATGTGCCACCATTACCTTTGTGAACACCATGGCTCACATGAAGTAATACATTGCTGGTAGTCCACTGAACAGTGATGTTGTTATAACATAATGGGGAACATGGGTTGACAGTGAGCTGTCTGTTGACCACAACAGTGCCACTGCCATCAGAAAGTACTTTGATGTGTTATATCACCTGACTAAGTGTGTGTTATCCAGCAAGTAAATGACATGGTCACCCTGTACCCTCCCCTCAGTAGCCCAATCAATGTGTACAGTGGCCCTTTTGTGATGTACACCACTGGCACCTGCAACAACTGTAGAGGCTGCAAATGTACCCCACAAAGATAATACCAGGCCTTACACACAGATGCCTGAATGGACAGACTCCTATAACTCCAATGAATCCCTGTATCATACTGTCTATGTAGGTGCAACCACTGCCTGAGTTACACAGCCATGTCTTACCAAACTGAGTCAGGAATGCTACATCTGTAGATCCCAATCTGTCCACACAGCATACCCCAGATACCTCAAGCACACATACACACTCCAAAGGACATGCTTGTGGGATAGGTTCACAATCCAGACACTGTCCATGGTATGGAATATAAATCACATACATGTGAAGTAATACACATCACTGGCCATCCACAATACACATATGGATGAGTGGATGTGGAATACAATACTCACCCCTGGGGATCACTCCAGTGAGTATACTCATTAGCCACACTGGGGACTGTTTTCATGTGGCCTGATGCCAGGGTATTTCCTTGGTCTAGCTTTGTAGAACCTTCATGGCCATTCACCTACTACACACCTAGGAAGCTATGAAACAATGGATCTCAGTACTGCCAAATGTGTGTGTGTGTGTGTGTGTGTGTGTGTGTGTGTGTGTGTGTGTGTGTGTGTGTGTGTGTGTGTGTGTGTGTGTATGTATGTGTGTATGTGTGTGTGTGTGTATTAATCTCAGTGCGTTTGTTTGATGAATACCCCCTGGGGGTGTGGTGATTAGCAAATGGAGGTGTGTCCAAACCACCACACTTACCATTCTCCACTCTGAAACAGATGTTGTCAATCACCATAAACTAGTATACAACCCTCAGCCCTATAATCTGCGAGGTATATGCAATCACTGTTGTACAGACGTGTGAAATTCATGCATATATAGCTGTACCTTGCCTATGACATGGTTGCTGTATTACCGCACTGCCATACCCCTTCCTGCAGGGGCACATCCTGATGACACACAGAGGCCTAGAACACAAACAGGATACAGCATGTGAGAACACATTCACTCAGCATTAAGAATAGCAATAATGCATAATGGCTTAAACTGTACACGCACTCTGATGTGTACCCCTTACAAATGCCAGATGACAGCACCCTACACAGTATTATCTACATACAATTTATTAAGTTCACCCTGTGCATCAAACCCATATTTGCATGTCCCTGCATTGATCTTTTGGATGTCAGGGATCTGGCACAGGTTTCATCATATGCACAGAGTGTTGTGTGGTTTTTCCAGAGCCCTAGGCTGCACCATTCAGTTGACAGTATGGGTGTGTGTTTGGGGTATGGGAATGGCATGGCCTGTGCAGGTGTGGTGTATGTGTGTGGAGGTAAGTTTATTGTGATTGTGATGTGTATATGTTTGTGTGTGTGCATGCACACAGACATGCAATATGGCTGTCCTACACTAATGTTTTTCTGGACAGCTGTAGCCCATACATGGCAGGGTGTACAGTTCACCACCTCCAGCCAGACATGAGAACTACATGGGAACTGGATCTGCCAAGGGTATCACAAGCACCACCACTGGCAAGGCCAGAGATAGTACTACTTCCTGATGGTGACATATGTCTACTGGATCCGCGACCCTTTTGGGACCATCCAAGACCATGTGTCCATGGCCTGCCATGTCTTAGTGTGGACATCACACCACCCTCACTAGTGCTGGAGTTACCGCCCATACAGGAGTGTGATGGTGCATGGCCACATGCACGCCCAGATAATCGTGGTTCTGAACTACCTTCATGTGGCCACTGCCTCCCATCTGCCATACATTCAAGCACAGATACTCCACAGTGGAGGAGTGCCAGGACCTAACCCCACCATCTATCTGCAATCTCATTGCTCTCATGTACGGCTGCAATGAGTTTGCAAAAATTGCCACAGGCACCAGGGAGATGTGCTTCCACCAGCCTGCATACTTGTCTGGTGTTACATTCATTACATGCCTGTGGATCCATTATGAACCGAAACATGTGCCTGGTTACTGCAGCAGTGGCACTTCCAAAATAGGCTGGACAGGCAGCCATTCTCATGTGAGCAACCCTGCCTGCCTGTGTGGGACCTCACCAGTACTATGACTATGGCCAGTGCCTGGGCACTCACTTGCTATAGTCACCACACTTGCATGTTCTGTGCCAGCACCCAGCTGCCCTTCTATTATGGCCACTGGTGATGGGGAATGGGTGGGCATTGTGACTGTGTGGGGATGGTGTTGATATAGGTGGGATGCCAACTGATGAGACAGCTGCAGCCTCTGACAATCTCACCTGTGCCTCACTATGGGTATCATCATGGTCACAGTTTCCAAACAAAGTAATGTCACTTACAAAGCAGGAGGGACTGTGACCACCATGGCCACCTGTGAAAAAAAGACAACATATGTACATTACTATCTATGAAGTTTGGTGGCGCACACACACACACACACACACACACACACACACACACACACACACACACACACACACACGTGAGGTGTCCCAGAGGCATTCTACAGACCTCACATTAGGCAACAGATGACAGTCATGACACACACTCAGACCAAAACAGACACACTCAAGGACCGGTCCTCAACATCATGCAGTGCATACCTTTCAACTTACCATAACTACAAATTTACACCACTCAGATATGTGAGTATTTTTATTTGGTGGTGGGCCTTCACCTACAACACACTGCACCCATATAAATATTGCTGCTGTTCATCTGTATAGCACTGTGGCCAAACCTACGGAACATACCTACCAACTGCACAGAGTTTCCAGGAATATCTACATATGTGGTTCATCTTTCCTGTCTGCTGCTCATACCTCCTATGTGTGTCTGATACATTACTGGTTGGTCCAGTGGATTTGTGACCCTACTTAATGTCATACTGTGATATGAAGATGGCATAACCTGCAGTACATGCATGTGAAAATAAGGGTGGTTACTGAAACAACTTTCCAAACTTACAGTGGATATAGTAAGTGTGCAAACCCTTTTTAACATGCAATTATTTTGTGACAGATCACATGAGACACCACTGATATTGCCATAACATTTCCACCATTTCATATGACATATAACCTGTGCACTCCAACTGAAGAACATACACATCAGGTAGAGTTCACATATCATACATGATATGAGTACAATAGCTGGGTTGCATAGGGGTGCACACCTGTAAACTGATACTTTGGTAAAGCACCTGTTCATCTCATCGCAGCATTCAGTACTCTTGGGAAGGTGTGTATCAGCATGGCACATCTTGACATGGCAGTGTTTACACGGTCTACCTTGCAGAACACCTCCAAATCTGTCAGATTGCTAAGCCATCCCCTGTGCACAGCACTTGTCAGTTCACCACACATATTGCGTATTGTATTTAAGAGTGGACTTAGGCTTGGCAACTGCAGACTGTTGATTGTGTTCTTGTGAAACCATCCTTTTGCCCAGTAGATGTAAGGTGTGGGCCACTGCTGTGTGCAATGTTGAAATACCTCCCCATACACTGATATGTGGCAGACACCAGAAGGATTATAGCCACAAGGGACTGGTGTTTGAAACTGGTCATAATACACTCCAAATCAGCTACAGCCCCAGTTCAAAGTTGTGAACAGCAAACCTAAAACAGGGCACTGCCATCAGCTTGCTTCACTGTGTGGGTATTGTGCTTCTGCTGTTGTGCAGTGGTTTCATATGGCCAAAATAACATGACCGAATTGTGGACAAAGACAGTTTAACATTGGCTTATATTTACACACATGCTTTTGGAAAAGCTGATGTATTGTTGTCCAGAAGTTACCCAGGACTGGATGTTGTTTGTTGTGAGGAACAGCTGCCTTCTTCCAAACACACCATATAGTCAAGACATGTGAAGACCAAATAAGATTATTGTCACATGTAGTACACGCACACAGTACTTCCCAGAGATGTCTGTCACTCCTTTAGTGTTGCTGTATGGCTCCTGGCAGCCTCTCTGAACATTGTTGGTATTGTATCCTCTACATACATGTAGGGATGTCCACTTCTTCACAATGTCACTGCTGCACCATATCTGGAACACCTTTTGATGACTATCTGCAGTGTGTTCCATGGCATATGCAATGCTGTGGGTATGTTTCTGTAGCCTTCCCCAGGCTGATACCTTTCTAACATGTGATCCCTTTGCAGCCAATTAAGCTGTATGTGAACCATGGCTTTTGCTGTAGCAGGCAAGTGTGAGTCTATGTTGGGATATCCTCGGTATGTGAGCTGAGTGTTATTTGTAGTTAATCCAAGAGTCCTTAATTGATGGCAGGTGTGTATCCAATATGATGTACTGCTGTGATTTTGTCACATGGTGCTGCACCACAGTATGAGCTTCATCCTGTGCACACACATGCATCTAGTTTCTTGGACAATTTCCATGTTGTCATGTACTTGTTCCACTAACAGATTTGTTTGCTTGTGAATTGCATTGTACAAATTATAGGTCACAGGAAAGGTTGGATATATGTTTGGTCTTCTGTATTGTGCTCACATTGTCATATATCAGAAATACCTGGCATTCTAACAGGTGTGTACACCTTTCATATGCACTGTATAACAGCAGTGTCTACAATATGTCCCTACTCCTGGCCCTTTTTCCCCGCATTTTGCCGATCTTTATCCAAATGTCCTGCAATGACAGGTTTGTGAGGTATGTATGATACAGATATATGACAGCACATGCAAATAGGCCCCTGTGATATCCACTGTGATATTAGGCAGTGATCCCACTACAAGTGATCAAGCAGATATTGCCATATGGCTGTGTGTAACACCTTAACATGCTTTGGGTAGTGGTGAGCCAAAACAGTAAAATTTCATACTCACCAGCTTCTGGTTGCTGTACCTCATGTAGAGTCGAGGGACCTAGGTAGTAGGGAGGGAGAGGTATTGTTAGCTGATTCACAATATGCATTGGTCCACAATTAATGCTACATTTATGCGCAGGTACAGTATAACCTATGATATTACACAATTTGCTGTCCTTCACCATAGATGTGCACTTGTGTGCATAACTAAACCCCACCCACTGATTTTATTAATTTATCTATTTTACAGTTTGTATACCAGGATAGTCTATTGGTCCAAGAAGAGCCTGCTTTCAATGGAATCCCATGGAGAAAATCTCCATAAACAATATAATATGAAGACAATGCATGTACTGTTATGCAATAGTATTGAAGAACGATGGTATTACATAACATTATAAAAATCTACAATTGCAGTGAAAATATGGTTACAAATATAAAAGGCAAAATTACACACATATATAAGTCAACTAAAATAAGAAAACCCCATTGCTGCATATTTCTGTTACATTTGTTAGAATGTGAAATAGCACAAGGTTGACATCACAGTTTTACATTAAATCTTAGCATAGTTAAAGTAGAATGGGTGATGAGAGGTGGTATTGTTGAATCTAAGAAGGGTGGGACAATAACAAAAAAGAAAAAAAGTAGAGCAAGAGTGCAACTAAATGAGACAAATGAAGATGGTAGTAGTCAGAGAAGCTCAGTATGAGGAAGAAAAGATCGAAGTAAAGGAGTGTGAGAAATGGGTAAAAACAGGCGAGGCATGTGTGATAACAGCAGGAATATTGCCAGAGGCTTTTGAGGTGGGAATAAAGCAAGGTCTTAAAGGTAGAGTGGTTGTCTGTAGTACCAATAAGAGGTGGCAGGGATTTCCAGAGGAGAGCTAGGGAAAAGGATATTAGGTGTCTGCCTGAAGGATGAGCAGGCTTGTGCAGTTAATGAAAATTCTGGTTATTGGATCTTAGAAGTCTGTTGGGTATCTGCATTTTGAAGGATGATACAAGGGAGGGGTAGATGGAGGGATCACAGATGAGTTTATGGGCACGAGTTAAGTTGAATGTAGGTAAGACGGTTGGGAAGTTCAAGTAAATTTAGTTTGTGTAGGGCATTGCAGTGGTGGCATTTGGATTTATAGCTGGCAGCAAACAGACATTTTCTGATAACAGGAGGATAGCTTTGTTTTTAGAGAAGATTGAAGGTTGGTAAAAAGTGGGACACCATATAACAGACAATGAATGAGGAAGGTGTTAGATAGTACCATTTTAGTAGTGGGAGTGATATAGCGGTTATGGTGGTAGTATTTTTCCCTGACATATGCATCTCAAGACTCTATAGAAAACAGTTGTAATGCAATCTCAGTACACTGATGTGCACTTTTGGCTTACCTGGACGCTCCTCGCCTGTTGCCTGGGTGCCACCTACCTCTATGACTGAAAGTTCTTGTGTAGATCTTCTTGTGGGGCTACCCCAAGGTTGGCCAGGAGCTCCTCCACTGCTGTAAGAGGGGGTTATGTAGCTGGCCCCCCACTGGTAGTGGAACAGTCCCTCGCTACAGCAGCAGCCCATTGCTGAGCACGCCTGAATCAGGTCACTTGCTCTATGACATACCTGATCGTACGTGTGGCCATGGTGGCCCAGGTTGTTCACAGTTTGGACAATTTCATCACACAGTGCAGTCCGCTCCCACTGGTTTTGGTGACCCAGACCAAAAAGGAGGATATAGTTCTGCAGGATGGCCTCAGTTATGGTACCAAGTCTCCTGCTCATTGTAGTCCGGCTGCCTCAGCATAGCACCTGGAAGACATAAACAGGGAAACACATCACAGGACCTCAGACATCGCACAGACTTTTTTACAGAGACAGCACATGACTAATTATCAACAGTGTACACTATATACAAACACACAAGATGCAGCACTGTATGAACATCCATTGCACTCCTGGTCCTGTTATGTCATATTCCCCCCTATGAGGGCCAGTACATTTCACAAACCACCATTCACATTTGTGTAGAGGGGTGACAGTGTCTGTGCTCCTTGCAGATGGGCTATCAAAGCTGCTCAGGCTTAGCTTGTATACAGTATGTATTGGAGCTGGAAGCATATGTCTGAGTTCATGTAGGATGCTGACTGAAATGTTATCAGTCCCCAAGGGGACTTGCTATTTTCATGTTTAACTGGGTGGTTTGCACCTGATCTATGATGATGAGGGTAGTGGTGCATGTGGTGTGCATATCCACCTATACTGATGTTGAGCCAGAGTGGTGATGTTTGGCCTAAAAGTGTCTGCAGCAGGTTGGCTGTAGCGATGGTGTGTGTGTATGTACTATGATTGACCTCCATTACAGGGTGGTCTGGGTTGTTGCCTATGAGACTGCAGACATATGTGAAGATGGCCTTCTGGTTGCCCTCAGTGGATGTGTCCAATTTATACTCATAGTCAGCCCTACAGTAATCCACCTGTTATCTACTATGGTCATCCAGACAAAGGATGACATGTTGGCCAGTTGGTGCCTGCTCCTATTGTCCCCTCTACAGCCAGTATAGCATCCCATTATGTGCTTTCCAGCAAAGGGGTTTGAGACAGGTTGTACAAGTTAGGTATTGCTAAGGCCATACAGCTATGTGGATGGTCATATCAATGTTTGTAGAAGGCATGGACATGAGGTCATAACACAGTTGGACACCTCTCTGTTTCCTACATGATACTCCTGCTTATGGCAATACCCATGTCCATGTCAGGGCAATGCAACAACCATTAGCTGTGGAAGTGTAACTCTGTTGGATGCACAAACATTAACATTACACATGTGTACAACATGTACAGCTCAATTACATGCTGTTTTGTATCCCAGGTCAGATGTTATGAGGCAGCCAGGTACACCTACCCATACATGCATACATCTGCACAGGTAATAACTACTATACATTTCTGTTCTATGTCAGTATGGCACACTGTCATAACACTTTTGTTGATCAGTCATTCCTGTCAACCTGGTAGGTGGCAACATGTGGAGGATGCCATAAATACATGGTGGGCTATGGACCAACATTAGTGACATTGTCTTCACATTACTGTAACACACATACATCATTTGATATTTGGTTAGCCTTTGCATTCACAGTCATACCCTGGAGGATATGTATGTATATATATATATATATATATATATATATATATATGGGAGCACTTGACAACATCGACAGCTGAGAACGCCGACAAGTAGATCGCCGACACCAGAAGATCGAAGATTGAGAAGACCGACGGATGAAAACTCCGATGCTGAGAAGACCGACGGATGAAAACCCCGACGCTGAGAAGACCGACGGATGAAAACCCCGACGCTGAGAAGACTAACATGGGAAAAGGCTGTGTAAGTATGCAGTAGTGACGGACGTTAGGGTGCGAGTAAGGTAAGTGTGTGATATTGATGGTGTCTAGGGATACGGGTGGGTTAAGTGAGTTAGGGTTAGGGCGTGGGTTAGGTAAGTGTGCAATAGTGATAGTCTTTGGGTTAGGGGTGGGTTAAGTGAGTTAGGGTTAGGGCGCGGGTTAGGTAAGTGTGCGATAGTGATAGTCTTTGGGTTAGGGGCGGCTTAAGTGAGTTAGGGTTAGGGCACGGGTTAGGTAAGTGTGCGATAGTAAAGGACCTTAGGGTTAGGGTTTGGGTTAAGGGTGTAGATAGTTGTGTATGTGAGGTTTAGTGTGCGTTTGTAAGGATTTTGGTGTGCTTGTGTTGTGTGTGTGCTTTTTGGACAGGGGATTTGTTTTGTTTGTTTATTGTCAGTATTGTGTCAGTATTATGGTGTGTCGGGCATGTGAGGTTTCGTGTTTGTGAACATTCGGTTATGTGGTGTGTCTGATTTCGTTGTCGGTGTTGTGGTTTGTCGGTGTTGTCAGGTAGATCCATATATATATATATATATATATATATATATATAGATATATATATATATATATATATATATATATATATATATATATATATATATATTTTTTATGAGAATAGTGGTGGTGTGCACAGCTGTAGTAACTACAGAGGGATAACACTGATCAGTCACAGCATGTCGTAATGGTAAAGGGTGGTGAAAGCTAGGTTAAGATGGATGGTGTGGATTACTGATCAGCAGTATGGTTTCATGCCAGGAAAGATCAGTACAGATGTGATGTTTACTATGAAAGTGTTGCTGGAGGCATACAGACAAGGTCAGAAGTAGCTGCATTGTGTCTTTTGGACTTACAGACAATATATGACAGGATGCCTAGAGGGGAGTTGTGGTATTGTATGAGGAGGTAAGGAGTGGCAGAGGAATCTTTAAGAATGCTACAGGATATATACAAGGCTACTGTGACAGCAGTGAGTTCTGGTTTGGGAGTGACAAGGTGCATTTAAGGTGGAGGTGGAAGTACATCATCGAGCAGCTGTGAATCCTCTTTCATGTGCAATGGTGATGGACTGCTTGACAGACATGATCAGACAGGGGTCCCTGTTGACTGTGCTGTTTGCAGATGACATTGTGTTCTGTAGTGAGAGTAGGGAACAGGTTGAGGAGACCCTGGAGAGGTTGACTTATGGTCTAGAGAAAGGAGTAATGTTTTTCAGCAGGACAAAGACAGAATATATGTGTGTGAATGGAAGGGAGGATGAAAGAATGGTGAGGATGCAGGGAGTACAGTTTGCAAAGGTGGATAAATTTAACTACTTGTGAACAACAGTTCAGAGAAATGAGGAGTGTGTTGGAAGAGGTAAAGAAGAGAGTGCAGGCAGGATGCAGGTGGTGGAGAGGAGTGTCAGGTGTGATTTGTGACAGACAAGTACCATTAAGAGTGACATTGAAGGTCTACAAGAGGATGGGGAGCCCAGCTGTGTTATATGGGTTGTAGACAGTGGCACTGAAAAATAAGCAGGAGTCAGAGGTGGATGTGGCAGAGTTAATGACATTAAGATTTGCACTGGTTGTGATGAGGGTGTACAGGAGTAGGAACATGTATGCTAGGTGGTCAACCCAGGTTGGATGGCTTGAGGCCAAAGGCAGAGAGTGGCAGGATTATGTTTGGTTGGACATGTGATGAGTAAGTATGCTGAGTATATTTGTGAAAGTATAAGGGTGCTGGGTAAGAGGAAAAGGGGAAGGCCTGAGATAAGGTGTATGTATGTGTTGATAGCAGATATACAGCTGGTTGGTGTGAAAGAGCAAGATGCAGAGAGCCGGAAGACATGCAGTCAAGTGATCTGCTGTGGCAACCCCTAATGGGAACAGCCAAATGAAATGTAAGGAGATGTAATGTCAGTGTTCACAGGTTGCTAATTCTTTGCCAGACATAACACAACTGTTTTAACACATAACTACAAACCTGAGGAACACATATGGTCAGTGTGCATAACACTGGACAGTTGAATGGTATGAGCTCATTATATCATATGCAGCTCAACACACACAGCTGCAACAGTATTTCACTATGCAAATACCCTGTACAGGTCCCTCACATTTCTGATACAGACATGTATATCATACTAGTACTCACAATTAACATATGGATATATGCAACATCCCAGTAGCTGCCCTAGGAGTGTCACAGTCAGTATTGTTCAAACCACACTCCAGTAGTAGTCATATGTGACTGACTCAGGGGTGTGAGCTGTGTTCTATGTTACTACAGACAGACACAGATACTATGGCCATAGGTTCTGATCAGCAGTATATCAGTACAGCAAGTGTTGTTGAGAAATATCTGTTAAACTTCCTATTTACCTCTTTTACATACCCCCTACTACATTCCATTACATGATTACTTGTTTTACATACCTTTTTTTTTTTGCCTGTTTCAGTTGCTGTATTTCATAGGTAGACAGGTGTGTCTCACATATTTGTTTTTGTAGTCTGGTTGTTCTTTCTTTTTTTATCTTTATTTTTCTTTCTTTCTTTTCTCTCTCTCTCTCTCTCTCTCTCTCTCTGGTAGATGTAGAAAAATGCATCTGTTTTGCATAGGCAGCAGCTTGACATTTGTAAGTAATGCTCATGATCAGCTGATGGCTTGTACATGAATTGGAGTCCCCCACTTGCTAATTGCATGTGGAACAGCTGTGGTATCACTCTTATAGCCAATTGCACAGAAACACACTCCTATAACTAAGCACTTCATGTGGGTGTTGGCCCTTTTCCTTCACTGTGAGCAGGATTTCATGTGGGTGTCTGACAAACAGCATCACAGGGTAGTTGGAAATACCTCTTACAGCAAACACTTTGGAGACAGGCCAACAAACTGGAGGGGGATGTTCCAGACATGAGGACAGAATGTAAGTATTGCTGTTCTACATTTGAAGTAATGTTAGTTTGGATATGGCTGTTCTGCATGATTTAAAGTCTGACATGACAGTGTTATGTGGTTGAAAAAACTCTCACCTGTAGGGCTATCTGCAGATTGGCCAGAGTTTGGAGTCTTAGATTTGGTGTGTTACTCACACATTTTTTGTCTTTATAAATTCAGTAGCATGCTTTGAAGATTGCAGTCAGTAAAAGGTAATATCCATGTGTGTTTCTGATTTCCTATCTCTCAGAAGAGATATGTTACAACAAACCCTGTTATACCAGCAATTTTACAACAGCAATATGTCAATAATGCCCCTATGTTTGTGCCTCTGTCCCCCAAGTCTGTCAACTTTTGTCCATATGTCATGCAGTAGTGGGTGCATATGTACGGTATATCATTATTTACTGACATCATTCCTGATATCAACCCAGTGATATATCAGACTGCCAGACATGTTAGGTACAGGAGGCCTTATATTTGAGGACAAAACCTGGACATTCTGTTGTAGTCTCTACAGTAGTGAGGTCTGTGTACTTATGGTGATTGTTGACAGAGTGTCAGTATTGTGTAGCAGTGTTTTGTGAATATATTATTTGGCCTGTGAACAGAGTGGGGTAGACGTCAGTGTTCTTGATCCTTTTCTATCTTAGGTTGCATGCTGCTCCAGTTTCTGGTACCCTATCAGCTTACATGCTTGTAGGGCCAGACAGAGAGATGTCCCATACAACAGTCAGGCATCAGACTGCACTGTGAATTGGGCCAGTATATGTAGGGGTAGTGTGTGAGTGGCAAACATGATGATGAATTTTGTTCACACAGTCTATATACTGTACTATTAATTAGGCTTACCATTATGTGACTGTGATGAGATTGGTTGTGGGTATGCACTCACACTGGTGTCTGTTACTCCGTGCTGTTACATCCCTGTAGTGCCTGCTATATTTGCAATTACATGTGTACCCCCCCCATAGGAAAATTGGGTTAGTGTTGTGAAAGTCTACCTGTAGTTTAGACAGTACTTGGTGACATGCCTAGCAGCTCAGTGTATCTTCCCTAGTGTGATGTTATGTCCAGATATTTGTCAGATGTACTGTTGCCTGGCCACCAAAAGTATTGTATATTTCTGACAAAGCACTGGGATGCTGTGAAGATTATGTCACTAACTAGTGGGACGTATGTAGGCTTGGGACTTGTGCTCCTCCAGTTAATATATGTTAGGACAGACAGGAGGGTGTGATTGCAACAACTTTGTGAGCTTATCTACTCCAGTATTTGGGATATATCCTCATTTTCATGGCTTTAAACAACCCCTTTGTCAGGCTTGGTCCACATTTCTTGTACTAAGGAGTTCTGTGTATACCGCTCGACTGACCAGATTGTTTTAGACTGTCCAGGTTTATTGCTCATATTTCTGCTGTATTCCACAGGATCATTACTGTGATTTGTGTGGTACTTCACTATGATGATTTTATGATGTCTGTCAGTAACTGATGGCATACATTTCAGTTTCAGCTTTCCTTCGGAACATGTATGCTGAGGGCGTGGCCAAGATCAGCACAGAGTAGCAGCTTTTCTTATCAGCTCTGCCTTTACAGAACTTTATTGACAGGAAATATTGATATAAACTTCCCTAATAATAGCTTTTTTTATTTTAATTTATTTTTTAAAATATATATTAGGGTAGTATATAAAAAATTTCAAGTAAATTTTAAGTTTTCCTGACACAGTTACACTTGGAAGTACTACAGTAAAAGAACAGGATGAGCTTCACTAAATCTTCTCATCAAGAGACAACTGTCAAAAAAGAACTACAGTCATTACTAACTACTATTCAGGAACTAAATGTCAAAATAGACAAAATGGATATAAAAACTGACAATTTCAAAGAAAAGCATTCTCACCAAATGGACATTCTACATGAAGATTTATTGCAACAAAGGAAGCAGATTTCAGGAATGGAAACTGCATTAAGTGATATGGATAACAGAATTCAGGAGAGTGAACATAATATTGAGTTCCTGTTAAAGCAAACTTCTCTTCTTCAGACAAAGGTTGATGACCTTGAGAACAGGTCCCGTAGGAATAATGTGAGAATTTTTGTCTTACCAGATAACATAGAGGGAAATAATGTGGAAACATTTTTATCTTCCTGGTTGCCTGAAGTACTTGAACTGCCGGAGGCTCTTTCATATGGTATTGAAAGTGCCCATAGATCAATGGTGACATCTAAAAACACCAAGAGTAATAATACTAAATCTGTTATTGTAAAGTTCCTATCAGCCCATGATAAGGAAATGGTACTAAAGACTCTTGGGCAAAATCCCCAATCAAACTGAAGGACAATATTATACTCTTTGATAATGACTATTCTTCTTCAGTATTATCAGAAAGGATAATTTTCTTGCCTTTAGTCAGAGAACTAAAAAAGAATAAAATAAAAACCCATTTACTTTTTCCTGCAAGACGGAAAATATTTTATCAAGATGGTTTTAAAATTTTTGATGACCTAAACAATGCAATAACTTATATAAAATCTAATAACATTCTGGAAAAAGTAGATGAAATGGAGTGGGCCAGTCCTAGTCTTAAAAGAAATGCTGAGAACAACACTTGGAAAACATTTGACCCTAAAAAAAAAAATCAAAAGATGAATCATAACAAGTACATATTTGCACTTGATTCACTCAGTTGGGGAAATGAAACCGGACATCCAGGTGAGCTTTTGGTATTATATTTAATATAATGTAAATTGGTTAACTAAATAGTTGTTTATTTTGTTTTGTAGAATAGTCATTTGTTGGGATTTTTTTTTTCATTTGTACTATTTGTTTAAGATTAATTATCTTAATGTTTATTGGTTTGATTCCCATGGATGCAGTGATTCTACTGTCTCGGATATCTATGCTTCCGGATTTCTTGTACTGGTGCTTATCATTAGGGGGAGTATTTGTTTATCTTGATTTTGGTTCTTATAGTGGTTGGAAAACTTTTATTTAGTTATAATTGCTGTATTTGTATTTTAGTTGATTTATGGTTAATTGTTTGATAAAGGAATCTTGTATGATGGCCTGATGTATAGTTGCAGAACTGCTGTGCTAGTGATGGTACTTCTGACCCAGGATATGAGTGGCAGTGTGGCTGGAGTAATGGTATGGCTTTGTTGTCATTTCCGAGTTGTTGGTGTGTTTAATTGGAGGCTCTGGTTTGGTGCTCTAGCACTGTAGAGACATGTGTGGTGTTGTTTGTGTTAATTGTATGTTTTGGTGCCTGTGTGATTTGGTCGGAGATTAACCAGGGAGTCTGGTTGATAGTGTGGTGAAGCTTTACTTGATAGCTGTCATTGCTTCGTGTTGTGTATGCAAGGTTTTTTTTTTTTTTTTTTCCTCATCTCTCTCGGTATAGAGGGAGTTTCGAGACATTGCCTTATATGTAGTTAGGTAATGTTTTACTTACTATTTCCCGCCGGAACTTTGAAAGCTTTATCTTCATGATGAGCTTGAGTCTGTGGTATCCATCGCAGCTGGAAAGCTCAGAGCCTTCTTAAAACGTCATCATGAAGGCATCAGAAGTAAATTGGACCTTCTGATCCTCACTGGGAAGCTACTGAATCAAATTTGTTTCCTCATGCAGCATACGGAAAGAAGATATAACTTGATTACTACTTTCAACTTATTGTAAGACATTATATGCAATAATCTCTTAAATAAATAGGGATTATACTATGCATGTTGCCTAAATACTTTTTCTGATCATCATAGGTATTCTTGAGCCTTATGTATTTATATACGAATAGTATTCTCATAAAATATTTGCTTTATGTATGACAAGGGTGCCGATATCTTGATGAGAAGTGCTAGTTGTGATTTGTGCATTTTTGGAAGATTTAATAATGCTACAAGCTGTTTATATACTTGTGTTACATGTACATTTTTTATAACTATTGACTTGCTGAGAAAATATTCATGAAGCATTTAACAAAATGTTAAATGTATAGATGTATATAACAGGTTATCTCAGTTATTTTATGAATGCATTTGTGTAATAGGCTGATAGGGATGTACCACATAGGCAGCAATAATATTGCAAGGACAGGTGCATTAAAAATAGATCTGTTTATCATTAGAAAATGTGAAATTTTCATCTTTTGTTTTGTTAATGAAATAACTTTTCAAAATTCAAAGATAGTATAAGCTATAATTGAATAATAAAAAGCTCATTATATTTAAATAAGACTTTTATATAGTTTACAGGAGCTATTTAAGCACTTTGCTTTTTTGAACTAATATGACCTTTTCACTAGTTTTCAGTATGGTGATGGACACTTTGAGGTAACTCAAATTAATGCAATGAATGGAAGATCAGACTTCTAAGGTTTATTAGTCACTCTTCTATGAGAGACTGCACCGGGGTGTTTGGTTATAAGAAAACTCGCAGGATGTTGTTGATTTTACTTCTTGATAAGTAATCACTATATTTGGTTTCTGGCAAAGAAATGCAGTATTCATTTCTTTCAGAACAATCAGTATGTTAGTTGATTGTTAGTAAAATCACTTTTATTAGCATCATATTTATTAGCTGCCAATGTTAGTGGTTATTGAAGGCCCTTAGGTGATTCATTTACAACTATGTTCCATTTAGCTGATCACCTATGGCAGTACTTTATATCACACTTCAGCCATTATTAGCCATATTTCGGTAATAAAAGAATGCCATAGTCTCTTTTTAAGGTTCTTATCAAATGTGATTACTTTAAAACAGAAGAGTGAACTAATAGTTCATAGCAGTTTTTAATAACCTACTAACTAATGTAAGAAAATTCTGTACTTTATCCCTAAGATATAGCTATAATCAATTTACTAAACTGACAACATTATATCTATATCTTTGGTTCATACAAAAAATTGCTTATGATATTGATGAGAAGCCTTATTTTTATAGTTATGACTATAGACATTTAGGCAGGTGCTGATTGGATGCTGCTTTTGATAGGAGGTCGATTCGAGTGACTGATGTCATTCAAGTTAGGAGTTTTAAACTCCAGAGGGGTTCAGGTTGGTTATTTTGTTTCATGTTTATGTTATAACTATTTTCTAATAACTTTTCAGACATTCATATCTTATGTAGTAGGAAACAACCTTAATTTTAAGAATATGATAATCTTACACTATGTTTGTTCTAATGATCATAATAGTATTCCTATTATATATATTCTTTTGTATTTCTTAGATCAGTATGTTTATATTTACATCATTTAATTTTCAATGATTACACTAAAAGGTATATCAGTTAACATTAATGGTTTAAATAATCCTAATAAAAGGAGGAATTTAACTAGCTATCTTAAGTTACATAAATCCCAGTTAATATTTTTACAAGAAACTCAATAACAGAGGATATATTCAGACTTGAATCTAAAACATATAAGACTTTAGTAAGTTCTAAACATACTAAGAAAAAGAGAGGAGTAGCTATCCTATGGAACAGCATAATGCCTTTTCCTAAAATAATAGATACATATAAGGATAATAAAGAAATGTTTTGTGCAGTCACCATAGAAATAAACAGTAAAATGTTTACATTGATTAACATATATTGGATCCCAGGGATAGGGATAAACACAGTGAAACAACATCTAGATCAAATTGTACTATTCTCTAAAGGGAACATTATTTTGGCAGGAGATTTCAATTGTGTTCTAGATTACAAAGACTCTAGTACTAATGGGAAGAGAAGAATATCTACATCATCTAAATTATTAAAAGACTTTTCAGATACTTATTTTTTGAAAGATATAAATTATTTTGCAAATACTACTTCTTTGTTTTGCACCTTTTTTTCTCATAGACATAACTCATATTCGAGGATAGATAGAGTTTTTATTTCTAATAATTTAACAGATTCCTTAAACAAATCAGCAGTGATTTCATGTCCTTTATCAGATCACAATTCTATATTTTTTTAAGTGGTAGTCAATCCAAATTTTAATATTCATATAAAAGGATCCCAGCTTATATCACAAAATTTAAAGATTTTAATGATTTAATTTCTACAGAAGTACAGAATATTTTAGAACTTAACAATACTAATGATATATCAGAAATGTACATATGGGATGCCCTAAAAGCTTATCTATATGGCAGGATATTGAATTGGTACAACAAAAAAAAGAAAGCTTGGGATAAAGAGCTGCAAGATATACAATGTAAATTAGACACTTTAAAAACTTAGTAATATGGGTGATAAAGATATATCAGATAAAAGAAAAGAAATAAATATGTTAAATAATAAATATCTAGAAATATTAAAACATAAAACTATGATCAATATAGAAAAATTAAAGTTTATACATTTCTATTCTAACCCTAAATCCTTAAAAATTCTTGCTAATAAAACAAAAAGATTAAATAAGTTTAATCATATTAATGATATATTCTCCCCTAAAAAAAGGAAAAATGGTATCAGAAATTCATAATATATTAACTGAATTTAGAGAGTTTTTTATAAACATCAACCAAACAACTACTGAAATTAACTCTAAAGAGGAAATAAAAACATTTATTAATAAATACACTAAAACAAGAATTTCAGAGGAACAAGGGATTTCTATTGATAAACAAATATCTTTCAAAGAACTTCAAACTCGCATTATCAAATTAAAGCAAAATAAAGCACCAGGTAATGACAGCATCATTCCTGAAATTTACAAATTACTACCTATAAATGCTCTAAAATTGCTTTATAAAGTATTTAATCTTGTTCTGGACAAAAACATAATTCCACCTTCTTGGAAATACACTTTTATTTCTCCTATTTTAAAATCTAACAAAGATCCCTCTAAGTGTACCTCCTATAGACCCATCTCCCTATTAAACACTGATTACAAAATATTTATGTACAATCTTTATGTTCATTTATGCAGAAAGGCTTAAAACACTTTTACCCAAATTAGTTGATAGTGATCAAACAGGGTTTATAATAAAGAGAACTTCATATGATAAGATTAAAATAATATTAACTTTAATTGATTCGGTGAAAAATCTTAAAACAAATTTAACCCTAGTTAGTTTAGATATAAATTGCGCTTTCAACTCAGTTACATGGGAATATTTGTTCACTCTATTAAAGGAATTACATTTCTCCAATAATTTTATCAATCGTATCACTCTGTTATATAAAGGTAGGCAAGCTTATGTTAAAATTGGTACTAGTATATCTCAAAATATACCAATAGTAAAAGGTACTAAGCAAGGGTGTCCTTTATCCCCTCTTTTATATTCATTAGTTATGGAACCATGGGCAAATTTAATAAGACATGATACAAATATTGAAGGATACAAATTAAACCCCACTATATCATCTACAATACAAATGTTTGCAGATGACATATTGATTACTCTTGGGAGTAGAAGGGAGTCTATACAAAACCTTTTTAAAAACATGGAATATTTTCAAAAAAATTCCAGCCTTACTTTTAATAATAATAAAACACAAATTCTTTTAACAGGTTCAAAAAATACAATATACCTGATGAATATAATGAATATATAGCACAGTCTCAACAAATAGAATAATTAGGTATAATTATTACTAACAATATTAAAGATACCATTCAAATAAATTATAATAAAAGTCTATTACAGATAGAAAATTTAATAAATAAATGGAACAAATTACCCTTTCTATGGACGATAAACTTTTAATAATAAAGATTATCCTTCTCCCCAAAATCTTATATATAATTCAGTCTTTATCTATACCTCCTTCTTACCAAATAATTAAAAAAATTAATTCAATAATTCAGAAATTTTTGTGGTTACCAAATAAGCCAAGGATTGCATTAACATACCATATGTATAATTGGAATAATGGGGGTATAGCCTTACCAAATTTAGAAATGTATTCAATTTCATCAGTATTCAATATAATCTCTCATCTCATTGATGTGGAATACACTGCTAAGTGGAAAGAGTTTATAGAGGTATTGTCACAAAATACCAAATATATAAACAGTTCCTATAAGCTAAATATAATTAATAATCCATTTATTTGGAGGTTAAAAGATTATATTTCTGAATTTTATTCTCTGAGTTTTAACTCTAAGTATATAGTTTTTCTCTTAAAATAATTTAAAAATTATATATTTAAATATAATATCTATAAGGATTGGCTTTTTTTACTCTTCCCAATAGCCTAACACACACAGTTCTATTTTCTCTTCAGATTATATAAAAATGTCTATATTTCAGCAAAAGAATTTAATATTTTGGCACCAAATGATGATAAATAATGAGATAAAATCCAATAGTTTACTCTTGGAAGAGTATAGACTTGATACTTGTTTATGGTTAGAGCTTTACGAAGCTAGACAATATGTATTAAATAAATTGAATTCTATGTCTCCTATAATTAGGAAAAAATTCCCAAGCTAATACAATATATGATTTTATCAGCTTTGCATAAATCTCCTGCTAATAACAAGTTATCAAATATTTATAGGGTAATTAAATGTGATTTATATTCACATTCAGATAATTACTGGAAATATGTTTCTTTCATTAATAATAATCCCCTTTCTGAGAAAGACAAATTGAATATTTTACAATCAGCAAGTATGACTACTTCTTCTTTAAAATGGAAATTATTCACATGGATATTTTTAAATTGATCATTTATCACTCCTCATAATATAAGTATATTTTCTAAAAAGAATATAACATGTTGGAGATGTAATATTGAATTGAATGACTGGTCTCATATGTTTTATAATTGCATATATTTAAGAAAATTTTGGGATGATATCAATAATTTGTTGCAAACAATTGTTACTGATAATTTCTTTATATCTAAATCACTTGTTTTATTTAATACTCCTGTTCCTGATTGTGTAAAAGAGAATAAGTACCCTTTGCTTTGGTCTATACTATCTATAGCTAGAAAAACAATCACTAAGAATTGGAAATCTAGTACAGCACCTACATTTTTGGAATTTAAAAATATACTCCTTGAAACGTGTAATTTGGAAATATTAACTATTAAATCTAGATAATCTAGGAATACTACATTATATAATTCATGGAATATCATCTATGAACTTCTAGAAAAATAGTATTTTAATTTATGTAAACAGATGATTTTTATTAATCCTACAGCTACATTAAGAACGTTTTTTTGCATGATGAACATCTTTGTACATAGTTTAGTTACACTGGTTTATATATTAGAAGTTTTTTTTTATTTTCTTGTTTTTTAACTTTAAAGAAAAAATGTTATAATTTCATGGAAATATTTGTTCATTTTAATAATTATTTAATAAAATTCTTTGAAAAAAAAGAACATGTATGCTGACACAAACCCTGTTACTGTAGCAACATTCTACATTTATAACTGCAATACTTACATTATGTCCCCTTGCACTAAGAGGTTGAGAATTAGGGTGCTGAGATATGACTCTACTACATGTTATGGGCATATATATATATATATATATATATATATATATATATATATATATATATATATATATATATATATATATATATATATGTGTGTGTGTGTGTGTGTGTGTGTGTGTATGTATATGTATATGTATGTATGTATATATATATATATATATATATATATATATATATATATATATATATATATATATATAGAGCTACATATGTATGTATGTATATGTGTGTGTGTATATATATATATATATATCTACATATGTATATATGTATATATATATATATATATATATATATCCTTTTTATGTGTAAATATGAGTGTTGTATATTCCTTCTCAGATGTATTTCACCATATTTATCTGATATGTGTATATTTAGATATAGAAACATGATTGATTCCAGAGTGTTTTCACTAACAAGTAGTAAAAAATTGTAGTACTCAAAGCAGTTTTTCACTACTATTCAGTATGTGTACTGAATGATATATTTGAAAAAGCGACAGATATTCTTACAGCTCAGGTGGCTTAGTGGTTAAGTGCTATGAGCATGGTCTACAGGGCCCTGGGTTCAAGTCCTGCAAGGGCTATTTATTTTGTTGCTCGGCAGAACAAGGGCTGATGGAGACAGGGTGATTAAGGCACTTTAAAACAGCTTTACACGGGTTTGCATGAAGCTAAGTGCTGCTAAAATACAGTTACTCTGTTTTTGCTTTGCTTAACGGCGCTTACTTCCGCTTACCCCCACGCTAATTTTTTTGAAAGAAAAGAAAAAGGGGTGATAGGAAAGTGGTGAAAAAGGGGTCACATAGAGGGAAAAACAAGATGAGAGATGGCTAGGGATGTGCAGGACAGGAGTAGGGAAGGTCCATAACTATCCATTTCTTCTACAGCAACAGCTGTGCACTTTTACAAGATTTGGATGCAAATTTGGATACTCAAACCCCTGAGAGAGGGGTGAGGACAACAGTAATGTTTTGCCAAGCCAGTTGGACCAGATTACATGTGTCCAGTGGACATGGGTACAGAATGGACAGCTATGTATAGGGTGTAAGTTTTTTTGGGGGAACAGACTGTCCATTTTTTTTAAGGTGAGAGTGGGATGTTGGGGAAGGAGAACAGGTATATTTGGGGAGGTAGGTTGGGTAGGAAGACAGACAAGACAGCAGATAGGGGCAGTGTATGACACATGTGGGGGTAAACACCTTGGATGGGGAGGCTGATTGGGAATCAGAAGCACATGAGCCCCCATATGGATACAGTAGGACTGAGGTCCACACCCAGGGACAGTCACCACTGCACCTTCACTGCCCCAAAGTTGGCTGTGCTGGGGGCTGCGCAGGAGGGGCAGGCTGACCCTCAAGATGTGCCATGCAGCCCTCAAGCTGGCATAGCTGATCTCCAAACTCCTTTTGGAGGTTGCTACACACCACACCCCAGACCTGAGCATAGGTGACAGGCTCTTATCTGCACCTGCTCCCAGGGGGGACAAGCCCAATCCTCTGAGGCAGTTCCACCCAGGTATGGTGCAAGACCAGTCGACAAGGCAGATCTGGGGTGGGTCCCAGATGTGTTGGGGCCCAGTGCCATGGCAAGATCAGGCAGGACAGGCAGATCCACTGGGATCGGCCTTCCCAGATGTGCTATGGTGTGGATATTTTACAACATATGCTGGTTAGTCATGCAAAACCAGATTCCAGGATTAGTTATAACAGCATGCATGGGTGTTCAAATAGATCCCATAAAACAATTTCAACCAGTTGCATAGCAAACAAAACATTGGCAGATATATAACAACAGTGGATATTATAACAGCATGCAGATTACATTGATAGCAACAGGCCACCAATCATATCATGTAAACAGGGTAAATTCACATTCAAACATTTAATTAATTTTACAACAATAGGGAACATGTCCCAACAGTAGTTATGGGAAGGATATTACCAGTTCATTGATGCAGTTATATTATTGTTGCAAATCAGGTGGGGGAGAGAGAGATAAATTAACAACTATCTATTGGTAGATTGCTCACAACTGTTCTGATAATTAGTCTAATCACTACTCTGTAGATAAGACCTCACATTACACCTACCTATGGCCTTGGAGTTGAGCAGGGGGTGTTGAACACATTGTATAAGTACAGACTTCATACAGCTAATATAAAGCTTTCCTTACCTGGCAAACCTGTGGAGGAATTGTCTGGTAATGCTACCTGACTGTGTCTACACATATACACAGAAGTCACCTTTACATACATGCACTCATACTGCATGCGTGTGTGCTACTGCCATAGTCCACCTGAATTTCTATCACTCACCCTGGATGTTGCCAGCAGTGACCACTAGCCATGTCAGCAAAACACTTGGGAGACATTTCTTGGGGGACACTACTTGGTTTATGTACTTATCTTGCTGTCATTTGCAGCCTTAGGGTTGGTCAGTGGGTGTTGGAAACAGTGTATAAGTACAAACTTCATACAGCTAATATACAGCTTTTCTTACCTGCCAAACCTGTGGAGGGAATGTGTGTTAGCACTAAATGACTGTTTCTACATGTTTTACAACTCCAGAATCTTGGCCAGATGAGCCTCAATTACTTACTGCTATCAGAGCCATGGTTACTGTTCAAAACCTGTACACATTTAGAATCTTAATAATACATAGCAAATGAAATACAACAGTCTGAGGTTTATTGTTTTATTTACAGGTGATCACACTTTTATTTCTATGTTCCCAGTACATCACTGTTACTCTGCTACTTTGTCATTTATTCAGTACAAACAATACACATATTTCAGTACTGACACATGACATTCTACTCCCTTCTGTTATTTGCCCTGAATACTGCAAACTAGATTTGTCTCCAGTTCGATTCTCGGCTGGGGTGCCTTCTGTGCAGAGTCTGCATGTCCTCCCTGTGGTCACGTGGGTTTCCTCCAGGTGTTCCGGTTTCCTCCCATATCCCAAAGACATGCTGTAGGTGGATTGGACACTCTAAATTGGCCCTAGGTGTGAGTGCGTGCATGTGTGTGTGCCTTCTGTGGAAGGTTGGACGCCGGGCTGGCAACTCGACACTGTAAAAACTCCACTGCCAATCATGAGCGGACAGGTGATCTGTTGTGGCGACCCCTAACCGGGAAAAGCCAAAAGAAGAAGAAGAAGAAGACTGCAAGCTAGATTTGTACTCACCAGCCTCGCGATGCAGCCTTTCCAGTCTGTTAGCATGCGATTTCATGTTTGCAGTTCTCTCATCTGCAGCTGTACAGGGGACATAAAAACATTTATGCATACCTATCCATCACATAGTCAGGCTAGACTATCTTAAATAGTAATTGATACTGATACTTACACACATCTGGGACATCCTCTTGCTGAGCTTGTTAGATCCACTGTTTCAACGTATTCCCCCTTCCTATGCTTCAGGTCAGTGTAATGGTGCCAGACCTGCTCACCCGTCCGAGGAATACCAGTAGCACTAGTGAGGTCATGTGTAAGACAGTCTCAGGCCACCGCTTTGTACTAAGAGCCCTGGTAGTGGCCCTGCAGCAGTCTCCTTTCATGTTTTTTGGCAAGGAGTCCAACCATGACCCTGGATGCCCCAGCATTGCGCCCAAAAGCGTGATCCCTCTCCTACTGCAGCCATTCTGCCTGCAGTGATGAGCTATGACAGGTTATGGGCTGTATTCCCACCTACAAGGTTTAAATAGGGCTAATTTCCCACACTTTGCCATGACTGGACAATTTTGGAAATGCTAAGCTATAGGCAAACCCCCTAAACTAAGGTGAGCATTGTTTAAAGGGGTAGATGCGCATTGCTTTCTGCAGCAATGATCTGGAGAAAGCCTTGACTGATGGGGGGCCAAATAGGGACAAATTTTAAATATTGCTCTTACTAACTTAGAAAGTTGATACAATAAAGCTTTTGCATTCACTTTTGCTCCAGCCCAGTGGACCTTCCCGGTAAACAAATGGATTGATACATTACATAACTAAACGCGAGGTATGCTCCAAGGACTAACAGTAGTGCCCACGAATACATAACTCTCGCTGCTTCTGAATTGCCATATGGCAATTCTGGAGTGCAGGGTGTGTGTGTATTGTGAGAGCTGAGCTCTCAGACACACCCCCTGTGCTCGTACATAGAACCATGTCCGTTTTAGAGTACGGCAGCCAGCCTTCATACATATGCATGGTGTGCTGCCATGCATATGGTCCCTTCCATGCAAGAATAAGCTATTCTTGCAAGGAAGTTTGCTGAATCCCGGGGACTGTGTATTTATACCTCTAGCTATATCCCTCTTGTTTCCACACCTACTTCCTCCCTAAACCAATCTACCTTCAACACCACAGACACACCCCCAACAACCTATTATCCAATTTGTAACCACACCCACAGCTAATACATATTAATTCATCTAACTTCTAAAACTCTCACTCACTTATCTAGCTTAATTACATCCAGCTCCACTCTTACTACTCTTTATTTTACTCAATCTACACAAGATTTTTCTCACCCCCTGCACAATTAACTTACAACACATATATTACAACTATCACACTTAATACAAAGCAACCTCTCAACATGCCTCTAAATCCTTCATCCATCTTTATTCTTCTATCACTTTCTCTTAAACTATCATATCTTTATCACCTCACCCAACCACATACTCCTTACCATTCACAACTTTATCATACAACCAACCATCTGAACTCCCCACTACCACAATTGCACTCTCCTATCTCCCCCCATCTTTACCCAATAACACAGCTCTTCACCTTCTCATTCAAAGTTTTCCCCTCTCAGAAAAACTATATCCCCTTAGTAACTAAACACCCCCCTTGGCCATCACAGCAGACGCAAACCGTTTTCTCACTCTACTCAACTATCTTTTGAACCCCATCTTTCATTTCATTACCAGTCTTTTATCTGGTGATATCCATCCCAACCCCGGCCCCTCCTCATCTTCCTCCTCACACAAGCCTATATTCTTTACTTCCCTTAACTCACAAAGTATAATGAATAAAGTCCCAACCCTCCATGCATGGCTCAGGCATAACAAACCTGACATACTATCTATCTCAGAAACATGGTTAAAGCCCTCTATAAAAGACTCTGAAATAACTCCACCCACCTATTCAATCATCAGAAACGACAGGACCCAAAAGAAAGGTGGTGGAGTTGCTCTCCTATATTCGTCTTCCTTGCTAGTCAACCCGTATGACAAACCTATTCCTACATTTAAAAACGCTGAAATACTCCTCTCTCTCCTACAAGTTAACAAGCACAAATACATATGCCTAGCATCCCTCTACATCCCCCAGGGGACAATATTTCTACACTTGAAAATATCCTCTCTTGGCTCTCTGACAATATTAGCAATGAAACCATAATCCTAGGAGATGTAAATATTAACTGGACCTCCATCCAGTCTCCAACCAACCATCTTAATATCAATCTTTATAACTTTTCCCAGCTAATCAACACCATAACCCACCCATCAAAGGACCCCTCCAGTGGCACCATCCTTGACTGGATTCTAGTGTCACACCCCCACTACTTTTCTGATAGCGGTACCCTTCCTCACCCTCTTAGTGATCATCTGCCTACTTTCACTGACCGACTCCCCTGCATCTCCAATCGCACCCACAACTACATCACTACCCGCAATGACAAAAGCTTTAACCCATCAATCTTCATAGATTCCCTAAAAGCAGTTAATTGGAACAATCTAAAGACACTGCCCTTAGAAGAAGCAGTTGCCCACTTTAACTCCACCTTCTTAGGAATACTTGATTCCCAAGCCCCTCTAAGAACAAATAGAATAAAAATAAAATCAGCCCCTTGGCTAACCAAAACCACATTATCAACTATGCACCTTAGAGACAAAGCCTGGAGACTCTATCTGAGAAATAAGACCCCAGAACAACATATTGCATACAAAACCCTTCGAAATAAAGTAAAAAAGCTAATAATCTCTGATAAACAAAAATACTTCTTCACACTCCAAAACAATAATAAAACTAACCCTCAGAGATTCTGGAAGGGGATCTCCACCCTCCTTAACCCTAGCAAACCACACACCCCAACCCCAGACCCAAACATCCCAGACTTGGATTTAGCTACACAGTTCAACTCCTTTTTTATCGACTCCATTAACAAACTCACCTCCTCCTTTACAGGCTCCACCTCACCATCTAAGACACCCCCTCCCTCTCCTGTAAACAACCCTACAACCCTACCCCAATTCTACTTCACACTGCCTATCTTCCACCTTAACCACTATTCAAACTGCCCCATCACCTGTACCCCCCTCTAATTCTCTCTCTCTCCATCCTTCTCCATTCTCATTAAAACCTATACCCACTACCACTATAAAGAAACTCCTTCAGAAACTGAAGCCATGTACTAATGCGCCTGACAACATTCCCTCTTACTTCCTACGTATAGCAGCAGATGCAATTGCTTATCCCATTAGCATTTTAATCAACCGTTCCATCCATGAATGCATTGTACCCCAGCTGTGGAAGCAAGCATTCATCATCCCCCTGCATAAAGGAGGCAACAATTGCAAAATCAGTAACTTTCATCCTATTGCTATTCTGTCCCCCATTTCTAAACTTCTGGAAAAGTGTATACACCTTCAACTTCTGCCACATCTCTTAGATAACAACCTGCTAACCCCTACACAACACGGATTCAGGCCAAATCATAGCACTATGACAGCCCTGTTGTCCTTTCTTGAGACTGTTAACACAGCACGTGATTCTGGCCACATTGTCTCCACCTTACTACTTGACCTCTCCAAAGCCTTCGACACCATCTCACACAATTTGCTCTTAACTAAACTGTCAAAACTTAACCTCTCTCCCTCTACCATAAACTGGTTCTCCAGCTATCTATCAAATAGATACCAAGCTGTAATATGGAAAAAGGCCACTTCCCCATTCCTTAGTACCCCCACTGGAGTTCCTCAAGGATCTATTCTTGGTCCCCTCCTCTTTAATATATTTATCAATGATTATCACAAATCTATCCCATTTGCAAACATCATCCAATATGCAGATGATTCAACCATCATCTGCTCTGCCACCACCTCCTCTCTGCTCCAAAAATTTACTCAGGAAGCTTTTTCAATTACTGTACATTGGATGAAAATAAATCACTTAGCACTCAATGCCTCCAAAACAAAACTTATGGTATTCACCCCCTCCAAATCCACTTCCTTCAACATGAACTCTTTCTCAATTACCAGCCTAAATAACTCACCCCTTGAACTAGTGTCTGAAACTAAGCTACTAGGTGTACAAATTGACAATCGGCTTAGTTACAACTCCCATCTACAACTAAATATTAAAAAAAAACATCAAAAACTAGGTATGCTCTACCGTCAGAACCAATACCTTACAAGCTCCTCCAAAATCACACTCGCTTCCTCTTTTCTCATCCCCTCCCTTCTCTATGGGGCCCCATTATTGACTAATCTTCAGACTTCTCTAAAGAACCAGCTTTCCTCCTGCTATAACAAAATTGCCAAATTCGCCAACAGCCATCGGTCCGCTACTCACCACTGTTCCTCTCTCCAAAAACTAAACTGGCTCGAATTACCTAATCATCTCATATATATATACAGCTGACTTTCGCTCACAAGCTCATCCTTAGCCCCTCTCTTTGTCCCTCCCTGTCTTCCGCCTTCAAAATGCACCTACCAAACAGAGTCTTAAGGTCTAACAATCAAAACCTACTAGAAGTACATAAACCATCTCATCCCCCAGGTAAACACCTACTATCTTTTAATCTTGCCCGTCTCTGGAACTCACTTCCACCATCCATTCGTACCACCACTAACCAGTACATGTTCAAAAAATCTCTTCATACATATCTAAGATCCCAATGGGATTGTTCTTGCTCCCTCCCCTCATAATTCTATGTTATCCCATTTCTTCTTCCCATATATAATACATAACTCTTCCTATCTAAGCTTATGTTCCCTCAGAATACCTACCCTGCAATGCAAGTCTATCCCCGGGATTCATGAACCTTGCGCCAGGCGCCAGCATAGCGTCGGCGTTATAACGCCAAATATGGCTGCTTAGCGATTCAGGTATGAATGAATTCCACGTGCACTACCGGCGTGCGCCGGACCGTCCCCGCCCCCGGCGTAGGTATGCAAAACACACTGTGTGCGGTATTGCACCATGCAAATGAGGGCAAATAGTGATCCACGAAGTGGCGCAGGCGTAGCGTAAGGGCACGGCAATGTAAACCAAAAAAAAGGTTTACATTTACCCAAACATACCGGAGGAGTAACGGAAGGCTGTCAAAGTCAGGTATCATATAGGTGCAATATGCCAATGTGGAAAGGCACCGAGAATGTCCAAAGAAAATATGCACAAAATGTAAAAAATGACATAAATGGCACGTACGTAGAAAGAACAGCAGACCCCCGGGATGTGTGCACAGAAGTTGTAAAGCAATGAAATAATATGATAATGTCCGAAAAGAGCATTAGAACACAAATCAGCTGCACAGCCACCACACACCATAGTATGTATGTAAAGCTGCAACCCCAGCGCAATGGTTGTCAAGAAGTGGAGGCGTTGTCCGCCGTAACCAGGTATTAGTAGTCAATTCCATGCAAATGAGGCAGATAATAGTGAATCGCAAAAGCGCCAGCGTAAGGATGGAGCAAGCGCGGCGGTACTACACCGAGGAGTGGCCTACACGAGGTACATGTCAACCACACAGGGTGTGCCACTGTAGGAGGAAGGATATTGGAGGACAGCAAATCTGGGCTGTACAATGCACATTACAGCATCATGACTGGCGTGTTAGGAAATAGATGCGCTGACAGTACAGAATGCGCCAGACAAATGCATGTGGACGAGGATGGCTATGCTCCCGAAACCAGTCATCTGGCGGCCCCACCGGGAACAACCAGGGATATAGGAAGGTAATGCCGAGAATACGAGGAAATCGCGAAGCAGTGTAAATGTATCCGTAACGAGCAATTAACACCAATCAATGCAGGAAGGGCAAACGCCGGCAGCTGATAAGTCTGCATGCAGACTCCTGCAGAACGGGAAAGGGAGGCATATGAGAGCAAAGATAATAGGGGATGTAGTAGAAATGCAAAGAGCAAAGAACCGAAATAGCACAGCCAAGTACAGAGGTAGCATAACTGCGGCCGCAGATAAAATGCATCATATGCCATGTGCCTGCAGGATGCAGTAATGTAAGATGCCAGGCGAAGGCAATGCAGGCAACTGTAATGTAACACTACAGGCAGTACCGTTGCAGCTGCAAGCGTAAAACCACGGAAATAATCCATGGATAGGGCCGCACAGACACACCCAATGACATCACCGGGAATACAGCACAACAGTAATAAATGTGAATGCACAACACACAGCGATTTCACAAACGCCGCACCGTAGGGTGTAAACAGACGGGGAACTTTTAACATGTATATGCTGGGTGCCGCCATGGCAGGTGATGCATAGGTATGTGGCAGAGACAGACGGAGTTGCGGAGGGTGGTGCCGACAACTACCGTAGGCCTCACAGGAGAAGGAGAGTGTTCAGACCAAGGGTGACCTACCAGGGCTGCGAGACCTGGAGATAGTAGAGCGCTACAGGGTGGACAGGGACACGTTACAGCAAATAGTGGAGCTGTGCCGGCCGCGCCTGAGAACAAGAGACAACAGAGGGGAGCCCATCCCAGTGGACACAAAGGTATGTGTGAGCTTGCGAATACTGGCTACAGGTACCTTTCAAAGGCCCACCGGGGACATAATGGGCATCTCACAGGCATCAGCATCCAGGGTACTACACCAGTTCCTGGATGCCATGTTACCACATGCCCATGAGCACATAAAGTTCCCCACATCTCAGGAGGAGTTGGCTAGCAATATGCCGCTTCCACCGTGTGGCACAATACCCGGAGGTCCTGGGTGCGATAGACTGTACGCACATAGAAATCAAGTCACCACCTGGGGAGCAGGGTAGACGCTACATAAACCGCAAGGGATACCCCTCCATCAATTGCCAGGTCGTGTGCAATGCGCAGGGCATTATCATGGATGTGTGTGCTGGCAGCCCTGGAAGCTACCACGACTCCCATATCTGGCATGCCTCACAGCTGTATCAGGTATTCGCCAGTGGGGACATCACACAAGGTCACCTTGTGGGGGATGCTGGCTACGCACTGGAGCCGTGGTTGATGACACCCATCAGAAATGCACACACACACATGCAAGAATGCCATAATGAGGCACACGCACAAACGAGAATAATCATAGAGCGTGTGTTCGGGATCTTGAAATCACGGTTCCGGTGCTTGGATACATCCGGTGGAGCCTTGCAGTACTCTCCAGGCACAAGTGCCCACATATTCATAGTATGTTGTATGCTACACAATATGATTCTGCGGAAACAGCTGCTGCAGGGACATAATGCCGGAGGGCCACCAAGCCCGCCACAACTGCCAGGGCAAGCACAGGCACAGGGTGCGGCGCCACGGACACACTGAGCCAGCCCCAGTAGGTAGACAGAGGCGTACCCAATATGCCTACGCCCTGCCAAAGAGGGAACGGATAGCACATACTTTGACAGTGTAGGCCCCATGGACTGACACCTCCTGACCTGCACACACAGTAAAATGGACGCCACACAAACATGTCCGCCCGTAATGTGTACCGTATGTGCGGACGTATGTGTGACTCCAACAAAGGCACCGCCAAACACTGCACACCCAATAGCCAGCAGAGCATGGAACGTCAACACCTCAACGCACGCCGGTTCAACAGCACACGGCGTAGCCATATGCTGCCACTATCGCTGCAAGTCGACCACACATGTACGCATGTGCATACACAGATACGGAAATACATATCAGTACACATGTAGAAATATATGCGCATACACAGATAGAAAGGACAACAGGGTAATATGGAACCCAGGGATGCAAGTTCACAGATAAGTAAGACGCGAAATCACCACATATTAAACATAGTGACCGACAACCCGATCATCCTGGAGGGTGGGCAGGGCAGGTAACGCCAGCCATGGAAATGTTAACCGCAGCAATACATATCCGCGTGTCGGGATGGTCAACGGTCCACCGTACAGTAACGGAATTGATTAGGGGCACCACCTGTCCCACGTTGTGAGGGACCATCCAACTTTGGGCAGTTGTGTCCTGCAAAACATTGACAAAATGGCAAATGTCCTGAGATTGTAGGACAAAACCATTTCCCATAATTACTTTATTAGTTGCAGAAAACAGTTATTTTGTAGAAGAAACATCTAAATATGATAATAAACAGAATAAGCAACTGTAATGCTACAGCTTTGTATTCCGTCAAAAAAGTGAATCGCTGTCCTTTGTACTGGCCGTGGGTATGTGTTGGCATGCAAAATCTGACGTACCTACTACAAATGTCCCACTTTGGCCATTTGAAAAGGTGGCAACCCTACATATGTGCGTGTCATATCCATAGGACATGAGTGCGGAGATACACGCCGCCACCGGCGATGCAGCCAACGTAGGTATTGTGTTCAACCGTCGGTGCGGCGGAAAGCATACCAGTGAAGTGTACGACATTATGAGGAACGTACCTCATCTGGGGTGTAAAACAGTGCATGTTCCTCGCAGTTCCTCCAAGTTCCACATTGAAAATGTCTCTCAAACAACCATTGTTAGGAATGTATATAAATGACATCCTGGTAAATAGAATGTACTCATAGTAAGTTAGTAAAGGTTCTTCACTGTAAGTAAATCAGCATATCATAATCAACCTATGACCTACTTAGCTGAAGTTGTCACTATGCCATTACTATGTGTTCCACATTATGCCCATGTGTTTCACATTACTACTGTGTGTGTTCCCCACACTGAAAATAGAAGGTTGACAGCCATGGCGGCAATATGTGTATGTGTGAGGTGAGGTTGTCGTGTGTTCCGCTGTGTGTGTGTAATGTGTGTGCCAGTGTAAACTGTGTATGAAGGTGACATGTCACAGCCGGAGTGTAATAACAGGCGTAGGCATACAGTACAGGAACCATAGGCGTATGTACAGCAGTACCCACAAAGTAGTACTGACATCTCCTCAGTGGCTATGCACGTGGCGACGTAAAATGATGCAAAGCGCAAATGTCCCAAAGTGTACCACAGGGCCATAGCAAACAGGAGATGCAAAGGACGCATGTACAAACCACGACCGTAGGTATGGCGGCCATAACGTACACTCCACACGGTCCGTCGGCAACGCGTTACACAGCATCAGGCATGTACGGCGAAAATACGAATGTGCCATCCGGCACCGATCGTGAACAGTCACGGTCCGGTAAATACCGCGGTGTGTTCCACGACCGTGGCGTAAGCAAGCGGCACACGAATAGGAGGCTACCGGTAGCATACAGTCCGCCCCAAGTATAGGACCACAATCACCGTAACTATCAGCGACAAAATGCCAATGGATGGTAGGCACGGACGAACATCCGCAGATATATAACCGATGTGAAGGAGGAATACGTGCAGGAAGCACACATGCAGGCGATACCGACAGCAGACGACATCAACAAAACAAACATTCCCGGAACAACACACAGGTAACCCGCAGCTCCCCAAGCACGGATGGAGCACACACACAAGCATATCTGGTATGTATAAATGCAAGACTCACACCCCGTATCCGTCACCCACATCCGCAGATATACCCCATTGCACATATCAAAGGGATAACAGCTAAAACCGTAGCAAACACATACAGGCAGTGAATGACAGCGGCATACCCACAACAAGCTCCTGGGAAACACTAGCAGCGGCTCATGCATCCATGCATTCGCTATGTACAGGAAAATAACAGCCATGCAACACATTTGAATGCACAACGCCATCGACAGACGCCGCCAGGACACGGGGACCCACATGTCGAACACAATACCATACCCAACACACACAATCCACGGCTAACACCACAGCGAAATGTACCCGACAACACACATAGCGGATGCAGTCACACAAACATGATACAATACATACCATCCTCACGAAGGTATTGCAAATAACCAACGGCCACACGAGGAAAGAACCATGGCCTAGTGCCGACGCGTAACGAAAGGAAGGGGGATCACCGCTGATATGCGCATAAGTACACACCGAGGAACAGCTATTGGCCTGATTAACCCACATGCATCAGGCGACGGCGAATATAAGGAAGACTCCTGGATATTCAAACCGTATGTTCATACCGAACGCATACAAAGTAGAGAAAGAGAAACAGATGAATAGAGACGAACTCAAAACAAAAGGCCGGAAAGGTATGTCGAAACCACGACATGTACTGGTGTGTAACGCCGCGATACGTATGAATCTGTACAGTATGTGAACGGTGTGTGTAGGTAAAGATACCTGTCCATCAGGCAGAGAGAGGCGAAGGTTGGATATGTAATGCTAAAACGCGCAGCATACCAACAACTGTGGACAACGTGTGCACAGCAGTGGGACAACATGTAAACACCCGCGATAACCCCAGGCCCGGCTTGCCACCCTTTCAAAAGGCCAAAGTGGGAAATCGTCGGGACACACTTCAGATGTTACAGGTGGACACATACCCATGGTCAGTACAAAGGTTAGAACTCTACTCTGTTGCATAAAGAAAAGTGTAGTCTTGTAGCAGTTCAGTTGCTTATTGTGTGTCTTGTAACAGTTAGGAATGTACATACATAAATAAGTATGTTATGCAACTCTTACATACGAATGGGATATAGTGATGTCCCACAATCTCAGGACATTTGCCATTTGTGATAAATTTGTCAGGACACAACTGCCCAAGGAGGGACTGTCCCTTGCAAAGTGGCACAGGTGGTAACCCTACCCCAGGTCTGCCATAGGGGTTGCAAACACAGAACAATGCCACCACCCACGCCGATGCTGGCAGTGGATATCCAACACTGAAGTGCCACAGCAGGGGTGATTCCGGTGCACTCTCATTAATATGTATATGGCGCTACTGCGCCGGATATTCCATGCACCGCCGGCGCAGGCCTTACGCCGGCCTTGCGCCGAGCTTCATGAATCCCGGGGAATGTCTTCTTCTGAACAACTTCTTTGAATGCATAACACATTACTCTTTTAACTTATTCTCCTGACATTTAATCCACATCAGATTATATTGTTTTGAATGCTTCTTGAATTTTTGAGCTTAAATGTGTTAAATGTTTTATCTTTTACTCTGTATAAGTATTATTGTAGTTTTTTCATGTACCTGTTTTTGTCTGTATTGGAGCTTTTCTCCCCAGGACTCCATTGAAAACGGGTTCTTTTGGCCCAATGGACTATCCTGGTAAACCAACTGCAAATAAATAAATAAATAAATAATAAATACAAACAACATATAAAAGTAATATGACTGGAGACATAATGAAAATTAGTAAGCTAACACTGCATGGTTGTAGGTGTTTATAAAACTGATTTAATTCTCACACTGATGCGAAACTGGGAAGGGAAGAATCACCTTGGAGGGCTACAGGAGAAACATAATTAACTATAGGAAATTAATAAAACTCAAAGTACAGGAGATCAAAAATATCAAATCTCTTACTTTCATCAGTCTAAAAACTAAAATTTATGACTGTGACCATAACACATGTATGCAGTGAGAGAGCTAGTCTAGATCTTAACCACTCTGGCTGCAAAACAAGCAAAGGGGAGCTGTACTACCTTAAAATGGGTACTGAAAAACTAAACACTACCTCATGACTGCAACTTTCTACTTAAACACTTTACACTCTATGCAATATACTTTAGGTATACATTTTTATGCATCTTAACAGCCTTGTGTGAGTACCTTCAAAACAAAACATAATTGCAGGGCACCCCTAGAAAAATGTCATTCATCATTCAAATTATAATAAGATGAGTGGTATTTTATATTTATATCAGTATCTATATCGATATATATGAATGTGCGTGTGTGTGTTTGTGTGTGTCTGTGTGTGTTTGTGCGTGTGTTTGTGTGTGTGTTTGTGTGTGTGTGTGTGTGTGTACAGGCAGCATTACTTTCTATACGTGTGTAACTTCTAAAAACATATTCTTATATTTAAAAAATAATTCTGAAAAACTTGCAAAGGTAGATATCTTGTGAATATTAGACAATATTTTTTATTTCCAGCTAGCTACAAAACCAATGGTACTTCATTTATACTGGCCTTTGAGATTGTTTACTCTGGAGAGAAAACAGAAAAGAAAGTCAGATATTTTGTAATTGTTTTTTCCATTAATACACTATTATTTTATAAATTAATAAAAAAAGAAAATTAAAAGTACAATCCATAGAGAAAACAACTCAAATAAATGGAATTTCTAAGGTCTAGATGACAGATATCTGTTATCTTCTGTTTATACTACAGGAAACAGAATAAGTCTAGATAAAATCACTTTAGCTAGCAGCATCGCTCTCAGCCTTCCATCTCCAAAATGAGGAGCACCAGCCCTCATAATATGGAACAAATGGGCAAAATGTGGAACACTTACTCATGGCTTACTAACAAATTCAACCAGGAAGGTCATAAGATGGTTAAAATATACTGCTTTTGCTTATAAAAAAAATCTTTTAATTAATTAATATAATTTATTTTTATTTGCCATGAATATCAGTTAAAAAATTCCTAACACTGAATGTGTGACAGACCCTTTCAATGTGGAACTTTGAGGAACTTGAACTTTTTAACACCCCAAATAAGGTATGTCCCTTGTAATGAGATAAACTTGATAGATATGGCTAGCCAATCTCTCTAAGATACCCTCCCCATGTGCTGAATAAAGACATCTTGTTGAAGTTTCCAGTAGTTTATACATTTAAGTAGGTAGATGGATGAGTGATCTTGTTTAGAAAAAGTGGGTTTGCGCCCATTTCAGTGATTTTATCAACCATATCCAAGTGGGGTACTGTATCAAACTTCTTAGCCAGCACCAGGTAGGCCGTATGCACCATTTTCCCTTCATCCATCACCTTAGTGACCTTCTTAAGGAAGTCCACCAGGTTTAATAGACATGACCTTCCCTTGACAAAGCCAAACTGGGTTAAATTCAGTGTCTGAAGGTTGCCTGTGTCTTTGCTTATCATTTACCTTATAATTTTTTCCATGGCTTTGCATATTAGACTAGTCAGACTAATAGGTTTGCAGTTTCCATGGTCAGGTGATGGTCCACCCTTGTAAAGTGGGATGACTGTTGTAGTTCTCCACTCTCATGGTACACAGCCTGTTTTGAGGCTACAGTGGAAAAATTATTCAAGTGGTGCTGATAAGTCATGTTTCAAGCTATTTAGGAGGTATCCTGGGATATTGTCGGGGCCCACTGAGACTATGTTTTTGGCTTTAGCAAGTGTGGCCAGGACCTGCTCCCTGTTAGTAGCTGAGGGGTTTTGCAGTAGTACGTATTTCATGGTGGGAGGCAGGGGGGAGTGGGGATGAAGTTTGAGTTGAGTTTGTTAGCCAGCAAATTCACTATGTCGCTGTGCTCACTGAAGGCAGCAGCACTGACCACCAGTTCAGCACACTGGTGTGTGCTGCCTTTGAAGTTTTGGACATAGAATACCTTGCAGTTGTTTTTAGCCTGTGAGTCTATCTTGACCTTTTAATTGGCCTTGTTGGACTTAATTAGTTCTGTTAATATTCTGTTTAGATTGACTAGAGAACTGTTATCATTGTAAGAGTTGCTCTTCCTGATTTAGCCATGACTTTTTCCTTTTGTGATATACCCAATGAAGGTTAGAGTGCAATCAGTGTGATTTGTTTTTAGAGTTTGTTTTGAGCTTACTTCTCATAGGTATAACAGCTTCTATACAGCCATTTACAAGGTTGTACAGGGTCTCTGTGAACAATTCCACTTAGGTTGCTATGACTTCAGGGTTGGGAGAGGCACTGAATTTTGACAAACTATAGCTTAGCAGGATTACACCTACATTACCATACTGTTTTTCCTTCTTCTCTGCTATTTATCTTACTCAATATTCAATGTACCTTTATTTTGTAGTTTCAGTCCATGACTGTATACTATTTCCTCACTGTTTGTCTCCAATTTCACCCTCTGTTAATAATCTAGTATATGTAATCATAATGTTTGTCTCCAATTTTACATCTGTCAATAATTTAGTGTATGCAATCATAATGTTGTTTTATTTGCTACTGTTGTATTATATATCCTGTATAATTGTAACATATTTCTTGTCCATATGTGTTAAAGGTGGAGCTTTCTCCCTGGGCTCCACTGAAAATGGGTTCTTCTGGCCCAGTGGACTACCCCGGTAATCAAATGCAATAAATAAATAAATGTAGTTTGCTTTGGAATAGTTCCTAACTGTTACAGGGTTTGGTGGTGTTACTGAGCTGATTTTTATTTCAAAGGAGACAGCTTTGGGGTCTGACCTCACTAGTGAGGATGAGACACTGGTGGGGAAAGAGGCAGCTCTGTCCTATGTTGATAAGTACCGGGTCCCGTATGTTTGAACCTCTGGTGGGTGTACAAACTATCTGGTCAAGGGTATTTGTGTTAATAAAGTCAAGGAATTGTTGTGCCTGCAAGTTTGAGGCAGTGTGTATGTTTCCCATTCTGAGGGGTAAAGTCTCCCATGAATAGGGTATTTGGTTTAATGGTGAGTGTCTCCAGTAGGCCTAGATATGAGCTCTGGGATTCTAGAAACTTAGAGGGTAACTTACAGTTTTCTAGAAAATGGTATGGGACTTTGTCTATGGTAATTTCTACGTGGATAAATTCCAGGGCATCATCCTGTTTAACCAATGTAGAGTTATGTTTGCTGCTACTATAGATTGAGACCCCTCCATGTTTGCAGCTGTCTATGCAGCTCATGGTCTGAATGTGTGGAAGACACTGAAGCCTTGCACTGCTGGAGTGCTTTCTGTATATTTAGACCATGTCTAAGTAACACAGATGTCTATATTCTCCAGAGTAAGAACAGCTTGCAGGGTATGGAGTTTCTTGTTTAGACTTCTAGCATTGAGCAGCATTATTTGCTAAGTTGGTAGGTTTGTTAATCTGGTATTGCTTAAAAAAGGCTTTAATGGGTGAATAAAGTTTTAGCCAATTTTCGGAAGCCTAAGGGAGACGACTGTAGTCCATCCTTTGCAAACCAACTTGATTTGCTAACCCTGCCCTCCTATGCCAACAAATATGGAATTCCCCTGGAAAGACCAAAAACTAAGACAATTAGTAAGGTCAATCACTTTTTGTTCATACTGTGGCATCATCGTTAGTGAAGGTAAAATGCTGCTTAATGCAAGGCACATACCTGCCTGTGATGGTTTACAATCACAATTTCAAGTAAAAGTTCGGCGACCATGGGATGTCGAAGTACAGTTGGCTAAATCCTGTGTTGCCAAATCTTCACTTGTGTGAGTCCTGGTTCAGTGAATGCACAGTGCATTCGCACATATGAGGTCGATCTTATAACTAGAGATTGAGGTACAGTGGGGGTTGGGAAATTTACCTTTTTCCCCACTGTAGTGCGATCTCTGAGATGGAATATATAATTTGCATGGGGTGTGAGGGGCTTTCTCCCCTGCAAAATTTGTCATGTCACGTGATGTGCAGTGTTGGGACTGCAGTCTTCAGATGTTGAGAAAGGTTGAATTCACAACAGGAGGTGTGTTTGCAACATTCTGACCTTCTCGACATTCTGAGTTAAACTTCTTAGTCAATATTTAAGGTAGGAATTTATTTTGACTGTTGAATATATGATACTAAACTGCCTGTGACACATATTGAGAGAGATCAACAATGTCTCTCTTCATATAATCCAGAAAAGTTTGTCTCAGGTTAAAAATACCCACATGGACTAGAATCATACTAGTACCTGTGATGTAGTGACTTGAGTACATGCGTAACTTAGTGAGTCTTGGCTGCAGATAAGCAACTAACCATTATTTTCACATTGTTCAATCTGATGAGTGGGGCATCTGTGTGTCATACAACGAAGTCTCCTATCACAAGATTCATGGGTAATGCGTTAGCTTGCCTTATTGGCTTTTCTCTTGGGGTTCCACTGGATTTAGGCCTATGTGTGGGTGTTTGGTGCTGCTTTTGGTGAGTGCTTTAGAGATTTCTGAGGATAGGCATTGCTGTTTATAGGCTTAGGTGGTCTTTGAGGTATGGGAAGATTGCTATTTATTGCCTCAGCATAAGTTGATCTATGAGTGTGGTAGACTCTATGTGTGGTGGATGTAGTTTGTGTTTGTGTGTGTGTGTGTGTGTGTGTGTGTGTGTGTGTGTGTGTGTGTGTGTGTGTGCACGCGTGTGTGCATGTGTGTGCGTGTGTGCGTGTGTTTGCTTAGGCATTGCTGTTTATAAGCTTAGGAGGTCTTTGAGATATGGGAAGATTGCTATTTATTACTCAGCATAGGTTGATCTATGTGTGTGGTAGACTCTATGTGTGGTGGATGTAGTGTGTGTGCGTGTGTGTGTGTGTGTGTGTGTGTGTGTGTGTGTGTGTTATAGAGCAACAACCACAGCAGGGATAGCCACCAAGAGGCTTGAGCATTAGCACTAGATGACTGTTACTGTTGATGCTATGACACCTCAAATCCATGTATGAGAGTGGGAAAAGGTGTTGGGGATGGATGGATGGATGGATTGATGGATCGATTAACATACCATGATGGTTCTCCCCAGTAAAAGGCCAGACATATCCAAAAGAAAAGTAAAACTAATGTAAAATTGTAAATATATTAGTTTGTAGGCCTGCTGAATCTAGCTTTGTTTGTATGCTTGTTGTTTGTTTGCTTGTTATTTCCCTGGAACGCTAATTCCACCTAAAACGCGGCTTCTCAGCGCTTCTGTGGATCCCTAGTGATATCTGCATTGCTTACTGTACTTATTTCCTTGTTTCACTTGAAAGAAAGTTACTGTTTGTCGTTTTTGCATTTAAGTTACCCGTAACACATTGCACTTAAGTTACCTGGCACTTGCTCACTAAAGCAATTATATAAGTCAGCACTAAAAATTAAAAGCACTACACCCTCACTCCCCATTGGCCCTTGTTTTAATTATAAAGGAATTCCCAATACTATTCTAGCATATCCAAAGGTCAGTTGTCAATCTCCTCTCCGGTCCAGCTGGTGAACCTGGGAATCTTGAGGCAATGTTACAACTGCCTCATGTACACAGACAACCCTCTCCTCCTCCCAACAAATTCCAACACATGTGAGAGATGCAACCATATAGCCAAACTGGAGGCTAAGCTCTCTCAACTCAGTACTGGCATAACCAGTCAGGAGGAGAAGGAAACCACACTCACTACAATTCCAGTCTCACATAGACCTACCACGACAGCAAACCAAACACATAATCACACAAAAACATACTCAGAGGCTCTAAATAAAGATCTGCCTAAGCAGCAGAGACCTCCAAAGCAGACACCCAAGCAACCGCTACCCCAAAACAAAACACGTGCAACACATATCTCACAAAGCCAGTGTGCTGAACAGTCACAGCCCTTAAGGCTAAACAACACACCTGATACACTTGTAATAGGTGACTCTATCGTCAGGCACACTGACGTCCCGCTCACCAGGCTGAACAAGGAGAAGGTCACGGTGAGCAGCATGTCGGGCGCTAGTATCCGCCACATAACACAAGCACTCAGGTCACTCCAAGGCAAGTACAATTATGACTCAGTCATTGTCCATGCTGGTGTGAATGACCTGAGATGTACCTCCCTGCACTACATGAAAAGAGGCATAGAGGAGCTCTCCGAGCATGTAGCCCAGGCCGGTATGACCCTAACCTTGAGTAACATCTTACCCTCACCAAGAATGATGCCACAATATGAAGACAAGATGATCAATTTCAACAATTGGCTTAAGTACTGGTGTCATTCAAAGGGGATCCAATGCCTGTCAGCCTGGGATGATATGCTCGACAAGCCATGATGCTTCGCTAGGGACGGCTTGCACCTGTCACCCCTGGGCTTTCAGATATTGGCAAAGGCTCTTGCTACCCCCATAGTGCCTTTTTTAGTCAAGGCTCAAAAGACATACCCACCTCCATAGGTATCACAAGGGATAAGAAACTAAGAGTAATGCTACTCAACGCCAGAAGTCTAAACCTCAAGATGCACGCACTTGAAACTCTCCTTAGCATGGAGAACATCGATATCTGGTTCAGGGCTCCCGAGAGCACCTCAGCACTACAAGGTTATACCTCATACCATGCTTTTCGGCCCCAAGACTTGGACCGAACCACAAAAGGAGGGGGAGTATCGATATTCATCAAAGATACCCACACCTCCAGGTTGGTGGCAAAGCATGAAGCATCAGAGACTATCCATGTGCAACTAACAGTGGGTAAAACTGCCTTCCAGTTTATAGCCTGCTACAGACCACCCTCCCAAACCCAGGAACCCCACTTGGCCTTCCTGAGAACACTGGAAAATATGAAGGTCTCTCCAAACACCATTATATTGGGTGACTTCAACTACCCAAACATAGACTGGGAACATTACTCTAGCTCCAACACCCTAGCCCAAAGGTTCCTAGAATTCATAAACTCAAATGCTATGGAACAACTTGTTACCACTCCCACAAGAGGGGAAAACATACTGGACCTGATCATCACCAACATGGGGACTCTATGCTCCAGACCATAAGTGTATCCCTCACTGGTAAGATCAGACCATAAACTGATCTCACTGGATATTCACATCCCGACCCCACCCCCTGCCCAGAAAACCACAGTGAAAAACTTCTCTAAAGCAAATTTCACACTCCTCAAAACCGAGGTGGAATCCTTCAAAGCCCCCGGGCCTGTGGAAAATACGTCCCAGATCGCAGAATCCTTTATAAATGCATTCTATGAACACCTTCAGGAATGCATGGATCATGCAATCCCAAATAAAACCAAGACCCAATCCTCCAAAGGCAGACGTCCTGTCTGGTGGACCCCAGCCATAAACAAACTATACAATAGAAGGAGGAAGCTACTACATGATAGAGCAAAATCCCAAAAGGGAAGGCATCTCTGATCAGTATTAGCAAAAAACTAAGGGCACTCATAAAATCGTCTAAGGCCAGCTTCGAGAGAAAAATTGCACAGGACACTAAGGATAATCACAAGGCTTTCTTTAGTTATGTTAGGAACCTGGGTGGGAATTCCCAGATATGCTCAGAATTAGTCCAAAATGACAAAAAATACACCGAACCCACAGACATTGCCAACATCCTAGCTGACAGGTTCAGCGCAAACCCCCCCCCCACCAAAAGGGCAAATATCTATCCCAGCAGAGTGCTGCCCCCCTGACATCTCAGATGCTCAGGTAAGAGCTGCCCTCTCCAAAGCAAAAAACACAGCATCAATGGGACCAGATGGTGTCCCGGGCTGCATCCTACATGAACTCCAAGAAGAGCTAAATCCAAACATAAAACTACTGTTCAATCTCAGCCTTACTACAGGATATGTACCCAAAGAGTGGCGTACAGCAACAGTGGTCCCTCTCCACAAAGGTGGTGCCTCAACGGACCCTGGAAACTATCGCCCCATAAGCCTGACTAGCTTGGTCTGCAAAGCTATGGAAAGGATCATCATGTACCTCATAAATAAAGATATTGGGGACCTACAGACACTGGATCCTACCCAGTTCGGCTTTGTTAAGGGCAGATCCTGCCTCTTAAACCTGGTCGACTTCTTTGAAACAGTCACCAAGGCCATTGACGAAGTGAAGGTGGTCCACACAACCTACCTGGACCTCGCAAAAGCCTTCGATACAATACCCCACTCGGGCATTATAGATAAGCTCACCAGCTTAAATATAAACCCCTATGTCACTAGATGGGTTGCAAACTGGCTCAAGGACAGAACCCACATGGTTAGAATTGCTGGAGCCATGTCAGACTCCAAACCAGTTACAAGTGGCATCCCACAAGGCTCAGTCCTGGGACCTCTCTTGTTCGGTATATATTTCTCGGAGGTACAGGCCAACACAGAAGGACTGTGGCTGACCAAGTTCGCAGATGAATGCAAACTGGGCGCCATAATCAATTCTCCAGCCGACACAAGCATCCTCCAAAAGGGCCTCATAGAAACAGACAACTGGTGCTAGAGCCATGGCCTCAAACTAAATGCTAAAAAGTGTATAGTCATCCCCTTTGGCAAAAACAAAGTGCCCACAAATTACCACATAGGTGGTAATCCATTATGTACAGAAGAAGTAATTAGGGACCTGGGGACCCAAGTTGATAGCAATCTCTCATTTGACAACCACGTGGCCAAAGTGGTTAAAAAAACATTTTATATAGCCCACCTAATCATGAAGGGATTCACATCTAGACTAGGGGAGGTCATCGTGCCTCTTTACTCATCCCTCATCAGGCCCATAATCGAGTACAATGCCCCTTTTGGAATGTACCTTACCAAACACCTGCAGCAACTGGAAAGACCCCAAAAGTACCTCACCAAGAGGATCAAAGGGCTCAAACAGATGCCATATGCTGCCCGGTTAAAGAAACTCCAGCTCTACTCAGTGGCATACCGCCTGCTCAGAGGCGACCTGTGCCTGACGTATAAAGCCATGTCCAACCTGGAATTAAGGGATATGCTGTACCTCAAAAAATCCAAATCCCATCGAGCTGCATGCTCGAGAGACTTGAACCTCAGCACTGAAATAAATAGGACATGTTGGAGGGACAGATTCATAACCCAGAGGCTCCCTTCACTCTGGAATAAAATCCCAGTCCAGGTTAGGCAGAGTCCCTCATTGACTCTCTTCAAGAGGAATCTTGATGAGTGGATGGGAGATCGTAGGTTTACTCCGGGTATCACTTCTGTTAGACAGAGGCACAGTATACTAACCTCGAAAAAGGGCATAGCAAAATTAATTTGAAATGGGTGGCGAAAGCCAAGCATACTCTGACTAGGCTTATAAATGCCCTAGGGCAGATAGCCTAGTATGAACCTATGAACCTATGAACACTATTGGTAAATATACTGCTTGTTAATACCTATATGATGAATGAATTCTATGGAGTACGTCTTTAACAGAAATGCCTATGATTGTCAGAATAACTTGCCTATGACTGTCAGAATCACTAAAGAGATGTCAGCAATAATGAGGAGAAATGATGTATAAAAAAGAGCTAAGATACCCAACAACCAGAGAGTAACCTGGGAAAGGGAACCTGGAGATCAGAGCAACCCTTCTGAGGAGAGACACAGTTTCTACAAGACAGATGGCCATAGGGAAGCCTGGTGCCTGTTAACCTGAGTAACTTAGATGAACAGACCTTGATGTTATGGACTTTTTACTCAGCACTTTGTTTAATGTACTGTTGATTACATTTTTGTTAAAGACCACAAAATTTTATTTTCCTGGAAGATTTGTTTTTTATGTTGCCTTATGCAAATAAAACTGTGCTTATATAAAAACAAATCCCATTTCATCTATATTATTTTCCATATTTGTGGTTGCAGCAGGCACAAGTCTAGCTCAAATTAATCAGCCTAAAGGGCAGAGAATCTGTCACTGCCAAGTAAGCTTAATTTCCCTAGTATAAATCTTATGTGGTCTTTAAGTGCTGAGAGAGTTTTGCATTGACAAGTGAACCATATATATTGCGAGAAAAAGTTCACCTGCATTCACTTAGTGTGGGGTACACTAATGGGATGCTTCTTCCTCTGTTGAGAGAACACACGTATCCTTTAACCATGTCTTCTATCCTGCATTGGGTGGGCATATTCACCAAAGACTGTGTTATGTCCTGTGTTGGGTGGAATGCCCATTGTTGCCTTCTGCTGGGGAGTGAGTCCATGTGTGTATGAGATGCCTACTATGGACCAAATCCTTGCAGTGGCCAGGGGTATGCTAGTGGTCCCATAGGCCACTGCAACACCAACAACAAAACCACCACTTTATCTTCTGACTCAGGGTGAGGATCAGGATCAGGATATGGAAGTGTACATCATTGCCTTTGAGTGTTGTATAAGCCAAGAGCCGTGGGATTAAGCTGACTGGGTTCACATTATTTCAGAACAGCTAATGGGGTGAGCATCTCTAAGTTCTTATGGATGAGGAAGGGACTGGTTACAAAGTCTTTGCAAAGTTAACAAATGTTTACTTACTCAAGGTTCATGGGTTCATAATTACATACTAGGTTAATGACCACTAGGGCCCTTATAAGCCTAGACATCCAACCCAAATGTGGCCCGCAAATTTGATTTATATAGAGAGTGATTTACTGACAGCGTCTGTCCATGAGACATAGGTTCCAGACTAAGGGTCAACTTCTGATTACCCATCCATTGGTCCAAGATGCATTTAAATAGGGTTAAGGAGTAACTCTGCTTCAGATAGATGGAGAGCCTGTTTTGGAGAATGGCAATTCTCTGAGAAACATATCTGTCTCTCCAAAATGTCCTATTTATGTCACAAGCAAAATTTAGGGCTTTAAATCTAGTAGCTCTGATGCTGTTTGTTTTGCAGATTTATTTATTTTATTTATTTTTTATTTTTATTTTACATGTGTTAACTGGGAAAGTCTGACTGAATACAAGTCCATTTTCAGCGGAAGCCAGGGAGAAAAGCTCCAAGAGATACAATTTTATAGTTAACAGATAATAGAGACAGAAAATTACATGCAAGTAATAGGTTACACAAATGTTATCATAAGACAATCATATGAGACATAGTAGAGCAAAAATGGATGGCAATACAATGGAAAACATTCTTGGGATACATTTCAGTCCTGACTAGGGAGGCTGGGAGTACAATTTGTGCAACAGTCTAGATATAAGGCATTCCTACTTGTTTTTTATACAAGATAGGTCTGTAGGTAAGTTAACTGGTGTACAAACGTTTCACCAAACAGGGTCCAGGGATCTCTTGTTTGCCAGGCAAAGATCACCTCTCAGAAGTCTGTATGATACCGAGTAAAGAGACAGGGCTTTGAGGCAATAGAATAGGACATTGTGTTTAGTCCCTGTATTCTTTTTGTAATAAATCTTTGCGGACATTCCAATTGCTGCATGTGTCTGGTCAGATACATACCCAAGGGGGCATTAAACTCTATGATGGGTCTGATAAGGGCCAAGTATAATGGTACAATGACCTCTCGTCACCTAAATGCCATGCCCTGACTTATAAGTTGAGCAACATAGAAGGCTTTTCTTAGTTTCTTGGACATATGTTGTTAAAAAGATAAGTTACTATCTGCATGAGTACCCAGATCCCTAACTAGTGAAGCAACTTTTAGGGGTGTTTTATTGATGAAGAAGTTACCCAGGGTAACTAACTTCCCAAAAGGTACTATATATAATACATTTCTTGGTATTGAGTTTTAAGCCATGGCTTTAGTACTTAAGAGTTTGTCTGTTTTAGACCTTCCTGAAGGGTGTTCTCATCTTGAGGAGATTCAATGACTGCTCCCTGTTTGCAATCATCTGCAAAATCATCTGCCAGAAGCCTTTAACATTGGCTCTGACATCTGAGAAGTAGATGCGAAAGAAGAGTAGACCCAGCAGAGAGCCCTGAGGGACTCCACTGGTGAATCGCCTCCTTGTGGAGGTGGCCTCACTAATCCTAATCTCTTGGGTCCTATCTGTGAGCCAACTAGCTATTCAGCATGTTATAAAGGAGTTTATGCCTAATTCAACAGGTTTGTTGTCAATGCCTGAGTGGAGTATTGTACTTTATCCAGATTTCAGTAGACAGTATACACCATTTTCCCCTCATCCATTGCCTTAGTGACCTTTTCAAGAAGTTCACCAGGTTCTGTAAGCATGACCTTCCTTTAACAAAGCCACACTGGGATGGATCCAGGGCCTGGAGGTCTCCTATTTCCTTGTTGATAATTTCCTTGATAATTCTTCCCATGGTTTTGCAAGCAAGACTAATCAGACTAATGAGCTTCCAGGAAGGGGGATGACCATTGCAGTCCTCCATTCTCATGGCACAAAGCCTGTTTTAAGACAATAGTTAAATAGTGACTCCAAGGGTCCTGATATGTCATATTTTAGACTATTCAGGAGGCATCACAGGATGTTATCAGTGCCACTTAGGCTGTGTTTTTAGGTTTAGCAAGCATAGCCAGTACATGTTCTTAGTTATTGCTGGAGGTGTTATGTTTGAAGATATTTCCTGTGGGATGATTGGGGGTGAGAGGGATAAAGTTAGAACTCAATTTGCAAACTAACTAGTTTGCTATATTGCCAGATTCAGTGAATATGGCACCGTAAGCCACAAGTTCAGCACATTGTTGTGTGCTACCCTGAGGTTTCTGGCACAGCTGAAAAAGGCCTTATGGTATCTTTTATCTGGGTGGCTATCTTAACCTCACAGTTGGCTTTGTTTGACTTAGACATCTTAGTGCCTATTTAGTCTGATGAGGGATTTTTTTTTATCCTTATGGGAATTACCCTTCCTGATTTTTGCCACAATTATTTTCCTTTCATTTTATATCCTGGTTAATTTGTGGTGCAACCAGAACAATTTGTTTTTGGGGCTAGTTGTGGGCTTAATTCTGGTAGTACAGCAGCCTCTATGCAGTTATTGCTATAGCTGTACAAAGTTTCTGAGAAAATTCAGTGTAGGCTGTTGTGTTCTCAGGGTTTGGAGGGGAACTGCATTTTGACAACCCATCACTTAATAAAGGATGATTTCCCTTGGAATAGTTCTTAACTGTTACTTTTTCTGGGTTGATTTTGATTTCAAAGGAGATGGCTTTATGGTCTGACCTTACCAGGGAGGATGAGACATTAGGGGTGGGGTACAGTATTCTCTCATATTTGTGAATATGATGTTCAGTATATTGGAGCCTCTAGTGGGCATATTCACTATTTGGTTAAAGATGTTTGTATTTACGAAGTCCAGACATCTCTGTGTCTGTAGATTTGAGATTATGAAGCATTCCCAGTCTATAGAGGGGTAATTAAATTCTCCCATGATTACAGTGTTAGGTTGGATGGTAAGTGTCTCCAGTAGGTTCCAAGTATGCATTGTGACCTTCGCGGGACAATCCTGGATTAAAGCTAAAACCCAAGCTGATGAATTTCATGGTTGAGTTATAGCAGTGAAGAACAGATGATAGAAATATTTGTCAATGATAAACTGAAAACAATTGTTATAAACTTACATTAAAAAGACAGTGCATCAGTCACACCCAGAAGACACCGAGTACTTTTCTAATAAAAAAACATGTGGTAAAAATCTGTATACAACTAAATTATCTAGAGCAGAAGAAAAGCATGATATTAACAAACAAAAAAGATCAATCTCTCATGCACTTTGTTTTAACTGTGGGAAAGGGGAGCATACTGCTAAGTTCTGCACTAATGATGTTAACGCTGCTGCACCTGTGAAATCTATAAACACTGACTAGTCTTTTAAAGCCGTAGAATCTATGGAGTATGATAATATCTCTGTCAGAATGACTGAAATTACATTTTGTAATTATGCAACTGCTGAATTAAGCAAATGTACTGTGATTGTTGGTTGGAAAGAGCTGCAAGGGTTTCAATACAGCAATAGCATGCTCATCATTATTAAAGGTCAATGTAGCTGTTAAAAAAGACTGTGACTGATAAAGCTATAAAGGCAGTATGCATTCACGTCACAAGAAAAAAAAATCACTTCACAGCTTGAGATACAAATGAAATTTGGAAATGTGCTGTACAGTAACTAGCCTGACCCATGATGCAATAACTGGGATGGAATTCCCTCACTTTAAGGAAGTATGAAAGCAAGGAAAGGAGGTGAGTATTTTTCCAGGTTAGAATCTCTGGTCAGTACACATCATGGCACTAAAGCAAAAATAAAGGAATGTCTACAGACTGAAAGTGTTGCAAATGCAAAAGAGATAATGAGGAGGGATATATACAAGGGCACAGTTACTGAAAGTGACACATTCTGAGGTAGCCATTTTAGGATATATACAAGGGCACAGTTACTGAAAGTGACACATTCTGAGGTAGCCATTTTAGGATATATACAAGGGCACAGTTACTGAAAGTGACACATTCTGAGGTACCCATTTTAGGATATATACAAGGGCACAGTTACTGAAAGTGACACATTCTGAGGTACCCATTTCAGGAAATATAAACAAACAAAAGTGAGGAAGTAGCATATGCTCCCCATAAAAAATAAAGACTTTTAGGGAACAAAATGAGAGAAAAGGAATAGTGGATACTCACAGAGCAGATTGTAAACAAAAATGTAGTCAGCTATCTACTATGTCAAGACCCAGAGGGAAGAGCAACGGGGTACTATGCATCAGGATCAAGACATACAAAGAGCTTGGAAAGGGTAATGAAGCAGAGACACCAGTCATCATCAGTGTGTACTACCCTTTGTAGGTGAGGAATGACACTCCGAGATCCCAGTGCCTAATTCTTTACAGGTTGATACTCGGGAAACTTCTGACTTAGAAGACCTCCAGTTGAGTTGGCTGAACTTTAAAAAGCCCAGAGGAAGGATGAGTAGAGAAAGGAAAAACATAGGGGTGTATGAAAAGAGGATGCCCCAAGTATTCCCCTACTTTTTAATGAGGCAAGACTTGTTATATAAGGTTAATAAAGACAGGGAATAAGTAGTACATCATTGTTGATAGTTTTTCCCTAACTTAGTCGTCCTACTCCCACACAGTGAAGTGTTTGGAGGGCCACTGTACATGGACAAAACCAGGTCCCAGTTTGCATGAATAATGAGGGAAATCAGATATTTCTTTGCCATTTACCAAAGAATAGTTCCAAATCCTGGTTTTAAAAGCCCCTTAATACCCATGCCTATCACTGAAATTCCAGTTGAACAAATTGTTTAGAACATAGCTGGACACACTAGTTAAATCCTATAGTGGGTTCCAGTATATTCTAGTCATCATGAATTATGCTATTAAATATCTGAAGTCATACCACTACATAAATGTAGCTCAAAATATATAGCAAAGAAATCAGCTTTATTTTTTCCAGGGGTGGCATACATAAATAGACACCCATAGACTACAGAAACCGATTAAAGTCCAAAGTAATGCATCACTTATGTTAGTGACTTAAAGTTAAGCAACACACGAATTCTGTGCATCACCCTTAGATTGATGGATTAGTTTCAGGCAGGGGATCAACTGTAATTGTTTTGGTTCTCCCTGGTTAAAGGTGGGAATGCTCAAAAAGAAGGCAAATCCTAAGTCAAAGTGTAAATATGTTCTTGCAAGCACATGTATGGTGAATGTATAATTCTCTTTGTGAATACACAACTTCTAAATATCTGTATGATGAATAAATAAAAGTATGGGCATACAAATGTTGGACTGTCATGTAATGATACACTTAGCTTAATGTTTCTTAGGATGGCCTTATGAACACAGTGATTGTGTCCCACACATAACCTGTTAGCATTCTCAGGTGTGTTATATATGGTCTGGTACCACCCTATGCTATATGCCACAACAGTTGCTACACTGTGTATGCCCCCTGTTCATAACTCCCTCAGGGCTGAGAAATTAGTTTGTATTTCTGCTTAACTTACATGCACATAGCACTCACACTGGTTAATAGTCATACACTGAGTCACTGTCTAACACAGAGCGATATTATACCTTGCATTACATCCCACATTATAATCCACTTAGTTCTGCCACAGGTGTACCACAGGCCTGTATATTGCTTTTGTGTTAACACTGATGTTTTGACTGTAATTGTTTTCCCTTCCGAGGCCTGTAGTACTTGTTTGTGGTTTATTTTTTTCTTCTTTACTGTGTTATTTGTCCTTTGTTATTTTATTTCTCTGTAGTGTCAACTATGGAGTTGGATGTGGTGCATCTACTATGCGCTGCACCTCCTTTGCGACAACTTGCTGAGTACCCAGCAGTCTAACGAATAGCCCTTTGTAGGGCAATGAAAGTCATCCAGTGGTGTGATCTGAAGGGTTCACTTCCAGAGTCTGATGCTGCTTCTCTGGTGGGAGTGAAGACTCCCATTCAAGAAGCATCACCTGGGGATCTTATTGGATCTCTAAATGACAGGTGGAGTGATTGGTGAGAATTGCAGTGGACTGACAAATGGACACCTTGATTGGTACCCTGGATGTATCTTTGTGTGGCTTGCAGAGTTGCACAATTTTTGGATCTTAATCACCAGGCCACCAGTGGCTGGACCAAGCCATGAAGGCTGTCACAGAGGTGGCTGACATTTTACTGGGTTCACCACTACTTAGCTTGATAGGCAGCCCTCATCCCAGCTTACCATCCTTCATAGTGTTCTCTTCCTTTTGGTATCACTCTCTTACCTAGTTGATTGCCTAGTCCTTCCCATCACCAAATGACCTCCCTCTCTTTGTCTCTCCTTTGTGCCCACCCATTTATGTTCACACATTCTCTGTGTCTTTGTCTCTTTTATGTCTTTTTGCCTGTGATAACATTCCTATACCTGTCTTTATACCCCATTTCCCTATGCTACCTTCTCCGGATATCCTTTTTAAGAAAAAAACGTGCATTTCTCACAACAAATCCCCTTCCACCTCCACTCCATGCCACCCTCCCCTTTCCCTTGTCATTCTGTGTGTTCCTCAGCTTGCTTTTCCACCTTTCTGACTGTTCCCTCCACCCATTTCCATATCATTTATAACATAAACATGGTAGGGACTTTACTGTACAGTCCTTGTCTGGGCTCTCAGTGGTGCTTACTTTGCACCACATGTTAATGCACATGTGGACGCACATCATCATGGGTACTTTATCTACATCCAATTGAACATAGGTCACATAGGGAAATTGGAAATACACCCCGGGGATCACTTCTGTGGCTTTGCTCAACAGTGGCAAAGGAAAATAACTTTCTTGGGTGGCATAAACCAGGAACCTTGTTGGCTAGGCTTACTTAGGCCCTTGGGCCGATAGCCTAGTACCTACCTATGTACCTATGAACGTATGAACATGATCTGGCAAAGCACAGTCTACTTCTCTACATGCTGCATAGTACTTTTGTGAATGAATTACCTACTTATGCAGTGCAGCCCTTGGCCTAGCAGGTCTGCTACTGCCTTCTTAATCACAGTTGACCTGTGTTACCATTTTTGCTGAATCTCAGCCATTATGTCATTTTGTTTTATAATTACGAAAACTGTTTTAGTTATTGTTTTTGCATTGTTTTATGGTAATTTCTTTTGCATGAATTCTGGGTTTCCTTGTTTCTTTTTGTTGGTGCATGTAGTCTCTGGCTTCGTGAAGATGCAGTCTAGTTCACTTCAATTTGTCAGTAATATTCTCTTAAGCTTTTCTGGTGTCATGTGTTTCAGTTTTCCTTTTTATGCAGTGACGTATAACTGTTGCATATTTCATTTTTTTCTGTTGCTTTTTTCAAGTTTGTGTCTTTGTTGTTTTGTGTTTCTTTCTTTTTTTTTTTGGGGGGGGGGGTAGTTCATACTCTGTTTTGTCATCCAGGGTTTTCTGTCATAATTGCGAATGTGAATATGATAAAAATAAATTGAATAAATAATTCTTCAATTAATTACTAAACTTGCTGTAAAGGTATTAAATTATTTTTTAGGAAGGTTGCATCTACTGATATGGGGTGCCCAACACAACCCTGCAATTTCTATAACCTAACTCAGATAGTATTGTAACTTGGAGTAAGGGTTATACTGTGCAATCCCATACTATATTGTTTTGTTATCTTGTGTATTTGTTTGCTGAAATTGTAATTATTTTACTGAGTTTTTATTACTGGTTTTATACTTTTCAGTGTCTGTAATTAGAAGATCACAAATGCAATATGCCCGATTCGGAAAGGTTACTGTGACACCTCGCCATAGCCATTTCCGATTCAGAGACAGTCTTACTATGGTGCTATAACAACCCAAAGATATGTAGCACTGTGGTGAGCTGTTTCTGTGGCCATACTAAATGCTAATGAGGCATTCCGGAGACAGGCATATGCTGATTACCCATGTTCTCTCCCTTGGAACTGACTTCAGAGAATCACTTGGCTGCATATGTTAAGGTGACCACTCACTCATGTTAATGAACATGGCCACAAACTTGTGTTCATCCACCAAGGTAGAGGCAAGTGCTGGGTAATTAAGTAGACACATAGTATTATGGGGTGCGAGTGAGTATGTGTATGTGAGGGGCTTGCATGTTTGAGTATATGTGTGAGTGTGTGTCTTTCTGGGAGGTAGCAGTAGGGAGCTTAGTGAATGGTTAAGTTAGGTGTGTGTGTGTGTGTGTGTGTGTGTGTGTGTGTGTGTGTGTGTGTGTGTGTGTGTGTGTGTGTGTGTGTGTGTGCGCATGCGTGTGTGTGTCTGTGCATGCATGTGTGTGTGTGTGTGAGTGCAGCAGCATGCATGCGTGTGTGTGTGTGTGTGTGTGTGTGTGTGTGTGTGTGTGTGTGTGTGTGCGTGTGCGTGTGTGTGTTTGTAGTGTTTGTTTTTGTGTGTGTGTATGTGTGTTTGTATGTGTTTGTCTGTGTGTGTGTGTGTGTGTGTGTGTGTGTGTGTGTGTGTGTGTGTGTGTGGGTGGGCATTGTTGAATGAGTGAATATGTCTGTGAGAGCAACTGGTTGGGGATGGGGTCTGTGGGGGAGTTAGGGGTGCTGTCATTCCTTCACAAGTCTCCTAGAATAATGAGCAAATGCTGTGAAACTGGGTTAGAGTGAAGACTAGCCATAACTTTGTCATTGTGTCTTAATGGCACTTAAGAGTAACATGGGTCATGGGGAACACTAGGTATCATGGATAACTCTTTAACCATGTGACTAAAGAGCACTTATAAAAATAAAAAAGGAGGATTTTGGTCAGGGGACCACTCGTCAACCGGGATAGTCTAAATAATGTTTTTGAAAGGCACTAAAAAGGATTCAAACCCTGCACCCTCTTACTTCCTAGTTCCCACAGAAGATATTATTCCTCTGTACCACCACTAGACACCATAAGAAAATTGGGGGCAACACCTAAAATGTGGGGAAAAAACAACATACAAAGGAAAAAGGAGTTTGAACACTGCAACCTTGACACAGGGAACAGCAGCATTATCCCCATATACTAATTGATATGTGAGGGCAGCAAGCATATTTTTATAATATAATGAGGGTGTTGGACATTATTCAAGGACAGCAACAGTCCAAGAGTTATGAGGGAGAGGGACAGGGTATGTGTGCATATATATATATATATATATATATATATATATATATATATATATATATAGGGCTTTTTTGGGGCCAGTATGTGCCGGTACGGCATACCAGCACCTCTGCTGCCCTCTTTCTTTGCAAAAAAAAAATGTCCTGTTTTGGGTCTATATCATAACATCGAAGTTCTCTAACATTGAATGTTATTATATCGAACTCTAAACACCGAAGTGTGAAAACATCGAACAGTCAGAATAGCAAATATTTTCCCAAGGAAATAATTTGCTATTCCGAGAAACATACACACAGCACAAACACATACAAAAAACAGCCATCCACACACATACACTTAAAATCCTACACCTAAACTAAACTTTACATACAGTATTAGCTATCCACTTACCTTAACCCAACCCTAACCCTAAGGTCCGTCACTATCGCACACTCACCTCACCCGCGCCCTAACCCTAACTCACCTAACCCGCCCCCTAACCCTAACCTACACACAATCGCACACTTACCTGACTTGCGCTCTAACCCTAACTCACCTAACCTGCCCCAACCCTAATCTACACACAATCGCACACTTACCTGAACCCGCGCCCTAACACTAACATCCACATATCCGCATACTTACCTGACCTGCTCCCTAACCCTAACTCACCTAACCCGCCCCCTAACCTACACACAATCGTACACTTACCTGAACCCAACCCATAACACTCCAACATATCGAATGCTGAAAAAAGCGAAGCCACAGCAATGGCCCACCAAATTCTTTCCCTGTAAAAGAATTCGATGTCCTGCACCTTCGCTGTTTTCGGCGTTCAACATTACGGTTCAATATTATAACATTCAATGTTAGAGAACTTCGATGTTATAATATAGACCCCCAGTTTTAAGGGCATTCTTCTTTAAGAATGCCCTTTGCGTCAGGTCGCCTTGTGTGTCTGTGTGATGTGTGACTGATTGTTTACATCTTCCTGGTCTGTGGGCAGAATTTGAATTCCTGAAGATGTTTGGACTGTGGACTGCGACTGCCTGACAAGTGATTGGTAGGTGTGCATGTGTGTTTAAGTTTTTAAGAGGAGTGTGTGTGTGCATTTGTGCAAGAAATAGGTAAGTGTGTGCGCGCGTGTGTGTGTGTGTGTCTGTGTGTGTGTGTGTGTGTGTGTGTGTGTGTGTGTGTGTGTATATGTATAAGACGTACATAGGTCTCTGTGTGTGTTTGTGTGTAAGAAGTAGGTAGGTCTGTGTGTCTGAGTGAGTGAAATGTCCAGATTTTACGCAGAATGTCAAGATTTTAGTCTTACATCCATGGTCTGTTTCTCATAAAACTGTGTTTTTCTGGCAATCTCTGGCAAATAATTGAAGATTAAGACAGCAAGTAATGGCAGACATTTGAGCTTTAGACTTCATATCCTTTAGCAAGTTCATAATAATGCAAAACTTGTTGTTCTATCAACTTTCTAAGTTTTTAAGAGCAATATTTAAAAGGTGTCCCTATTTTTGGATATTTGTCCCCCATTATGTGTGTCTTTGTCCAGAGTTCTTGCTCTAAAAGGTTGAGAGATATAGGGGAGGGTCTAAGAGGGAGGTAGGGGTGTATGTGTGTGTAATACCTCTCAACTGTACAGATTTTCACAGAATGTCCAGATTTTTGCCTTATATTTTTTGTCTGTTCCTCATAAAAACTGTCTTTTTTTTGAGAAATCACCAGGATCATCTAAGGATTAAAGTTACTAATGGCATGCATTTGAGTTTAGTTTCAGACTTCATATCTTTTAGAAAATGTATTATAACACAAATCCTGTTATTCTAGCAACTTTCTGAATTTATGAGTAATATTTAAAATGTGTCCCTAGTTTTGATCCTTTGTCTATACATTATGACAGGCTTTGCCCAAACTTCTTGTGCTAAGAGGTTGAGAGGTATGGTGTGACCATGTGAGCGTGTGTGTAAGCATGTGCATGTGTGTGTGCATGTGCATGTGTGTGTGTGAGTAAGAGATAGGTAGCATGCCCCTCAACTGCCCAGGTTTTTGCAGAATGTCCAGATTTTTGCCCCATATTTTTGTTTTTTTCTCATAAAAAGATTGAAAATGAACATGTAGATGGATCCCCCAAAATCCTTACCACAGTGTAGGCACTGTAGGCAGGCTACCCCCCGAAGCCTCCAATGCTTACATTATACTACCACCTATGTGAATTGTACATTTTGTAAACATTGTAAATATGTACTTACTTCTGGGTACCTCATGTTCACATATTGTACTACTATTGTAAGACTTGTGATCTCCTGACTGTACTATGAGTTTGTTTTTGCATTTAACTGTTTCTTGCCTCATATGTTAACATTTTACCACTTGTTATCCAACTGCTGTTATTGCAGTGTACAGTCACCCTTTATTAACCTATGTATTTAACCTTGTAACTTCTTGGAGCTTTTCTCCCCAGGACTCTGCTGCAAACAGACACCTGTTGTCCACTCGGATTTATCCTGGTAAAACAAATGTTAAATAAATACATAAAATAAATAAATATGTTGCTAAATAATGACAGATATGTGAGGTTTAGACTTCACATTCTTTAGAAAAAATGCATACTAACACAAATCCTGTTATTCTAGCAATTTTCTAAGTTCATGAGAGAAATATTTATAATCTGTTCTTATTTATTTTAGACTTTGTGAAGATTTCTTCAATTAAAAGGTTGAGTTTTGTGTGTGAGACAGTGAAATGCCCAAGTTAGGGTTAGCAAGTGGCTAGTAATTTGCTTAGGCTCAAGCCCTGTATCTTAGCTACAAGAAACAAGAGCCTGAATCCTCTACTCAAAATAGCAACTGTGTTACTTAGCAAATGGTATCACTGTTGTGTGTACAGCTTTAAAGCAGTATTAGTAGCACAGCAAGCAGTGCATTATTGTTTTGATGCAGATGGCTGTGGGTTCTATTCCCACAGCATGTAGATAGATTGCTGATACTATGTTGGAATTTAAAAGGGTGGGGTGCTGCAGTCCCAAGTATGTCCTCATTTGGATAAGATGCCTAGTAATCATGAACCTGTTTTACTTTGCCATCAATTCCCAATTGCAATATTACCAGCTTATCATTTTAATGTAACATAGGCAATTTATTCTTTAAGGGCAGCAGACAGTGAATTTGTAGATGAAATACTTAAATATAAAGATTTTTGCTAGCAGCAACCTTTTCATTAGTTACAGTCAGATCTTTTTAATGTGGAATTATTCAGATGACTTTTACTTCTGCAGACACTGTGCATATTGACTGATATTGGTGGGTTGTAATGACAGAAGTTGAGTGGCCTTTTATGGTTGAAATGTTCTGAATTGGCCAATTTTGGCATTATTTGTTCATATGTTTTGTTTCTTTGCTTACTGGCTATACATTTAAAACATGGTCTAACAAGTGGTGTATTATACAAGGGATATAATTTAATTATTATATATTATAATTTAATGCAATCAGGAAGGTGAATCAAAGAAATTTTGCATGGTCCTAAAAATGTGTGCAAGGGGTCTACGATTTGAAAACAGCCCAAAGGTAAATTTAATCTGCCACTGGCCAGATGCATTTTCTTTGAATGTGGGTTTCAATGCTGTTTCAATGAATGTGAGTTTCAAAGTCACAGAAGTTTTAATGCTGTCTGTTTTCATTGTGAGACTGTATTGCTTTGTTTAGCAAACATCTATCAGTGTTTGTGTTGGATAATTTGAAATAAAAGTTTTAAATTAAATCCAAATATTTGTAATCATTGTAGAAGTAAAGCAGAAAACAGTATGCACACTGAGAGTTTTTGAACAGTGTTTATGGAAGCTGGGGAGAAATAGCCAAATAATGGTACACTGGAATGGCTGTGTGGGTGGGGGGGGCTGAGAGGGGGGTGGTTGACCCAAATGCAACATATGCTTACCACCACCTATTTGTTTACATAAAAGTGTATGTATATATATATATATATATATATATATATATATATATATATATATATATATATATAAGCATACTACTCAGCCTCACAGCACAAGAAATCTAGGCAAGCCAAAATTAATGGTGGGACAAAAACATGCATTTAGGGAAGGATTTTATTTATTCCTCTTATAAACTTAGAAAGTCACTAGAATAACAACTTTTGCATCAGCATGCAGTTGCTAAAGCATATTAAGAATAAAACTCTAATGTCTGGCATTAATGACTGAGTATATCTGGCATTAATTCTTCTTTCGGCTTTTCCCAGTTAAGGGTCACCACAGTGGATCAGCTGTCCGCTCATGATTGGCAGTGGAGTTTTACGGTGTCAAGTTGCCAGCCCAGCACCCAACCTTCCACAGAAGGCACACACACGCACTCACACCTAGGGACAATTTAGAGTGTCCAATCCACTGACAGCATGTCTTTGGGATGTTGGAGGAAACCAGAGCACCCAGAGGAAACCCACGTGACCACAGGGAGGACATGCAGACTCCGCACAGAAGGCACCCCAGCCAAAGATCGAACTGGAAATCCTCTTGCTGTGAGCTGGCAATGCTAACCACTGCACCACTGTGGCCGCCATATATCTGGTATTAATGACTGAGTGTAATCAGTGTGTGTGTGCATGTTTAAATGTGTGTATTGTGTATACAACAATAAATATGTGAGGGTACCTGTGCTAACATGATACATGGGCCACCAGTGTTAACTACTACAGGAAAGTGCTGATCTGCACTCGCACTAGTTAATGGCAATTCCATGGCATGCAGATTAGCCATTTTAGCTAATGTGCCACTGAATCACAAATCTATGCATTTAGGAAACATGCCCTTTTTACGGCATCTCTTACTTACCTCTCAACTGTACAGATTTTTACAGAATGTCCAGATTTTTCCTCATATATTTGGCCCATTTTTCATAAAATTGTGGTTTTCAAGAAACTCATTGGCAAATCATTGAAGATTTAAGTCAGAAAATAATGACAGATGTCTGGGTTTCAGACTTCATACCCTTCAGAAAATTCATGGTAATGCAAAACCTGTTATTCTATCTACTTTCTAAATGTGTAAGAGCAATATTTAAAAATTGTTCCTATTTTGGGGCCTTTGTCCCCCCATTATTTATGGCTTTGTCCAGATTTTTGCTCTAAGAGGTTGAGAGGTATGACAAGCAATGGGGTTCATGGAGTACTTTTTGAATAAATCTGAATACATCTGCCAGTTCCTATTCCTGTTTCAATTAAATCCCAATCAATAAAAAGCATGTATACCACTATAGGTAGATACATAGGTGGATAGTCAACATACTTTATTAACTACTTGGATGTGACCATTTGTAAAACAGTGGCAAAAAGGTGAACTAGCACGTAGGTAAATCCAGTGACACACCCAACTGTATTCAATAAGAAATAAGAAATCACTGGAAACCAGGGAGGAGTAAATGCACTTGAAAATCCTTTTAATATCCACGTACTTGTCATTACATATAATGTCTTTAAGAGCATACTGTTCCTTTAATTTTAACTGCCAATTGCTTTGTACGTGTGACATTTTTACACTATTTAAACCATTCACTAGTTGATGTAAGTCGTTTTATACATCTGAGGAAGCCTTCTAGGTGAAAGTTTTATGCTTGCTTACCTGAAATTTATTTGTGGAATTTAAAAGCATACCTGTAATTTACTTGTGGATATTAAAAGGATTTTCAAGTGCATTTACTCCACCCTGGTTTTCACTGATTTCTTATTTCTTATTGAATTATTTTCTTTAAAACCTTGCTGCACTCGCACCTAACTTCACAATGGAAGTGCTCCTGTTCCCATCCTACCTAATCCTTCTAATACCACTTCCTACTCTCCTAGAACTAAATACACCATCACTGCCTCCTATAGTTCCACAGCTCTATTGAACTATCTGACCAACTACTTAACAGTTACCCTATGCTGCTACTTTTATAAAAAAACGTGTTTTTTATTGCTGTTTAATGAACTATACTGATGTAGTCTATCACTGTTAACGTTTTCTTATCATATTTACTTTGTATTTCCTATGAGATCATCTGTAATGTATATGTGCAATGTGTGCTATGTCTTTGTATTTTTCTGGAGCTTTTCTCCCCAGGACTCTATTGAAAGCAGGCTCCTTGTGGCCCAATGGACTATCCTGGCAAACAAACTGCAAAGAAACAAATAAATAAATATAAATTATCAAATACAGTTGGTGTGTCACTGGATTTACCTACATGCGGGTTCACTTTTTTGCTGCTAATTTCATTTGTGTGAACAGCCATTGACAAGAATGGAAATAGTGTACTACCTTCCACCAGCAATATGTCATCAGATAATAATGGACCTTAACAGTTTGGTGGACAACTCACATAACCCCTTACTTGGACCCTTGGGCATATCCGCAGTGTCTGACAACAGTTGTGTTCCAGAAAGTGCATTGCAACAGTATACAACTAAACTACAGCATTTTGTAAATACTGTGTACCAATTCAAGAAACTACAATGGCAGAGACTGAGCTTCCATGCTTATCTCCAACAAAAAGTAGCCCCTACAGGTCTAGGAATATTAAAAATGCCCACTTTTCATGACCAATATCCAGATGTCTTAAGGAGATGGCAATGAACCTTAGCTGTTCTTTTAGATATATGGAATTGATGAATGGGTTCTTTGAGCTCATAGAGTTGGGGCTAAGAGCCGAGATTGAGCAGCTATATGTAGAATTAATGGATACCATTGAACAAAATGCACAGTTAATTTTTTTCTATGAAACACTTGGCCGTATAGCCATCTTCGAAAAACGTCTCATTGAAACTAAGAAGAAGAAGCTACACAGGGATATTATGGATTTTCAGAAAGGACATATTTTTTCTTGGAAGACTAATTCAAGAAATGAACAAAGAGATACATCACATACTAGGCTTAAGACATTCTTGACTCCTGTTTCACATTCTAAAGATGTAACTCGGTCAGCTACGCCCCCCCCGCCTGATGCAATCCCTGTCTGTTAGGGACAACTAGAAGCATATATTCCCGCCAATTGCTGCACTAATGATTCAGTTTCCTTGCCTGTAACCCCTCCCTTGAATTCTAACTCCCAATCAGCTGGAACTCATTTGCATATGACATCTAAAGACAGTACCAATTGGAGTATGCCTCATACATAAGTAACAGAAGCATCTTTGAATACCACAGCCAGTACACAGTCAGGAGACCCTCCTCTTTCTGTAACTCAGAGCACATATGATTTGCAAGGGCCTATAGCAGACATTAACAACATTGGACCCTTGAACCCTGTTGACCTTCCTTTTTTAGCAGACAAACCTGCTCCACTACCACCCAAACTCCCTCAGGGACACATCGCTACCAAACAAAAGTGGACAGGGAACAGACGCCACACACGAAGCCAAATGCAGGTCTGAACATAATTTTTAATCTCTCAAGTACTGTTGTAACTACTCAGGAATGGTCATTCTTATGCTGTGGCTATTTCTACCATAGTATATGAATTTATATATTTTGTTCAGACTTTAAACTTTAAGACTAAACCTTTTAATGCTGATTTTATACACTCTACTTTTAAAAGACAGCACATTTATGCCATATAGTAATGATGTGGTGAGAATTTTTGAACGTGCAGTAGAAAGAGACATGTATGAGTTATTTGCCTAGCATATTAATGGATATTTTTACACTCTCACAAAGTTAGAACATATAGCATTTGGAAGCTTAATTAATAATGCTGACATAGTTATAAAACCTGCAGACAAGGGTGGAGGTGTAGTTGTGATGGACACTACTTTTTATATACAAGTCATGCATAAAATGTTATTCACTGATGACTATATGAAAATTACTAAACACAAACAAATAAAACCTGCTAACCATTTTTCTAAGAGTTTAGTTAACCTATATAATGACAAGATAAACAAGGAATTGCTTGACTATTTATTAGTTAAAAATCATAAAGTACCAATAATTTATGGAGGTGCAAAGATCCACAAGTCCACCAAAATGCCACCCACGAGACCCATCATATCAGGTAGAGGCTAGGCAACCAAACCAGCTTCAAAGTACCTAGAGGCACAGCTTAGAGTTAACGTTGAACACACAGGTACAATTTTGCGAGATACCACTGATTTCTTACAAACTTTATATGGGTGGGCAACTGGCAACTGTCACTTTGTTACTTTAAATGTGGACTCTTTATTCACTGTCAACCCCTCAGATATAAGGGATGCATAGTGTGAAACAGTTTTTATTGGAACAACTGGAATATGAGCAATCATTCATCAATACTTTATGTCACATCCTGCTTTTATTTATTGAAAACAATGTTTTCCTGTTCCAACAACAACTCTATAAACAAGCACAGGGAGTTGCTGTGGGCACTCCCATAGCTAACACATTTGCCAACATTGTAATGTATATGTGGGAACAGGAGAGCATTTTATCAGTTAACAATCCATTTTATGAGAATGTAGTTTTTTGCAAATGCTTTGTGGATGGCCTGTTTATCATCTGGGAACAGACCAAAACTATCTTTGATTTGTTTTATGATTATATATCTAATACATGTGATTTTTTTGAAATTTAAGGTTCAGGTTCTGGTGAAGTTCCAATATCTGGGAATGAAAGCATTCAACTTTACTTGAATAAACTTTGGATTTTTTATTGGATATTATTGCTGTCTCATTCCTTATTTTCCCACTACCACAGGTGTATTGTTTTTCTTTTCAGGTAGCTTTTGAACCATAGAAGGGTGGGCTGACAGGGAGACCTAATGAGAACATTTAAAGTAGAAGTTTGCTGTGACAAACTGTGTCAAGGGCTTTAGACAAGTCTTAGAAATAAGGAAGGGACTATTTTGCCATTATCTTTAGCTTTACTGACAGTATCTATATAGGTTAGAAGTGCAGTGTTAATACTATGGGAAGGATGGAAGCCATGTTGTGTGGGGGATAGTCGTTCTTCCTGCAGGAGATAGTTTTGCAATTGTTTTGAAATACATTTTTTTCAAGTGTTTTGTAAAAGGGGAGGTAAGATTGCTATAGGTCTGTTGAATTTCCTCCTTTGTGCAGAGGGATAATATGCCACTTTTTCCAGAGAGAGGGAACACAGAATTCCTGGACTGACTTATTTATAAGGACTGAGACAGAGTAGGTAATGCCATCAGCTGATATTTTATGGTATTCTCTTGGAAGGTCATCAGCTAAAGTAGAGCATGGTTTGAGTTTAAGCATCACCTAATGAGACTATTTTTAGGACATTCCAGTTAATAGATGATAGGTTAATAATTAACATTTCTGGATTAAACTTGGAATGGTTGCATGTTGCTTTATAAGTATGCTATTTAAGTGAATGTGTTAGATGGCTGGTTGTACAAATTGAGAGATGATCACTGAGACAGTCAGACATTGCACCTGAGGTGGTGTATTCGCTATGGTCTGATACTAGGATGTAGTCTAATAGGGAATTTGATGTCCTACAAAAACGTGTAGAGCTATTCATTAGCTGTGTGAAACCAAATAAGTTTACGCTAGATGTAGGCAAGTTAGAGTTTATGTTCAACCAATTGGCATTCACATCACCTAGTAGTAGTATTTGTTGTCGAATTGTTATGCATATCCAATGCAGGATATCATCCAGTACAGCTGTATTGTCACCAGAAGGGATATAAAGAACAGTAATACATGTTTTTTTTACAATTGGTTAATTTCAGAAAACATATAAGAAGATCTACTGAATTGAATTTTGGTATTGGTTTGTTGTAAAGTGAAATGTGGTAGTTGTTGGGAAATATTAAAGCTATACCACCACCCTCCCACTTTATATGGTCAATGTAGTGAACACATTGCATATTCTGAGGATGCAAATGAGCATTTGGTGATAGTATTTGCATCTTACTGAAATATCAGATGTTCCACACGTGAAGGCTGATGCATACAGCTTGCCTTCTGTTATAGTTATGTCGAAAATGTATGGTTTTCCTGTTGGTCATTAATCGTATTCAATCTCCAGGTTGGGTGAGTTATGTATAATCATGGAAGATGACCTGACTGTCTGGGTATTTTCATGGTGTGTACTGAGTATGGTAAATCTACTTCCAGCACAGGAGACCAGGAAGTATGCTGAAGGTGACCATGCTATCCGAAGCATTTCCCAGGAACAGTGGTATTCTGTGCAGTGCACCAGGAGATCCAGCCAGCCAAGAGATGACATGCACTACCATTCTGTCTTCCTGTACTATGTTACATCTCAGAGGCAATGCTCGAATACAATCCCGATCAACACCGACTATACAGGTGTCCTCTAATATGATATTTCTGATGCTTGAATCTGTCACAGTGGTGTACAACATTAGAGTGGCAATTTGGCAAATGGCATACAATCATAAATGTGCATGCTACCTTTAGCTAAAAGTAACAATAATATACCACATTTGCTGATCTTAGCAACATCTTTTCAGCTGATTCTCATGTCTCCTTTTACATGTATTTATGTATACATGTTTTTTGTATAATGAACATATGAAACTAGGTCATAGCAATGCACACATGTCGTATGCAGTTATCCCTGATGTACAGCATGCAAAGTGTAAACACAGCTCTCTGTATATCATCATCCTCAGCTAGGATGAGGACAATTCACTGTATATTGCTTTAATTTATGCTGTGCACTGGGTCTTTACAATTTACTGCACCTACTATCTAACTATCTGTCATAGTGTGTTACATTAAAGCCAGGTAAGGAACTGGAGACCAAATGGGTAAATAATACACAAATTATATAATCCACTGTTTGCACATAAGCGATCCAAACCTTTAAGAAATTCCTTTGAGAATAGAGACCCACCATTTCTTTTAACAATCAAATATTCACAATGATTCTCTGGGCATGTTTTACTGTGGTACTTGTGTTGCTTGTGAATATATTCTAATAGGAAATACTTTTACATTCCCTCATAATAACTTCAATATTTCTTTTAAAGGTCATTTTGATTGTAAAACCACAAATATAGTCTATGCAGCCATTTGTGCATCTTTCCCTTCATTCTATGTGGGTAAAACTATTTGAAAACTGTCATCTCTTATTAAAGAACATGCTGCAGCTGTCAGGAATAGGGACATGAAAAATGCACTTATGAAACATTCCATTTTTTGCCCTTCTTTTTACAAATTCAGATTTATAGTGTTGGATTATGTTGAAATGTTTTTGGGTGATACTAATACATTATTAGAAGTTAAAGAACTCCACTGGCAACTCAGATTAAATGTTGAATCACCCCCAGGTCTTAATGAAATGCTTAATATAAAATGTGCATTAAAATGGACATGCTAATTCTGCACTGTCTTGACAGTTGTCTGCTTACACTGTTGTTTTAATGTTCCCTCATTTCCCTTAGAGTCATGTTACAAATATTATAATGATTATATACTACTTGCATTCCTCAGGTTGGTTTCCATAACAACCAAATAACCAATTGAATTTATTGGATCTTTTAAAGTAGTATTAATGATATTTATTATCTTGTCTTTTCTTATTGGCCAGCTAGTTGCTTGCATACTCTTATTTAACTACTGCTCCAATATTCATTATTTTGTCTGATGAAGTTCTTCACACTAATAAAGAACGAATGCTTTACACCTGCTCCTGAAATTTGGTATTTCGTGTTTTTTATTTTTTTATTTTTTATTCTTCTATATTTTGAAGTGTTTAAGTCGGATGTATTAGTATTCTTCACGCATGATCGGAGAGTTTTTTATACCTTAAATTATATAATCTATCTCTGTGTTTATTAGACATGATCTTTGTTATATTAGCTACATATGTACATTGCGTACAGCCTCCTGAATCTGGGCAGCTTCACCTTATGTATACAAATCAAAACATTTCTGGACTGATCTTGTGATGCAGACCAAACAGATGTTACTCCAGTCAGGCTAAAAAGGTAAAGCATATTTACTGCAAGCATGCAGTGCTTAACGTTTGCCATTCTTGTGCTTAGTGTTGATCTTACAGACATTGCCTGCATGCCATAGCCCTGTCCTGCACTTACAATGATGTGTGTCATGCATGGTGCACCCTGATCTCTTTCCTCTGTTCTACCCAGAGGGGCACCATTAGCTTCCCTGGAGCTGAATAATAAGCTTACTAGGTGTCCTGCTTCTAGTCATCTGCATGTCTCTACAATACGCAGTTTAGCACACGTGACAAATATTTTGCTGGCCTCCCTGACTTATACTGTAGGATCCATCAAAGATATCTAGCCTCCTGAATGACCCTTTCCTGTGTCCAAATAGTCTAACACCCTTAATCTTTTGTTGACCATCCTCTTAAACCTCTGCATGACCATATTATGGATATATAGAAGACATGAGTCTCTATCTATAACAGAAGTGCATAGACTATATCTGTTATGGAACCAAAGTTTGCACTGTTATATATGTACTTGTATATTTCTATCCTTATTGTATCGCCCAGCCTGATTGAATATACATTCTTCTCTTGTGTCTCCTACTAACTCTTGGTTATCTTTCTCATGTGTCTTGTCTGTTTGCATCTCTTTGCACTGTTGTGTGAGTTGTGTTTGTACCCATCAGTGAATTATTCTTTTTGTATCATTCCCTGCCAAAATGCCCATCATGGTTCTTTCATGGGAACATGAACACTATCAGTATGTCTGACATACACATTCAAGATTATTGGACTTTCACTGCATGTGACCTAACAGATGACAGAGAGCTGCTCCTAGCTGTTGGCTTATACTGTCACCTGATATGCCTGACACCTACTTGAGGAAAGAGCAAACCAGTCTGGTGGTCAAAAAATATGAATAAAGAATACAATAAGGGGAAAAAAGCTCATTAAACTCTATAGCAAAACTAAGGCCCTACAAATCAAGGTTAACATCAAAAGGTTATCCAAGGTATTGAAAAACACCATAAGGAAATGTAAAACTTCCCTTGAAATTAGGCTAGTATCATTAGCTAAAGATAATTACAAATATCTATTTACTTATATCAGGAAGTTACAAAATAAGAACCCAACTTTGCTCTCAACATTTTACCTGTTCTAATCCAGTGGGTATCACAAATATATTGGTAAGCAAATTCAGTACTAGCTTCACAGCAGAGACTTCTATAAACCCATATCCATCACAAAAGGACACATAAAAAGTACTTTCCAAAACAAAGAATACATTTTATCTGGATAAGTTGTCTGATTTTGAATGGCCTGAAGATATGCTTTTATTTCAGTGGATGTATGTAGCTTGTATGCAACTATTCAACATAAATTTGATTTAGAAGCAGTTAAATATTTTATGGGCGATACACCAAAAGGTAATTATGTTTTGGAATCGTTGCGTTTTTGTTTGATGAACAATTATTTTATATTTAATAATCAAATTTATCACCAAGTTCAAGGCACAGCTATGAGGGTACATCTTTTGCCCCCATGTATGCCAACCTTATGATGGGTTTATATGAATTAGAATATTTATACCATTGTGATTTTTTAAAAGAATTTGTAGTCAAGTACTATTGGTCTATTGATGACCTTATATTTGTATGTAAGGAGGGTCTGATGGAAGTTGATTTATTTTTTGAATGGCTACAAAATAATAGATTTGGCCTTTCTTTTAATGGTTTATAAGTGGGTAGGAAAATTGCATTTTTGGAAATTAATTTGACTCTAAGTGATGACAACAAACTACTGACATCAGTTCAGAGAAAAGTTTGAAGATGTTGACAAATATTTATTTGGTACTAGCCACCACCCTCAACATACTATTACATCTATTGCATATAGTGAATGTTTAAGACTAAGAAGATTATGTAACAATGATTATGATTTTGATATTGAAGTGAAAAGAATGTGCTCCATGTTTCAATCTAGGGGCTATGATAAAGATTTGTTACAAGCTGCTATTAATAAGGTAATGGTTAGTTCTAATGTGTCTTCTTTAGGAAAGGTTGAGTTCTCCAATAGAGTAAGATCTTATAACCATAACATTGTGAATAAAAGAGTAGATATGAGACAAATTTATTTTGTCTCCTCTTATGGTGTTTTTAGCTCTATTTTGACTGATGTAGTTAAGTATTATTGGAGTTATTTATTCAAGTTTATCGGTTTGGCCAGTATACTTTCACTGTCTTTAGGCATATCATACAAGAAAGGTAGAAATTTAAGAAATATTCTGGTGCATAACCTTTTTAAATTTCCTGTTTGAATCCTGTTTCTATCATACAGTCTATAGGCACTTTTCCTTGCGGCCATTGTAATATATGTACTTTGTGGTTAGAAGTTTTCTTTTTATTAATTTTCATTCTTTTTTTTTATCCATCAGAGACATTTAATTGTGACACTGAAGGTGTTATGCCTTACAATGTCCCTGTAGTCTTACCTATATTGGTGAAAGTAAAAAAAAAAAACAGACTACAGGAACATATAAGGAATATTAAGAAACAAAAAGAGGACAGTCCTGTAGTAAAACATTTTCTGGAATTCCATAGTTCAAATCCTGATGGATTAAAAGCTACTGTGTTAGAAAAAGTTTCTGTGGGTTTTCATTCTGAAAATGTATATAAAAACGATTATTATACAAAGAAAGCATTTTTATTTTAAAAATTGAAACTTTATCTCCCTTGGGACTCAATTTAGAGTGTAATTGGAAGCTGTTGATTTGATTGGGCTATTTTTAGTGTTGATTGGATAATTGATAAGTATGTATATTTAACTGGATGTGCTGTTTTTTGTTTTATGTACTCCTTGAATGGTTTGTCGAAGTGCTGGAGAGTGATTAAACTTGTTTTTGACAGTTCCTGGCTGTTTTTTGTTTACATTCTCTCTGGGACCTGATAACATACCAGGCTGCCTGCTGAACAGCAGTAAACATGCACTGGTGGACCTGCTCCTGAAGCTATTCAACTTGAGATTATCCACTGACTTTTGCCCCAAGGTTTGGAGCACAGCAATTGTGATGTGCATTTACAAGGGTAGCTCCAACATGGACTCTTGGATTTACAGACCCATTATCCTGATGAGCTTCAACTGCAAGGCTATGGAATGGGTCATAACAGACCTGATAAACTACAATATAAAAATATTATAAGACTTGACCCCCCCCCCCCCAACAGTCTGTCTTTGTTAAGGGTAGATACTGTCTAATGAACCTGGTGAATTGTTTGAGAGACCAAACAAGAAAATTATGCTTCAGGGAGTACCAAAAACAAAACTACTTCAAAATAATAATGATACCCTGGGTCTATAATACACAATAAGCTCCAGAGCCGAAAAATAAAAAGAATCTTTATTAAAACAATAACCGTTAAGTGTTTTTGTTCCTTTTAGCTATTTACGTGACTTCATCAGAACAGTTAACTACTAAAATACAACCTTTATATACAGGAAGTACCACAAATCAATTTCCTTTATTAATTGATGCTTAACAATGTTAAAATAAACTTTTACAACTATTTCCTAAAAAAAAACAGTTAAAAACATTTTTTCCAATGGCTTGGTAAGTTAAACTCCCTTTTCCCCCCATGGTTAAATGAATATCTTTCTTTATTACCTATTTTGAAGAAAACAGCTTTGAATTTATAAGCATTATATTTATTGAGTAATAAGAATGTGTTTGAAATGTTAACTTTTTTTTTTGTTAGGAAAGAGTTATAAAAGTTTATTTTAACATTGTTAAGCATCAGTTAACAAAGGAAAATGAATTGTGGTACTTCCTGTGTATAAGAGTTTTGTTTTGGTAGTTAACTGTTCTGATGAAGTCCCATAAATAGCTAAAAGGGACGAAAGTACTTAACGGTTATTGTTGTAATAAAAATTCTTTTTTTTTTTCCGGCTCTTGAGCTTATTGTGTATTATAGACACAGGGTATCATTATTATTTTGAAATTTTTTGAGAGGGTAACAAAAGCATTGAACAGTGGTAATTCTGTTCGTATAACCTAGTCCTTGCTGAAACATTTGAAACTATAAAACATGATTAACATTAAGTTGAATGCACTCCTGATCAATCACTACATAGTTCAATGGATAGCTTATTGGTTGAGGGACAAATGCCCACTGTGATTGTAGATCAGTGTGTATGTGCTGTGTCTTTAAGAAGCATATCATGGACTGAGCGTGCACATATAAATTACCAGGCATGTGCTATTCCCGGTGCCATTTTGAGACTGCAACCAGAGAGTGAGCATGTATGATTGCAGTAGTTAGTTTGTATATAAGTCACTTAAGTTAAAGTCAGTAAACTTCTTTCAGGGTGTGTTTGTATATAATATAGCTGTCTGAACAGAACCCATGAAGACTCCTCTATTCTATCCAAACTAGGAACAGTGACAGTGAGGATGGCAGATTCAGCCTCAGAGAGCATGAAAGTAACCAGTGGGGGTACCATGGGAGTCTGTGATAGGATCTTTGCAGAAAGGTATATAATTCTCTGATCACCAAATCAGAAATCAGGCACTCTGGTTAAGAGTTTGCTGATTTTTGTTGACTGGGTGTTACACTTGAATCCCCTTCTCATATACAGAAGCTACAAAGTGAACTTACACATGTTAACAGTTGACAAAAAGTTACGTTAAGAGATACAAAATTTAATATTGTTGCATTTGACAAATAAACCCTTCACATAACTTAGAGTATAGAAAACACCTCACTACAAAATGTTGTGAGAGACCTTGCAATGGGGGTAAATAACTCCCTCGCCTTTGACCATCATGTTGCAACAGTGGTCAGGAAATCTCTTTGTCTGGCACAGCTGTTCAGAAAGGGTGTTTCCTAAAGATCCAAGGAAGTTCTGACTTCCTCTCTATTCTGCACTGATCAAGCCCATCATAAAATACAATGACCACTTTGGGATATCTTACTAAACAGATCAAACAGTTAGAGACACCCCAAAGTTTCTTTACAAAAAAAAGATCATAGGACTAAAGGACCTGAGATGTCAAGAGAGGCTAGAAGCCTTGCCCGTGTATTCAGTGTCCTACAGACTCCGTAGGGGTGATCTGTGCCACGCCTTCTGGCCATTAGAGATCCAACGATCCAAAACTTCTTATTTCTCCACAAAGAGAACAGTCTTGCAAACTAGAACCAGACATCTGAACCTGTTTCAGCAAATAATCAAATTATGGTGGAAATATAGATTCATCATGCAGTGAATTAGACAAGTGAAAAGGTATTCATGGATTTACCACAAGTGTGAGTTGTATATCAGTCTTGAAATAGGAACAAGGAGCCAAAGGAGCTAAGGTCTAAGGGTGGGCACTGGTAGTGATACTGAATACTATATGCTTTTACTCTTGTTATGCTGTACAAATTACATTGAAAAAGCTGACTGGCTTCCTGTGAAACAACATGACTTTCTACTTGCCTCTCAACTATTTAAACTTATCAAGAATGAGACCTTTTCTGACTATCATCTAGACTCTTCAGAATGTACTGACATACAACCTTAGGCATAGTAAACAATCATATCCTCTCCTCCAATCCTCTCAAACTAAGTTTGATTGCACACACCATGCTTTCTCAATCCTTTGAAACTGTGAGAATTATTCCTCTTACTCCATTTTCTGATCAGAAGAAAAATCATATCTTAAGACTCTAAGAAAATGCAACTGCTACCTCTCTGGTCTTATAACTTAACCTCTTCCTGTCCTTTTTCTCACTATACACCTTGCTCCGACTCTCCTTTCATTGTAATTCCTTTAGCATGCCAGCTTTGATTTCCACTCAGTATATAATGCATTATATATTGTGTTTTGTTAGTCATTCTGTATATAATGTCCTTTACCTATTGCTTTATACACATACACTCAAGCCAACTCTGATATTCACTTTGTATATAAGTATATATCATTCACTTTGCATAGAATGTCACATATCTACTTTGTTTACCCCAGAGTGAGACTGAAATAGGTCTAAGGGCATCAGTACTTTACCCCGGTTAACAAATCCAAAATAAAATTAAAATATGTTTTTGCATTGAATCATGGATTCAAATGGCTGTGAAATACCTATCAATGTTCATATGGTTAATGTCACAAACATGGCACAACATATCTGTTACCTCAGCTGTCATGCAGAGGCTACTGACCTGACTGGACTAAAAAAAGATCTACCTTGCATGGGATCATTTTCTAATGTGTGGTCAGGCTAGATATGTAGAATCAGTGTGCAACACACTTTCCTTCTACCAGAGTGCAAACCATGTAATATTATTTGCTACACAATGCAGATCATGAAATATTCTATGTGACATCAGCATAAGCTTACCTGGGAGTTTGGCACAAAGGTTTAATGCAGTGTGCTGATATATCTAATCCTTACATCACTCCTGGCTTGATTTCCACAGCCTCCATTCACCTATGGGTGGGTTGTAAATGAATCCCATAATTATAAGTAGCTCCCATGTTACCTCAGAGATATGTCTGGTTAGAAAATGAAATTGCTGTTATCCATATACTATATGCAGGTAATTCTGCATCATCTCTCTTAGTGCCATTTCAGTCATGCCCACACCAAGTATTTGACACACACACACACACACACACACACACACACACACACACACACACACACACACACACACACACACACGACTTACCTTTCAGTGTATTTTCATATGTCTATGAACTGAGGCTATAATTTCTATATGGAATGTTTCACACCATAAATCTTCATTATGTTACTTGAGCTTAGCTTGTTTTTTTTTGCAGTGCATTTGTGTATCCACCCTGTGTTTCATTTTATGCTTGTGCAGCAATAACAATGTATTTGCACAGTTGTATTTCAATACAGATTTATTTTGTACAGCTTATTCATATATTCAGCATAATGTATTTCGCCTCCATGGGCACATGGTCTTCCCAAAGTTATTTCAAACATGATAGTTTGATGATCGGCAAATAGGATAAACTGCATTTTACTGAACTAACTGCTCTGAGACAGAAGCTGGTGTGATAATGTAGTTCAGTCTAGACGTTAATGAGTTCCTTAAATGAACTGGAGAGAATTCCCCTGAAGAACATCAGAGACCAATGCATACACATTAAACCTTTCTGACTCAATGTGTACCTTCTGTACCATGCAAGTATCATTAGTGTCATTTCTATACTACATCTATCATATGTGCCTTTTGTAGCCTATATACATCGTTTGTCCCTTCTGCAGCCAACATGTGATGCATATCTTCCGTATCATACATGCTTCATATGTATTTTCGATATTCTAGGTGCATCATGTGTGTTTTCTATATACTACATTCATCATATGTGCCTTTTGATTTCCACATACAATATGTGTACCTTTTATAGCCTACATATGATATGCCTACTTTCTGTATCATACAGCTATTATTTGTTTATTTTTTTAATTTCTGCCAACCCCATCCTGACCTTGAACAGCTTCAGGTTGTTCTCTCTGGCTTCCATGCTCCATGAAACCCCCAGTGACTCCCTGCCAAGTACCCTAGATGTGACCCTTCACTAGCTTGACCCCCCCACCAACTCCTCAGAATGTTGGGCTCAATGGTACTCATTATTTAGGCCCTTGGAGGAAGGAATCTGATGGGATCAGATTGGGAACAATTAGCACAGAGCCTTGGAGCCATCATTCGTGCCATGGCCAGTTATGTCCCTACCTGTTGAGATGGCTAGTATATTAACATCAGGACCTAGTCACTGACCCCTGGTACTAGTCTGTCCTGTGAGGTTCCTGGTCTCCACCAAATGCACACATGCAAAAGCTTCAGGTTTTTACTTGTATTTCCCTCTGGGATAGAAGTGCTCGCCATCAGCGGCTTCATTCTTTTTCCCCAGCCAATCCTACTGGTGACATGAATCTGTTCTGAAACTTGAACCACCAGTGACACAAACAGAAGATCTACCTCTACAATATTAGGTGGGCTCATACATTTAACATTTGCACCTTCTGTATCCTCCTTACATTAATCTCCATCATATGTGCCTTCTGTAACCTACATAAGCCATTGTTCTTTGTGTATGATTTGTGCATGTGTCATGAGTACCTTCTACATCCTACATGTATCAGTTGTGCCTTCTGTATCCTGTACCTATCACTTGCACCTTCACCCTGCTATATGCATCATATATGTGTTTTGTATTGTACAAACATCATGCATGCCTTCTGTAATCTACATATGCCACATGTACCTTCTATATTGTACGTGTGTTATTTGTGCCTTCTGTATGCTACATTGTATCGCCCATGCCTAATATATCCTAAATATATAATGTGTGCCTTGTGCATATTACATGTATCATGTGTACCTTCTGCATCCTCCACACAGCAGAGTATTTCAAACTTTGTATAACATCTTCTTCTTCTTTCGACTGCTCCCATTAGGGGTCACCACAGCAGATAATCTGTTTCCATTTCTTCCTGTCCTCTGCATCTTGCTCTGTCACACCAACCACCTGCATGTCCTCTCTCACCACATCCATAAACCTTATCTTAGGCCTTCCTCTTTTCCTGTTACTTGGCAGCTTCATCCTTAGCATCTTTTTCCCAATATACTCTGCATCCCTCCTCAGCACATGTCCAAATGGGTGTATATCACATAATCGAAATCCCAAAATATCGAACACCATAAGCTCGAACTTGGAATTTCGAAATGTGGTATAATCGAAAGCTTAGAACAACAAATTTTTTCCCCAGGGAAAAAATTTGCTGTTCCGAGAAACACACACACAACACAAGCACACCAAAAAAGTAATCCACACATATACACTTAAAATCCTACTTCTAACCCTACACTAAACCGTACATACACTACTATCTATTCACTTACCTTAACCTATATCCTAACCCTAAGATCCGTAACTATCGCACACTCACCTTACCCGCTCCCTAACCCTAAGGTCCCAAACTATTGCACACTCACCTTACCTGATCTCTAACCCTAAGGTCCCTAACTATTGCACACCTACCTTACCTGTTCCCTAACCCTAAGGCCCCTAACTATCACACACCCACCTTACCTGCTTCCTAACACTAAGGTCCCTAACTATACCATTCCCATACTCACCTTAACCCGGTCCGTTTGCACACTTACCTTAACCCGGTCCGTAATCTTTGCACCAAAGTGGAGAAAATAGCGAAGTGGCAGAAATGGCCCACCGAATTCTTTCCCTAGGAAAGAAATCGATGTTCTGCAGCTTCGCTACTTTCAGCGTTTGCTGTTTTGGGTTCGATATTATAACATTCAGCATTTTACTACTTCAATATTATGATATAAATCCATCCAAACCAATGTACTCTTGCCTCTCTGGCTTTGTCTCCAAACCTTCCAACCTGGGCTGACCCTCTAATATGCTTATTCCTAATCCTGTCCACCTTCGTCACACCCAGTGCAAATCTTAACATATTTAACTCTGCCACGTCCAGCTCTGACACCTGCCTTTTTGTCAATGCCACTGTCTCCAACCCATATAACATAGCCGGTCTCACTACCCTCTTGTAGACCTTCCCTTTCACTCTTACAGGTACTCGTCAGTCACAAATCACTCCTGACACTCTTCTACACCCACTCCATCCTACCTGTACTCTCTTCTTCACCTCTCTTCCACACTCACAATTACTCTGAACTATGGATCCCAAGTATTTAAACTCATCCACCTTCGCCACCTCTACTCCCTGCATCCTCACCATTCCTCTATCCTCCCTCTCATTCACACACATATATTCTGTCTTAGTCCCGCTGACCTTCATTCCTCTTCTCTCTAGAGCATATCTCCACCTCTCCAGGGTCTCCTCCACCTGTTCCCTACTCATTACAGATCACAATGTTATCTGCAAACATCATAGTCCACAGGGACTCCTGTCTGATCTCATCTGTCAACCTGTCCATCACCATTGCAAATAAGAAAGGGCTCAGAGCTGATTCTTGATGTAATCCCACCTCCACCTTAAATGCATCCGTCACTCCCACCGCAGACCTCACAACTGTCACACTACCCTCGTACATATCCTGTACCACTCTTACATACTTCTCTGACACTCCTGACTTCCTCATACAATACCACAACTCCTCTCTAGGCACCCTGTCACATGCTTTCTCTAAGTCCACAAAGACACAGTGCAGCTCCTTCTGACCTTCTCTGTACTTCTCCATCAACACTCTCAGAGCAAACATTGCCTCTGTAGTGCTCTTTCCTGGCATGAAACCATACTGCTGATCACTAATCATCACCTCCCTTCTTAACCTAGCTTCCACTACTCTTTCCCATAACTTCATGCTGTGACTGAACAGTTTAATCCCTCTGTAGTTACTACAGCTCTGCACATCACCCTTATTCTTAAAAATTGGTACCAAAACACTTTTTCTCCATTCCTCAGGCATCCTCTCACTTTCCAAGATTTCATTAAACAATCTAGTTAAAAACTCCACTGCCATTTCACCTAAACACCTCCATGCCTCCACAGATTTCATTAAGCAATAACATAAGACTCCATATATGGGGTCCAAAGTCACAGTCAGCTTTCTGGTTATAACAAATCAGCTAGTTGTATATCCATCAAAACACGTAAACATGCATTGAAGCTCCGAGTATTTTAAGGATAAATTTCTATTTATTATTCCACAGGTCTTGCCAATTACTGTACCTAATCTAGCTAGTTAGAAAATCCTTTATATCCATTTGAATGTATTAGTTTACATGGTGAGTACTTCTACACTTTGGAATGTTTTGTTTTTGATAAAAGTGTTTCCTGCAGTAATAGCAGTATTAATTTTTAGTGTCACATTCCTGTCCATCTGCTCTGAGGTACAGCCATTGTAGAAGCACAGAGATTCATGGAGGTATGACCCATCCTCTGTCTTCTTGTCATTATCTGTATAATGTAAACATCTTCTTTGCTACCACTCTTTCATTTATTTAATGCATAACAGGATGGGTGACTATAAGTAAAAAACACAAATGGATCATAAAAATCAGTAATAATTCTGTTATGGTAATTAGCTTATGATACCTTTAAGTTAACAACAGAAACACAAACAGCAACAGAATAAAACTGGCTTTGTCAAGATTGCGGTATAAGACTATTTAATTCAAAGGAAGTGGCGGCTTTGCCACAGTCATTTAGATTCTGCAAAGCATTTTGACCTAAGTATTTTAATTCCTTGTGAATCATGTAAACCCACTAAGTTTAAGTCCCTATTTTCAAGGGCTACCTGGGGTCATTGTCTAGATAAGCAGCTTTTTCAGGTTCATATAGTAGGCAAATGAAGACTGAAAGAATCCAACTCAGCACTTTAGATTGAAGTGTGTTAACAGTGTCTGAGCTTAATCTTTTGTGCTAAACTTCCAGACTAATCAAACTCTTCTACTTGACTGTTTCTGTCTCAGATATTCCTATTGGTGGACAAGCTATCTTTATCGGCCTTCCTCCTCTTTTCTTTCTCAGCACAGCGTCAGTGTTCAGAATTTTTGGTAGATCTCAAATTATTTAAGAAAAATAAAGTGAAAAATAGTGCCTATTTGTCTTCCTTCGCCATGCCACACTGTTTTACTCGTTAGTTCTTGTACTGCTTTCAGCATGTGCTGGATGTTTCCTATATCCACATGAATAGTAATGCACATTTTACAATGATTCAATTACTAAAGGAAGAATCTGAAGTTTAATATATTTAGTGCTGTCCCACTGCTTCTGCAGCCTTTCTTCCATCAGATATCTGTCTTTTGTTCTCTTCATATAAGTATTCCATAACAGTGAGGCACTGCCGTCCTTGGACATCTATTTTTATCTAATTATATTTGGCCCATTTTATTGATCCCTGCTGTTATTTGTTTTCCATATGTTTTCCTTTATCTATCACCTGCCTATTTCTTTATGATCCACTTGCTACGCTTCTAATACATTAATTTTAGTGGCAGTCCTAGTGCTAAATTAATAAGCAAGCAACAGCCCATTGTGCTGGAGTTTGAAAGCACAGCTGAGCAGCAATGCAATTACAGCATAAAAAATATCCTGACCTGGCATGTAAGTGTGTATGAGTGTGTGTGTGTGTGTGTGTGTGTGTGTGTGTGTGTGTGTGTGTGTGTGTGTGTGTGTGTCTCTATGTGTCTGTGTGTGTGTGTCTGTGTGTGCGTGCGTGTGTGTGTGTCGGAGTGGGACCTACGGTTGGTGTGGTCTGGTCACGAGGGCGAAGCCCAAGTGGCCAAACAAAGACAACCGTGGGTAAATCCAGCATTACCCACACCCAGAAGTGGGTTATTGCTATTATACAATGACATTATTTAAGAAAAAAAAAATTACTTTTCTTAAATAATGGCATTGTATAATGCCTCCTTGCTGCCCTTCCGCAGCTGTCTGGTATTCTGCGGCAGTTCTGATGTACTGCGCATGCGTATGCCTACACAGTACATCAGAGCTGTGGGCAAAAGCAACGGAGAAAGCAAGATCTCCTTTGCTTTTTACAAACTGTTTTGCTATGTTAAATGGGTTTAACATAGTGAGACAGCTTTAAAAAAAGCAACGGGGAATCTCCATTGCTTTTTTTAAAGCTGTCTCACTATGTTAAACCCATTTAACATAGCGAGACAGTGTGAAGCAATGGAGATCTTGCATTCTCCGTTGCTGTAAAAAAAGAGTTATAGTAATGGAAAAAGTCCGGGCGACCGGACCTTTTTCCATTACTATAACTCTGATTTACAATGTGCATGCTGACCAATCAGCGTGCACGTTTTTGAATATTAATGGGGGGTCGTTGTATAATATACAATTATTCTATTCTATGCTTGGTAGCTTGATTAGTTATAAGAAAGGATAATGCTAAACTGCCTTTCTGTTAATTGATAAGCAGCACATCATGCAAAATAAATTACAGATATTTGCATCACTACCTGTCTTCTGCATTTTGTGGAACACTGAGTAAACACAGCTTTTTGAAATAGGTTCATAGGTTCATAGATTGGTACTAGGCTATCGGCCCTAGGGCCTATACAAGCCTAGCCATAACAATTCCCTGGCTATTTCTTCCCACAGTATTTACTTCCCTGGACCCTTGTCTAGCAGGGCGACTGATGTGATCCTGGGGTGAATTTCCTAACTCCCATCCAATCATCAAGGTTCCTTTTGAAGAGGGCCAAAGAGGCGCTCTGCTTGACATGTATGGGCAGTCTATTCCAGAGTCTGGGGAGTCTCTGGGTCAGGAACCTATCCCTCCAGCATGTTTTGCTCATTGTGATGACAAGGTATAGATCCCTGGAGCGTGTGTTTCTGAGGGACTGGGATTTCTTTAAGTGTATCATGTCCAAAAGCACTGGGTTTGACATGGCCTTGTATGTTAAGCAGAGATCGCTCCTGAGTAGATGATGTGTGACAAAGTATAGGTGGAGTTTTTTTAGACGGTCAGCATAGGGCATTTGCTTTAGGCCTGTGATTCTTTTAGTTAAATATTTAACATTGTAATGCATTTATATCTTTGTATGAAATGTTATGTGTTTTTTACTTGCATTTTACATGTAATAAAGCCAATTTTAATCCTGAATTTGATTCATTTGTTTGATTAATTGTCTTTTTTACCTAGGACTGAAAGTAGGGTTTCATTTATTATTGGTCAGATCTGTTCTTAAAGTTGTAAATATGAAATGATAACAATGGAGTGAAAAAGTTTGGATGACATGCCTGCATTGTGGTGGGTAGTGTTTTTTTTTAAGTTTATCTGGTTTTCAGTATGAAATTATGTAGGTACTTTGATTCTCTGTAATAATAGTTGATGGGTCAAATGCAAAGAAGAGCACTAGGTGAAAGGAAGTCTAGTTCTATCTCACTCACAAAAAGGTTTTAGTTCTGTCCATTGGGGTTTCCCATTAGAAGTGCTCTCTTAGCCAGATGTCTTTGCAAATAAAGTCCCAAAAGTCCTATTGACTACAGTCTGGAAATCCAATATCACCAGACAAGACTAATTACTTTTCCTGGCTGCTTGTACTTGTCATAGAAGAATTGGCTTTGGAAAGTAGGTCACATTTAAGGGAAATAGAACTATAGATCAGGGTAAGATTGTGGTTTTAGCTGTGTTCTCATGTCAGAAGTTATATAGGTAATTCTAATGAAAGTCCTACAAGTATCTGACAAATCTGTAAGGGCTATTGACTGAACTGCCATAAAAACAAAACAGTATGTTTTGTTTAGAAGTATGTTGTGGCAAAGGGAGCAGAGGTGAGATACAATAATATTTCTTCCCTAAATATTAAGTTTAGTTACAGACAAATCTATCCAAGAAACTATTCAAAACTTACAATAGAGAAGTTGACTGGTATTTTCTTAGCTGGGGAGATGCCTATACTCTTAGGTAAAATAAATAATTTTAGGGTGATGGATATACCTACCCTGCTTCATCTCCTTGACAATTTACCCACCAATCCCCACTCAAAAAACTGAATAAGTTACAAACTAAAGTTAGAAAGATGGGTAGAAGGTATGAAATGAATTAAAACTTTGAGGAAGGAGAGACAGGAGGAACCAAAATACTGCTAAGATATGCACTGACTTTTTAACATTATGCAATGTACAACAGAAAATTTGTTACCAGAAAGAATGTGGAGAATTAAAAACTTAAATGTGTCTTAACCAACACGATAGGTGGAGGCTGGGGGGGGGGGGGGTAGAATTCTGGGTAAAAATTAAGAGTGCTATAGTTAGAACAAGAGCACACTGTAGAGCAATTTAGGTAACTCTTTGTGGGATGAGAAGGGTCAGTGGAGTGGGATAGGGAAGGACTACACATGAATATGGGAAATGTGTGTGATATGGGAAATGAGTGACCTGTTGGCACATTCTGAACATGGTGACTGCAGTTTTAAATTCCTTGCTGAGCTGGGGTGTTATATTGCTGTGCCAGACTGGAGAATGGTGGGATGATCTTCATCTATGAGATAAATGGTTTGAGATGTTGAAGAACTCAGGAAGAAGAGAAGCTTTAAACATTGAATGAAATGATGCCAGAGATTGAAATGTAGTGGCAGGTTAATTTATGCTTACTTAAGGGAGAAGCCTGATGCATCTGCTATGCTGGTATTCCAGATGAACTGGAAGCAAAACTAAGAGGTTAGAGAAAACTATGGGGATTGGGTGAAAATTTGGAAAACAGCTAATTGAAATGTTGGCACAATATCTGAGGTCTGCAGTTTACAACTGTTCACAGATGGTTCCTCACCCTCCCGAGGAAGAATGACAGTTCTGTTGAAGGTGTGGTATCCCAAAAATTGATTTACTGCATGTGTCTGGAGAATGTCCATAGGCTTGCATGCTTATGTTAAAGCACTGAATATATGAGATAAGGTTTGTATTAAGAAAGAAGTGCCTTTGGAATGTTGTACATTAGAAATAGCCCCAAACATACTGCATGGTAAAGATGACAACTTTATTAGCCCTGGCTTGTGAAATGAAATTGACTATTGTTTGGAAATGGAAATACACTCAGGTAACTTCCAAAGTTATGTTGCATTATACATTTTTTAAAGTAACAAAGACGTTGATAAAGGAAGCTAAACTTGTGTATTCTTTGAGCAGAATAAATAGCAAGTGTGCTGAAGTTTCTTTTTACATTGAAGGCATTGGGTGAGAGGTGTTTTGAATTTGGAGCATTGCTAAATCTTAATACTTTCAAGGGTTAAATATTGTACCTAATGTATATATATATATATACCTTAAAATATTATGTATTGTGAAATCTTATCAAATTAGTTAATTTATTTAAATTTGGACTGATCCAAGATGTTGGATGTGCACAGTCATGGATTGCAAATGTCTGTATTTTGCATTGTTTCACATTTTAGTACAGGCTATAAAAATGTAAGAATTGGTCTACCACCAGGTAAAGGGAATACCACCCCATGATAAAGACCCTTGGGAGAAAGAGCATTTGGGTTAATTGGAAGAAGGTTACTGGTCACACAAGCAATGGTCCTCCAACTACTGTACTCACAAAAATACAGAAACATAAACACCCAGCACTATGCCTATCCAATTTATTGCGTTCAGAGTAGTAAAGCATTCTAAGGACAAATCTGCAGAATATTCCCCTTACATACCTCTGTCATTTTTGTATTATATCTCTCTAGCAGTGCTATCACTGCTGCTTTAAAGCAGATGAATATATTGTCATAAGACTTAATCTCCCACATAATATAGTTTTTATCTGTATTATATGTACTTGTTAAAATCTAACCTGGATTTGAACCCTTTTCTGAAAAGTGATGTTGATTGAACTACTTGAAAAATGTTGAAAGTGGAACTGCTATTCTTCATTCCTACCAGCTAGCTTTCCAGAAAAACAGTAACAATGTATTAATTTTATCCAGTAAATATATACTAGGTTAATAATACCTCAAATGTGACAGGTAGCAGTCACTAAAACTTTATTAGGAAACCTTAACACCTGCAATGAAAAAATTTCATTGAAAGGTTCAGAAATAATGTTTCTGCAGCTGGCAGTTTATTAAGTGATGTAGGCCTCTGCTCTTTGAAACATTGTTAACCTTTGCCATACAAAAACAAAATCTCACTGCCTATATTTAGCTTTGATTAGCTACTATGGCATATCATGTAGAAACAATGGATTAGCTCCACCTGTTGAAAAGGTAGATGTGCAGGTGATAAGATGCTTAGGAGAATATGTCACTGTAGGTGATTCAAAGATGGCCGCTGTTCTGTAAACACTGCTAATGCATAGCTCTCCAAAACTTATGGATTAAAAATCAACCTAGAAGAAAGACCTGAGCCTTTTTAAAATAAATACTCTGAGTGAACAACTACAATTAACTTTCAGATACCCTAAGAAGGAAAAATTAAAATAAAAGAAACATCAAATATACCAGGATTGTAGAGGATTAACTGGAACTGATTAACAAAGGAAGGAAACCGTGTGCTCAAAGCATCCTGCAAATTCACCTTCAAGTTGAGATGTTCTATCTTCATCAAATGTCCAAAGAAGTTAAAAAGATGGACTTCACAACAACAAAAACCAAACTCTCTGAGTTAATATCACCGGAAAAAGATTTAAATTCTAAAAAAACCGAAAACAGCAAAACAACAAGATGCTGCAAAATCTGGGACAAAAAATAAAACAGATCAACTAACAAACATGGATGATATAAAAGTAGCTTTACTACCTATTCAAGAGGCAATTAAAGATCTGTCTATTCAACTGCAGACTTTTGGATCTTCCTTTAATCAAATATTGGAAAGAATGGATAACTCTGAAGCCAAACTAGTGGAAAATGAGGGAAAAATAGCCCTACTATCCAGAAAATCGGAATCCTATGAAGCAGACATACAAACCATGCAGGCAAAAATTATAGACCTCGAGGCAAGATCCAGAAGGAATAATATAATTATCAGAGGTATGCCGGAAAATATACAGCACAATGACCTGATCCATTCTATAATTGATGTGTTTGCAGCACTACTAAATGACCAAAAAACAGCACACCAAATAATAATTGAGAGAGCGCACAGAGCCCTGAGAGAAGCACAAACTTCTAATATACCAAGACCAATATATGTCAAACTGCTGAACTTTCAAGATGTTAACAAAATACTAACAAATACAAAGAAACATGGGGGATCTATACTATGGAATAATAACAGAATCTTCCTAACCCAGGACCTGCCTCTTCAAGTTAGACAAGCTAGACAGCTCTTTTCCCCCTATTGCAAATTTCTGATTGACAGAAAACAAAAATTTCAAATGAAATACCCAAATTCTCTAATATTTTATGTGGAGGGGATTAAATACACAGTCGCTAACAGAAAAGAAGCAAAATCTACCTTTATGAAGGTTTTCAAGAAAGTTCCCAATCTAGACAGTTAAATGCACCCTCCGGTGGATCTGGCATAGCTTCTGATTTCAGCTTCATGTCGTGGAAATAGTCGAGGACTTACTTTTCTTTAAATTTACTTTGTCCAGCTTCAAGGCCTCATTTTTAAAGTGGCGCGACCTGAAATCTCGCTCTGCGAGGTACGTGAACCTCGCTAAGAAATTTGCAGCATTGGGGACTATTCAGCGTTCCCACGTGAGGAACTGAAAACTGATTTCCGGCTTCTGAGGGTTCTTTGAGGAGGTGGCACTTCTGGAAGTCTGGCAACAAGATAAATCCCCCGTTGAGAAGCTAAGTAACCGGCTTAGCTGTGTAGAAAGCCAGAAAAGATGAAGGAACTGTAAATAAAAGAAAAAAGAAAAAAAAATTTCAGTTATTCAGTTAGTTAACATCATAAGAAATAGACATGTTTATTAACTTATCCTGTAGACTTCATTCAACTAAAGAGGTATATGCAATAAATTATTTACACTAAATACAATCCAAAATACTCATAAACACACAAGGTTCGACACCAAACCACTCTCAATGTTAAACATGTCATAATCATCAACTACATTAACCCTTCATTACCAATAAGCAATTAAATGTTAAAAAATACTGAAGTCATTCTCTTTTGGTAACAAAAACACCATTTACAGATGAATTCTTCACTACTAATATTGTGTCAAATGTATGCGCCAATATAATTATTATATGCATAAGGGTGCCAAGTAAACAAAACACATATAAAGCAATTTTGAAACAATACTGGCATTTTATATACATTTAAAGTATCCAATCTTAATTACTTATTTTTTCAGTGCATTATAAATTGGTGCTGATCATCACAGCTTAATGTTTGTTTTTTACATAAGATTATACTGAAATAAATATTGTGGAATAAATTAAAATGTTCTAGCAATGTTAAATTTCTGACCTGACTGTCTCATAGCGGATAGTATTTTGGGTATAATTATCACCAAATAGCTCTAATGTTACCAAATTCATATTTACATTAGAGAGATCCATAAACAGTGAATTATTGTTGTATGTAAACATTATTAGATGAAAAGAGCACAAGTAATTACTAAAGTGGGTGCATAAACTAAAAATCTATAAACAGAAAGTATTGCTTCCAGTATTGGAAAATTTACATACCTATTTTGGTACCCACTTAAATGTTTGTACAGATGGAGGTACTTGATCACACAGTATTGTATGGTTATAGGGTTCACTATAAGATACATCAGAGTCTTATAGGTAATTAAAAATAACTGTTAAGTATAGAATGGGTGGAAAATGAAGAGATGTTAAGACTCTTATTGTTAATACGAGAACACCCAAGGTTAAAATATGACAAAACAAGGGTATTATAGCTGGTGGGAGCTAGGAGTTTTAGATCCCTATAATTTTTAATTTGTATACCATCATAAAATAAGGAAATAATAACTAGGGATAGCAGTCTATGATATAGAAGAGGAAGAACCACACAAATTCTAAGACTAGTCAAGGTTGGACTTTACTCTATAAACATAATCAATTAATAACCATGAGATATGAGTTAAACAGTTGATAAAAGTTCAATTACTATTAGAAACAAGTAGATTAGAAAGAGGTGACCTGTGCTAAATTAAGATCAGGTCTGGTTTAAAAAGTTTATGCAATTTTAGACAGCTCATTTCAAAGCTCATAAAAGGAGACGTGGTCATTAAAGCAGTGTTATTAGGGAATGAGTGGGTTAGACTTTGTTTTAATTAGGGTAGATGTTTCAGGGCTATTACATTTTCCTCACCTTTCAAATACCAACATTCATGTTATACATATACTAAGAGTGCAAATATTTACAGAATCTAAATTGGGACAGGCCCTGTTTAATTCCTGGTCCTGGAGTATAGTGGGTAGGCACAGGGAAGGGACGGGAATGAAAGAATGCTTTCGTATCATATTTTTCTTAGAAATAATTGCATCCCAGCACAGTTACACAAACATTCAAGACCACTACTACAAAAAAGAAAGTTTCATGAATGTGGGAAATAGATTCATGGAATATTAAAGGGCTCCAAAACATCAAAAAAAGAAAACTGTTTTTACATGTAGTTCTGAAGGCGAGACCAAGTTGCATATTAATCCAAGAAATTCATTTAACTACAGAACAATGGTCAGAAATAAAAAGAAAAAAAATGGATAAGAGAAATTATAGCTTCTGAGGGTAGAACCAACAGTGCAGGAGTAGCTATAATCATTAAAGATCAGTATCAAGATAAAATTCTGGAATCCAAAACAGATAAAGAAGGCAGATGGTGCTATGTAACCCTATCAACTCCTACCTATGATAAACCTATTTTACTGCTTAATCTATATGCTCCCTGTAATAACCAACACTCTTTTTTTGCCTCATTGTATCCTATTTTAAATCAATATAAAAACCATTATATAATAATTGGAGGAGACTGGAATGCATATCAAAATCCTAAGAAAGATAAATCAAGTCCACAGGCAGCATATAACAAACAAGCAGTGTTTTCATTAAGTGAACTCAAATATGATTTTAACATATATGACCCTTTCAATTACGGTAACAACCCAGATAATCCAAATAATTTTACATTTTACTCGTTGTCATAAAATGTGGTCGAGAATTGACTTTTTTCTTATTTCAGAAAAGCTGAATAATTTTGACCCCTCAGTATCAGTGCACACTCGGTTTCTATCTGATCACTCCAAAATAACCTTGAATATTACTAAGAACATCAAAAGCAGCATACCTATAAGGGGTTATAATTGGTCGCTAAACCCTAATCTTTTAAATAAAAGGGATATAATTCAGGAAGTTCAAGACATCCTTAAAGTAGCTATAGCCAATTTAGGAAAACAAAAACACCCTCCTGATATTGAATGGGCGACAATCAAAACTCAAATAAGAGGTATTTTTCTTCAAAAAGCCTCTTATTATAAGAAGATCCAAATTAAAGAAATACAGCAATTGGAGGCTAAAAGTAAATCATTAGAACAGGATCTAATTAAAAACTATAACATTCAAATGGAAAAGGATCTATTGAAATGTCAGAAAGACCTTTTTATGATTCACAACAATAATCTATCATTTCAAGAAATTAAAATTCTGGCAAACTATGCTAATCATATTCAAACACCATCACGGGCTCTAGCAAAAATCATCAATCAGTCTAAGACACCATCTCAAATTGCTGAAATACTATACAAAAACAAAAGTTATACAAAAACTGAGGATATTATCAACATTTTTGAAACCATGAAGAAAAACGAAGCAAAGTTGGACACTGCTGACAGCTTAAAAAATCTTCTTTATTCTTAAAATCACAAGATAAGCGCTTTCGGGATGACCCCTCTTCAGATAAATAAAATGAATGAGATGGTTCACTTATATACATATAAAAGCCAATCACATTCAGAAATAGCAAGCACATTCAGTGAAAGACACGCCTATTTTTCAAAATAGGCTTAATTGGTATGTAATCATTTAAACCTGGCTTCCTGTTTGCCATTAAGCTAGCAATCCATTTTGTTTCTACAGTTTCTGTTTGAAGCACAATATCACCCCCCCCTAGTGCTGGGTTTAACATTTACAATAACCCTAAATTTAAATGTATGTGTGGGATACAAAATCACATGTCTACATAACGCATTTCTTTCATCTTTATTCCTAATACTGGAAAGATGCTGAAGAATCCTTACTTTGAACATGCTATTCGTCTTACCCACATAAAAACCTAATCCACAATTACTCGTTCCTGTTGAGTATGGTAAAGCTGGAAGAACTCACTCTTGGCATTTGACAGCATGCACCCTAGATATACATATCGCAACATAGTACAGGGGCAGGTGAGCAGGGTCTCTAGGTTATGTCTTCTAGAATCAGATTTTGAAGAGGAGACGACTAGACTTAAGGAGAACTTTAATGATAGGGGCTATAAGCAGAATTTGGTAAATGAAACTGTGGAAAGAGGTAGATCCAAGCGATTCACGGATTATAAGCCCTGGATTTTAAGAGCTTTTGAAAGGGGTGAGGTCAAAAAGAGCAATGAAGCTTTATGCAAAGTCCCGCAGGTCATGTTAAACTATAGCAGTAATACTAGTGATATCTGCAATATAGTGAGGAAGAACTGGAACATCTTGACCAGTGATAGTACACTGGGGGGCATAGTGGGACCTCAGCCCACTTTTAGGTATAGAAGGAATAAAAACTTAAAGGATCTACTATGCAAGGAACCTTCCGTGCCAAATGTGTCCTATGCTTTACCATACTCAACAGGAACGAGTAATTGTGGATTATGTAAAGCTTGTCCCTACATAAATAAAGATACTGTTTTTATACATCCCACTACCCAAAAAGTGTTTCACTTTAAAGGAAGAGCAACCTGCCGTACAACCAACATAGTATATTTAGCAGAATGCTGTCAATGCCAAGGTTTTTATGTGGGTAAGACGAATAGCATGTTCAAAGTAAGGATTCTTCAGCATCTTTCCAGTATTAGGAATAAAGATGAAAGAAATGCGTTATGTAGACATGTGATTTTGTATCCCACACATACATTTAAATTTAGGGTTATTGTAAATGTTAAACCCAGCACTAGGGGGGGTGATATTGTGCTTCAAACAGAAACTGTAGAAACAAAATGGATTGCTAGCTTAATGGCAAACAGGAAGCCAGGTTTAAATGATTACATACCAATTAAGCCTATTTTGAAAAATAGGCGTGTCTTTCACTGAATGTGCTTGCTATTTCTGAATGTGATTGGCTTTTATATGTATATAAGTGAACCATCTCATTCATTTTATTTATCTGAAGAAGGGTCATCCCGAAAGCGCTTATCTTGTGATTTTAAGAATAAAGAAGATTTTTTAAGCTGTCAGCAGTGTCCAACTTTGCTTCGTTTTTCTTCATTTGTGCTACCTGCTTAAGTTGGACTTTGGCGTCTTACTGGGTATTTGTTTTCTACTATTTTTGAAACCATATACTCACAAATATATGGAGAACAAGAACACTTAAACATAAGCAAAAATGGTAGAGATTTTCTTCAAAAACTTAATTTTCCGAGAATTAATGAGGAACAGAAAAGAGAATTAATAGAACCAATAACCATTGATGAAATAATAACTACAATTAAAAAATTAAAACCACATAACTCTCCAGGCCCTGATGGGCTCACAACGGAGTTCTATAAAACATTTCATAGTGCAGTTGCACAAATTTTAGTTCATACACTAAACTATATTATGAACAATAAAATTAATGACATTCACTTTACTGCATCCAAAACAATATTCATACCTAAAGAAAAAACTCATCCACAGAACCCGGACAACTACAGACCCATATCGTTACTTAATTTAGATACCAAAATCTTAACATCTATTCTGGCCAACAGACTAAAAAGAATTACAGATATAATCATCTCAAATGAACAATCTGGTTTCTTAACAGCTAGACAAACCAGCGACAATACACTAACATTACACACATTACTTTCCTATGCTAATCAGTATAACCTAAACATATATGCACTGATTATAGATGTTCAGAAGGCCTTTGATAGAGTTAACATAAAATTTTTACTACAAATTTTACCATATTTTAATATTCCTCAAGAATTTATTTTAACCTTGCAAGCACTATATAACAATCCTTATACAGCACTATATATATAAAAAAGCTGGTCTAATAGAATACAAATTAAAAATGGTACTAGACAAGGATGCCCTCTATCTCTCTTATTGTTTAACCTATATTTAGAACCCTTATTCTTATATATCAAACAAAATATATACCATAATGCTCCAATAATATTTAGCACAACAATATCCTTGTCAGCTTTTGCTGATGATCTTAATATATATTGCACAACACCAGTCTCAGACACTGAGAAAATACTGTCGGCTATTAAAGACTTTTCTTCAATATCAAACTATAAAATAAATATAAAAAAAAAACAACATTTTTCTGTTAAAATCACCAAAACGCTTCTCACTTTTACCTCTGATAGGTCAAATAAAATCTGAAGAAAGGATTAAATATTTAGGAATTATATTCTCCACAGATAATACAAATTTCTATCTTAATAACATTAAACAAAAGTGGGATCACATTCTACTTGATCTAAAAAGATGGATAAATCTAAAATTACCAGTACTAGCAAAAGTATCAATTATCAAAATGAATATTTTGCCTAGATTATTATACATTTTTATGTCTTCACAGTTACTAATACCCAAGAAATTTTTTAAGCAAATTCACACTGAATTCGCTAGATTCATTTGGGATCCGAAAAAATGTAGAATTTCATATGACAAACTGATGACACCAAAAAGTAAAGGTGGACTAGACCTTCCAAATTTTGAATATTATTACTTGATTATAAATGCAAATAGAACGCTAAGAATTGCAAATTACAATTCACAAGAAAATAGTTGGTCTCCATATTGGGTAAAACTAAGCTTTAAATATATTCAAAGTTTGAATATAAACCCTAAAGCGCTACCTTTCTTAAATAGTGAAAATATCAAAACACATAATTTAATGGAACCCCTCAAAAACTCTGTTTTACTAACACAGAACCTATTCGAAACAATGGATCTTTTTCAACCTATGATGACTCTACAACCCATTCACAAAAATCCTAACTTGAAAATGAATAATCAGCTAATAGATCTGAAAAAATTTCCACTTATAACTCATATCACACTACAAGATTTATACCCATATTTAAATCATTCAGCTCAAGAAATAAGAACTCAAATGGGCCTTCCAAAGGCGTATCTGTTGATTCTAAGACAGATTAAAGAATTATGTATAGGTTATTTGAATGATACTAAGGTAAATAAAGATGATCTAAGGAAATGTAACCTACTATGGCAAACTCTTATGCAAAATAAGAAATTTATATCATGCTCATACAAATTAATAAAAGAGCTGAAATTTCAAGATGATATACTCATATCTAAGTATTGGAGAGATAAACTACCATTGATAGACAACCATAGAATAGAGAAGCAATTAATTTAACTATAAAATCCCCATCACTTCAAAAACTAGCATTTACCCAACTCATGATATATAATAATGCTTATTACACACGTCTTAGATTACATAAATTTAACCCCAAAAACTCCCAAATGTGTCCACTTTGTAAAGATGAAACAGCTGACCTTCTGCACATGTTCTGGAGTTGTAAATGTGTTTTCAAACTTAGGAACTCACTGAAATTACAACTTCAAAAAATGGGTTACCAAATGTCAACACTCAATTGGGAATTTACGATTTTACATATCTCGCCAAATAATTTATCAAAAAACCAGAAATCCATTCTCATAAATATTTTCTTATTAATAAAACTTTACATAGCAAACAACTGGTTAACACCATCTATGCTTTCATGGAACAGCTTTAGGACTTTAGCGATAAAACATATATTAGCTCACAAATACATATTAAATAAACATAGCCAAAAACATATGAGTTTGAAACTTTGGGAACAAATTTTCAACATTATACTTGCATGAATCATTGAATAGGGATTGCATTTATAATATACACAAATATCACCCACAATAAGGTGTAGTAGTACTTGATAGGAAGGGTAATACAAATAAAAAAGAAGGTTTTATCTTTTGTCATATCACTAAGTGTTGAAAGCATTCTTGTAAATAGTGTAAATATGACGTAAGTTTTATTGATGTTTGTACCAACTGTATAAAACCTGTATATACTCTTGTGAAATGTTGTGATATGAATGGGAAAAACAATAAAAATATTATTGAAAAAAGGAGTATGTGTCACTGTAACCCTTTAACTATTTCAGTGCAAAACTAGGCAGCACATAGCTTAATAGTAAGATCTTACTTCCATGGCTCCAGGGTATGGTATGATGTTCATTTGTGGCAACCAGTTGCTGTCTTTATGGAATTTGCATCTTGTTATCATGTCTGCATGAGCTTTCTCTGATTTCTCAAGTTTCCTCAGAAAAGCATACCAGTTAATTAGGTGAGTAAACTGTATATCCTTGCTTTTGTGGAGACAGAGCCTAGCTAAAAAGTTCCTTGGACCAGATTACATTATTATCTCACAAATGATGAATAGATAAAATTTTTCTCATTTCTGGGGGACAAATATGTCATATAGGTCTTTGATATTTTGTCATGCACGATTTTATCAAGTCATCATTAACAAGATCCCTTTTGAAAAGATATATATATTTTAATGAGTGAACCTGTAGCATTAGAATATTTAATCAGTAACCTTTTGAAATCTCAGCACTCGAATGAACAAAATATGGAAATATGGAGACTGAATGGCTAAAAATCCAGACTTACATAAATGAAATATGAGATTGCTAGATCTCAGAATATTCCATTTTCTCCAAAGTATGGCTGTCTCAAAGTTGGTATATAAGCTTAGGGGTGTGGGGAGGGCTTGCTCTTAACATCAGGTGGTACAGGGGAGCTTGCCCAAAGCAAATCAAAAGTAAGTTTAAAGAAGAGAGATTTCAGTAGTTCCTCTTCTCACGCAGTGTAGTTATTTTTTTTTCTGAGGTATTAGGCACTCACTGATCTGAGCAATTATTTAGTCAATTTGCTTAAAGTAATGGAATTTGCATTAAGGGATAGTGGGAATCACTGTGAGACCAATATCATGACTTGTTTTTATTTCATTGTCTTATCTCATTAATCTATAACACTTGTTTCAATTTTCAGCCAGCTAGAGTAGTCTAGAATTGTCGGTATGTCTTTTATTCTACATAAAAATATACACAGAAATATGTTATTAGCAAAAATAAGTATCTGAATACTTTTGTGGCTTTCTCTTCCATATTGTCTTGAAACTTTATTATGCTCATAACTCTGCTCATCGATAACAGATGATTGCTTCTCAACTTGTTAAAATTTATGTTTCTCATCAAATGTTTTGATAATCTGACTTGAGATTTAAATACGCATTTCTTTATTATTTTAAAAGATATTTTATATAAATTCTGTTGTTGTCATCTAAGGCCTGTCCTACATGCTGTAGAGTTTTTAGTTTAATTGCTTAACTAATCCAAAGATCCTTTGTAGACATAACTTAAACCATATGGCAAATTTATATAAAATTGAAAGGCATTTTAAAATAATAAAGAAATTCTGCTAGGCACACTGGTGCTAGGACTGGAAAAAATGACAGTGTAGAATCATCAAATTATGGAAACATTCCTACAATGGTGCCAGGCCAGGACCAGGGGAAGGATGGTCCCCTATTGTAAAAGGAAGTATTGGTCCACAAAAATCACAAAAAATAATAGGCCAAAGAGTAGCCATAAAGATGGTAAAGTGGACTATTGAGGATAAGAAAGAAATTATATATTGTTACTATTATGCAAAAAGTCCAGAATTTCCAGATACAAGGTATACAAAATGATTACAAGAGAAATTAGAGGAAAGAAAAATACTTCCACAAGAAAAACTATACAGATCAAGAAACTTTGGTCTGTTTGGAAAAAGAAGCATCTGAGGAAGTGTGAAAATATAAACAACAAAACCTAGAGATTTTTGAAAAGTATAAACAAGAAATATGGACATGGGAAAGAAAGAGAGATTTGATATGGTGCAATATTTATGCAAAGGAGAAAGCCAAATTAAAAAATATATAGACGGCAGTGCCAAAGATATTTGAAGAGAAATACAGGCAAAGGCATCTAGATAGGGACAATTTTAAAATAAAAAAATAATGTCACAATGAGGGAATGTAGAAAAGAAGATTATTAAAGTAAAAGTTAAAAAAAAATAGAAGCTGAAGTTATGGAGAGCCTGCAAAGTGAAGGATTTGGTGTAGATGGTCTAACACAGGTTACATCACAGTATGGATGAAATTGTTGCAGAAAAAGCTGAGGTCGCACGACTGGAAATATTCCCTTATTAGCCTCAACAAAAGTTGAGATCCCTCACTAAAACCTCCAAAGTCAGCTATGAAGGCAGAATTGCGGCAGACACTAAAAACAACCTCAAACCTTCTTTAGTTACAGTATATCAAGAATCTCCACGGCAATACCCAGATTTGCTCTGAGTTACTGCACAATGGTACCTCATATACTGAGCCAACAGATATTGGCAACATACTGGCTAACAGATTCAGTGCCAACTTTACCCCCCTCATAGGACCAATCTCAATACCGGAAGAATGCCAGGCACCCAGCATTACAGCAGCACAGGTTAAACCTGCATTGTCCAAGGCCAAGAATACAGCTTCAGTGGGACCCAACAATAGCCCTGGCTGTGTTCTACATGAATTACAAAGTGAACTGGCACCACATCTGTGTGCCCTGTTCACTCACAGCCTCACCTCAGGCTTTGTCCCTACCGAATGGTGCACTGCTACAGTCATCCCTCTCCATAAAGAAGGAGCAACTACAGACCCTGGAAATTATCAGCCCATTAGCTTGATTAGTCTGATATGTAAGGCTATGGAGTGCATCATCATGGACCTAATTAACAAGGATAGTGGGAATCTCCAAACTCTAAATCCTATGCAATTTGGTTTTGTGAAAGGTAGATCATGCCTGCTCAACCTGGTTGACTTCTTTCAGTCAGTCACCAGAGCAGTGGATGAAGGTAAGGCAGTTCATACAGCCTACCTCAATCTGGCCAAGTCCTTTGATACCATTCCTCAGTCAGGAATTATTGATAAACTCAACAAACTAGGCATCAACACCTATATCGTTAGGTGGGTTGCAAACTGGCTCACAGATAGAACCTACAGTGTGAAAGTAGCAGACTCCAAATCAGATTGCTCACCAGGCACGAGTGGAGACCCACAGGGATTGGTCCTGGTTCCTCTCCTGTTTGGTATCTACTTCTCAGACATCCAAGCCAACACGGGGGGGACTCTGGCTGACCAAGTTCACAGACGACTGCAAGTTGGGAGCTATTATTAACTCCCCAAGTGACACAGACATCCTACAGAAAGGCCTCACTGAGACAAATGACTGGTGTCAAAACCATGGTCTTAAGCTTAATGCCAAAAAATGCGTTGTCATCCCCTTTGGGAAAAACTCAGTTCCCACTAATTACCATATCGATGGGAACCCACTGAACACTGAAGGCATTATAAGAGGTCTGGGGATACAGCTTGACACCAATCTCTCCTTTGGCTACCACATTGCTACTCTGGTCAGAAAGTCCTTCTATGTGGCATATCTCATTACCAAGGGTTTTGCATCCAGGAAGAAAGACGTCACCATTTCTCTGTACTCTTCCCTCATAGAGTATAATGCCCCATTTGGCATGTACCTCACTAGACACCTGCAACAGCTGGAGAGGCCACAAAAGTACCTCATGAAGAGGATCCTAGGCTTTAAACACATGTCCTACATGGACAGACTCAAAAAACTCCAGCTATTCTGTCTCATATCATCTACTAAGAGGCGATCTCTGCTTGACTTACAAAGCCATGTCTGACCCGGCTATATTAGAAATACTACATCTAAAGAAATCCCAATCTTACCGCACCACACGTTCCAGAGATCTCAAACTCCTTACCACAATCAACAGAACATGCTGGAGGGACAGGTTCATAACCCAGAGACTGCCCATGCTATGGAATAGACTTCCTATACATGTCAAGCAGAGCACCTCATGGCCATCTTCAAGAGAAATCTTGATGAGTGGATGGGAAATAGAAAGTTCACCCCAGGGATCACTTCAGTGCCTCTAATTGATAGAGGCACTGGGAACTAATGTTGGGCGGCACAATGCCAGAGCACTTCTATGGGCCAGGCTTGTAAAGGCTCCAGGGCCATTAGCCTAGTACACACCTATGCAGCTATGATGGAGTGAGTCCCCAAAGTAAGGAGAAAAGTAAGATCAGGAGACATCTTAATAAAAAAATATGGACATGGGAAAGAAAAAGAGCTTTAATATGGTGTAATATTTATACAAAGGAAAAGCAAAACTAACCAATACAAAAATAGCAGCACCAAAGATATTTGAAGACAAATACAGACACAGGAATCTGGAAATGGACAACTTTACAATACAAAAAATAAGAAGACAAAGATGAAAAGTAGAAAAGGAGATTAGCAATGGAGAAGTTAAAGAAACAGACTGAGATTATGGAGTACCTCTGAAGTGAAGGATTCAGCACAGAAAAATTAATTCAGAAAGCCCCACAATAGGATAGAGCAATGGATATCCAAATTAAGGGGAAATGAATGGAACAGGAAGCAATTGCTCAGGTGCCATTTGAAGATATTTTTGAGCCTTCAACAGGAAACCTGTATAAAAGTTCAGTTGAAGCTGGACAGCAAGGGAAGGAACAGGAAATTGTGGAAACTCTGATGCAGTCAATGTTGAGGCGTGATAGGCCAATGAATTCCAATGAAGAAAATGTGCCACAGGAAGATGCTATAGAACTTTCTATAGAATACCCACAGGAAATGGAAAACAAAAAATCTACTCTCAGTTTAGAAGAAAATGAGCTAAGAGAAGAGCTGCTTGATTTAATAGAGGCAGACATATTAAGATCAATGAAAGAAACAATCAGCAAAACGTTAATAAAACCCAAAAAGTCAGAAGTTTGATAAAACAAATGAGCACAATAATTAGAACTGTCCATAGAGATCCATGCAATATACAGAAGTAAACAGGATATATTACTGCGCAGCTAAATTAATAACTGATAAGGTTCTACCACAAGAACACAGGGTAGTGAGGGAAAGGAAGGGGAGAATTCGAATACCATCATGGAAGTATTGAACAGCGAAAACCTATAAAGCAGTTAAGACAGGAAGTGTCATTGTTAGAAGAATATAGAAGAGAGAAAAGATCAACAAAAATTCAAGAAAGATAAACATGATAAAATCAATGCACAGTATAAGAACAGACCAGGATCTATCATGCACTATCGCAAATAAACTAAAAATATTAGCACTAGCTGAAAAATTTAGAAGATACATAGATAAATATAATAAGCAATTTATTGATGACCCAAAAATGTTTTGTAGAGAACTGGGAAACAATGTAAAAGGAATTGAAAGACTGCCAAAAAAAGAAAAAATAGATACATTTTGGAGAAGTATCTATGAAGATCCTGTGGAACATAACAAAGATGCTAAATGGATAGAATAAGTAGAAGAAAGAATAAGAAATGTAAAGGTACAGGATATGAAATGGAATGAAGTAACAGCCAGAGAGACTGAAACAAAGTTATGAAAAGCCTCAAACTGGAAAACCCCCATATGCAGTACCTAACTTTTGGTTAAAAGTATTAATACCTTTGCACGAAGATTTAGCAATGACTAAGAAGCATTTATATGCGCACCTTGAACAGACACCAGCCTGGCTAACAACAGGAAAAGCAATGCTACTACTTAAGAGTGAACCTGCAAGCTACCCAAAAAATTATAGTCCAATAACTTACCTTCTAACGACTTATAAACTATACACTGGAATTGATGCTGACAGAGGTTATAGTCATTTAGAAGAAAACTCAATTATGGTAATAGAACAGAAGGTTAATAAAAGAAAATCATATGGAACAAAGGATCATTTGTTGTTAAATAAAGTTATAGTGGAGAACTGTAAAAATGGGAAGAATCTAAGTATAGCATGGACAGACTACAAAAAAGCATTTGACAGTATCTCACATTCATAGGTTCATAGGCTCATAGGTAGGTACTAGGCTACCGGCCCAAGGGCCTACGTAAGCCTAGCCAACAAGGTTTCCTGGCTTACGCCACCCAAGAAAGTTATTTTCCTATGCCACTGTCGAGCAGAGATACAGAAGTGATCCCTGGGGTGTATTTCCTATTTCCCATCCACTCATCAAGATTTTTCTTGAAGAGTGCTAATGAACAACTTTGCTTGACTTAGATGGGTAGCCTGTTCCAGAGTATGGGAAGTCGCTGGGACAGGAATCTATCCCTTCAGCATGTCCTGTTTATTGTGGTGACAAGGTTTAGGTCCCTAGAGCATGTAGCTTAGGGGGATTGGGATTTCTTTAGGTGTAGCATGTTCAACAGGTCTGGGTTTGACATAGCTTTATATGTTAGGCAGAGATCACCTCGGAGTAGGCAATATGCTATAGAGTAAAGCTGGAGTTTTTTGAGGCAGTCAGTGTAGGGCATTTGTTTGAGGCCAGTAATCCTCTTTGTGAGGTACTTCTGTGGCCTTTCCAGCTGCTGCAGATGTCTTATGAGGTACATTCCAAAAGGGGCATTGTACTCTATAATGGGTCTAATGAGTGTAGAGTAGAGGGGAACAATGACCTCCTTTTTCCTGGATGAGAACCCTTTTATAATGAGGTGTGCCATGTAGAAGGACTTCCTGACTACTGTGGTGATGTGACTATCAAAGGAGACACTACTGTCCACCTGGGTCCCAAGGTCTCTTATCACGCATCTGGTGTTAAGTAGATTGCTGCCTATGTGGTAGTTCATGGGTACAGAGTTTTTACTAAAGGGGATGATGCTGCACTTTTTGGCATTGAGCTTGAGGCCATGGCTCTGACACCAGGCATCTGTCTCAGCGAGGCCCTTCTGTAGGATCTCCACATCATGTGGGGACTTGACTGTGGCTCCTAGTTTGCAGTCATCTGTGAACTTCGTTAGCCAGAGGCCTTCTGTGTTAGCCTGTACTTCAAAGAGGTAGATACCAAACAGGAGAGATCCCAGGATGGAACCCTGTGGTACTCCACTTGTCACTGCTTTGAGGTCAGATTTGGAGTCTGTAAGTTTTACAGTGTGGGTTCTGTCAGTGAGCCAGTTGGCAACCCATCATGTGACATAGTGATTTATACCTAGTTTAGTGAGTTTAGCTATAATTCCAGAATGGGGGAGGGTGTCAAAAGACTTGGTGAGGTCAAGATAGGCTGTGCGAACCACCTTACCCTCATCTACAGCTTTGGTGACTGCCTCAAAGAAGTCGATCGGGTTCAGGAGGCATGATCTGCCTTTCACAAACCTGAACTGGGTGGGATCCAGAGTTTGGAGGTTACCAATGTCTTTGTTTATGAGTTCCATGATATGTTCCATGGCCTTGCAGACCAGGCTCATCAGGCTAATAGGTCGACAGTTCCCGGGATCAGTGATGGCTCCCCCTTTGTGGAGTGGGATAACTGTTGCTGTGTACCATTCAGTGGGCACAAAGCCTGATCCAAGACTATTATTGAACATGGTGCTTAAGTGGGGAGCCAGTTCGTTCTGATGTTCATGTAAAACACAGCCTGGGATGTTGTCCAGTCCCATGGATGCTGTGTTTTTGGCTTTAGAGAGTGCAGCTTTTACCTGCATAGTTGTGATTACAGGGACTCTGCATTCTTCCTGTATAGATATGGGCCCTTTAGGGGGTTGGGGGGTAATGTTAGCACTGAACCTATCTAACAGGATGTTGGCAATATCAGTTGGTTTTGTAATTTTCATGTCGTTGTGCTGTAACTCAGAGCAGATCTGGGTGTTGCCATCGAGATTCTTGACATAGCTATAGAATGCTTTGTGGTTGTCCTTAGAATTAGTGGTGATTTTTTTTTTTCGTAGCTAGCTTTGGAGGATATTATAAGGGATCTCAGCTTCTTACTGAGGCTGACCAGAGAGCTCCTCCACTTATGGGATTTTACTTTCTTTTGCAACAGTTTCTTCCTTCTGTTGTACAGTTTGTTTATGGCAGGGGACCACCAGATTGACTTCCTTTTTTGGAGGATAGCGTCTTGGTTCTGTTTGGGATAGCACGATCCATGCACTAGTGTAAGTGCTTGTAGAGTGCATTTGTGTAGGATTCAGCAGTTGTAACTGTATTGTCCATCTGCATGGGTGTCATGAAGTTCACTACTTCTGTCTTAAGAAGCATGAAGTTGACTTTGGAGAAATTTTTTACCATGGTTTCCTTAATGGGGGGTGGGGCAGGATGTGGATATCAAGGGTGATTAGCTTATGGTCGGATCGGGCCAACAAGGAGTTGACTTCAGGTGTGGAACACCGGTCACTCATGTTGGTAATGACTAGGTCTAGAATATTGTTGCCCCTGATGGGGGTGTGGATAAGTTGGTCCAGGGCATTGGAGTTTATGAATTCCAGAAAGCGTTGAGCTAAGGAGTTGGTACACGAGTAGCTTTCCCAGTTAATGGTGGGGTAGTTGAAGTCAGCCATTATTAGGGTGTTTGGTTGAACCCTAATATTTTCCAGTACATCAAGAAAAGAGGAGTGGGAATCCTGGGGCATGGTGGGGGATCTGTAGCAAGCTACAATTTGGATTGCAGTTTTGCCCAGAGTTAGTTGCACTTGGATAACCTCGGATGCATTATGCTGAGCAACTAGCCTGAAGATGTGGATATCCTTAATGAATATGAACACACATCCGCCTTTGGTGTTTCGGTCCAGGTTACATGGCCGAAAAGTGTGGTATGAGTTATAGCCTGGTAGTGCAGGGGTGCTCTCTAGAGCCTTGAACCAAGTCTCAGTCACTGCACAGATATCAATGTTCTCCATTTTAAGGAGTGCCTTGAGTGAGTGCATTTTGAGATTTAGACTTCTAGCATTGAGTAGCAATACCCTCAGTTTTTGCTTGCCTGTTCCTGTCATAGATAAAAAAGTGCTTAAAATGTGTAAGATATATACCCTACACTGATAAACTACATCACAGTGACCATGAAACAGTGGCAAACCACTTTGCAGTTAAGCCATGATAAAGGACAAATTATTATTTCAGGGGTAAAAATCCAAAGGTGGATATTCCAGGGTGACTCTCTATCACCCTTGCTATTTTGCCTTGCCCTTCACCCATTAAGCTGTCTGCTTAACATATTAGTTCTTGGCTATAATTTGACCCCCAGAAAGCAACAAAGTGTAAAGATTTCTCATCTTTTCTTTGTCAATTATTTCAAACTGTATAGTTCATCAGATGAGGAACAGAAAGTACAACTGCAAATAGTCAAAACTTTTTTCAGAAAAGCAGGAAAGCTGCAGCACGAAGAAAACATCAGTTTGGGACAGGAATGTGATACAAAAGAACTTGAGTAAAAGGGATTGTACAATATTTGGGAAATGATGAAGGATCAACAATAAAACATGAACAAATGAGACTTCTCATCTTTTCTTTGTCAATTATTTCAAACTGTATAGTTCATCAGATGAGGAACAGAAAGTACAACTGCAAATAGTCAAAACTTTTTTCAGAAAAGCAGGAAAGCTGCAGCACCAAGAAAACATCAGTTTGGGACAGGAATGTGATACAAAAGAACTTGAGTAAAAGGGATTGTACAATATTTGGGAAATGATGAAGGATCAGCAATAAAACATGAACAAATGAGAATAAAACTCAGTAAGGAATATTTTATAATACTTAAATTAAAACTGAAAACAGCATTGACATCTAGGAACAAAGTTCAAGCTATAGACCAATTTTCTCTTCCTGTCCTAACTTACGCTTTTGGAGTGATTGACTGGCCCTGAAAGGTGTTGGATAGATTAGACAGGAAAACAAGAAGGATGCTTCATGCTCATCAAATGATTTATAAAAATTGGTGTATACCAAAATTTATACAGAAGTGTGTCAGAAGGAGATACTGCCAGCCCAACTATCTGGAATTTTGTAAGTGGTTATGTGTCATTTGTGAATGTCAACATGCTTCACTGTGCTAGAACTGTATGTTATGTACTGAACTGTATGTTATGTACTGAACTAAAATGTAACCACAGCATGCCCTGCTGGCTTGGAACAGAAATGTATATTAACTATTGTAATTGTGTAAATGGATATGTTTTAACAATGGAAACTAGAACATAGGGGAGTTAACTTGCAAAACTTCAAGAAAATAGTTGAAATTAAATTGTTTTATGACTGTGCTATAAATGTTATCTTTCAGTTTCAGTCAACAGGAGACAGGATGTCTACACTAGGGGACTCTCTGTGTTGATTTGTAAGTGTTTTATTGTTTTATGTCTTCCAGCAGTTGCAAACATCTGAAAGCTATGTATTTTCACAGATAGATGTTAAATGTGGGTAGTTTCTGACAATGGGGATTTAGCTTGGGAACTAAAGTCAAGTGACAAAAAGTGATGCCATCCAAGCTAACCCATCAGTAATATTTGATATTAATTTAAGTTCTCTCTGAGAGAGAAACAGTGCATTTTGTATTTGTCTTTGACCTGACAACATCCATTCATCACCACTTCTGCCTGCTTGTTGTTCTGTAAGTTTCAAGGGCATAGTAATTCTTTTATAATCAGATAGGAATATAGTAAAGTATAGCTTAGATGAGTTCTTTATTTGAGATTGTCCTGCAATGTTGTTTTAAATATTTCCTGAGATTTTGAACTCTGATGTAACTGATTACGTATTTAGTATTGTCTTGTTATTTTATTATTTATTATTAAATATATTTAAACCTTTTAATTGTGTCTGGTCTGTTTAGAGATATTTAAGCTCTTAAAGTACTTGCATATATATTTGGTGACACTGTGCAGGCCACTCCTAAATTGCCTTGTTCTTGGTCAGACTACCATTTTGATTAATAGTAACATTACACAGTAGGATTGGACACCCTTGGTTAAGGGCCTTAAAGTAGCTGATAAAGAGTGGCTGGTGGCAGTTGGAACTTCCTTATAGTCTGGGCAGAAGGGGGCGTAGCTATAAACCTGTGCCAGCCTTTCCCAGGAGTGAGTGTGTGTGTGTGTGTGTGTGTGTGTGTGTGTGTGTGTGTGTGTGTGTGTGTGTGTGTGCGTGTGTGTGTATGTGTGTGTGTATGTGTGTTTGTGTGTGTGTGTGTGCGTATATATATATATATATATATATATATATATATATATATATATGTATATATATATATATATATATATATATATATATATATATATATATACACAAATCAAATTTCAAAAAAATGTGTGTGTCAGCTACTTGGGCAGGGACACAAAGCACTGGTTGACAGAGAGGGTTCTGTAGATCTTGATGTGGCCACTCAGCTGAGATCTCAACCCTATAGCTGTGCCAGTGTGGAGTCTTATTGGGGATCTGCAGAAAGAGTGAGAAACCAGCCCCAGACTGACTGTGACCTCTGTGTGCTCTTAAGGGAAATTGCACTTTACTATGTGTGTACTTGCCATTGTCCAAGTGTGTAAGTTCCACACTGTTGCCAGTGGTGAAGATTGAAGCTCCGTGATTACTGGGCCAGTGCAGGGGTATCACAACATTCATTAATACATTTGTCATAGATGGACAGGTACCAACATGCATGAAGCAAGGTCATGCTTGTTATACTCACAGTGGAGGACAGAGGTCAAGTGCACCACAGTAGAAGATGGCAGCCAAACTCAGCAGCTCTGAGTCTAATGGTTGATAAAAGTTTATTTTTTCCTTAAGTCTTGATGTTCTAATCACCTACAGTGGAGGAAATTATTTGCAGAGTGGTACAGAAGGCAACACAACTTGTGTAGAGCCTCCAAATCACCTCAATGGAAGGAAAATTTGTCAAGGTCCTGCATCATGTCAAGGAGATGACTAAAGAGGTCATGGTCCTGCATTTGAAGGTAAGATAATTTAGGGAAAACAATAAAAGCAGCAGAAAACATTTGACTGGATGAAGCAACAGGTTGATTGTCTGGAAAGTACAGTAAAGTGGCAAGAGAATGAGATTAAAAAGTTGCATTCATGTAGAGAAACTTTACTAGAGCAGCATCAGGACTTAAAATGCAGAACAGACACAGACACTTTCAGAGTCATTGGTGTGAGGGAAATGGAAGGGAAATAAGCAGTACACTATGTAGATCTGTGGATACTAGAAGTAACTTAAGGAATTAACAGATCACATAAACAGAGCACACAGGATTGGCAGATTCTTCTGAAAATGTTGACAGATCGAGACACTTATTTGGAAAATCTCACAGTTACGGGCTGAAGGAATAGACTAAGACAGCAGCATCCAAGATGGGCTTTGTGATGGGTGACTGTAGAACTGAAATAGATGATTTTTTTTCACTACAGATTTATTTGAAATGAAAAGGTATATTTAAAACACCCTGGCATTTAAGACATTCTGGAGCAGCAGCATTTCTAACCTATATTGCAGTGCTCAAAGTTATTTGCAAAGGAAAGGTGATGTGGGCTAAGAATGAAGCAGAAGCAATACACATATACACGTGTGATAATGGGGCAAATCACTGGTGGCTGGGGGAAGTGGGGATTCTCTTGTAAATGCATTAAATGCTTTCCATGACACAGAAGAAGAATTGCTTGTTGATCTTGTGGGTTCTGCGCAAGCATGGGTAAGGGGGACCAGAAAGAAAAAAGTTTTAATAGACCAGAAAAAGCAGGGCATCAAATGGTGCAGGTGGTTAATCAGAGCAAGAACACCAAAATGCCTGATACAAGAAGGCATGGTTATGGAGAACAATATGGATATACTGACAATTGTAATCCCAAAGAGTGGTATAGGAGTCCTGAGGTAGAGGTTGCTATTAGAGGAGATCTACTTTGAAAGGTAGGTGCTGGCAAAGAGAGGACGGGGAGAAGTTAGTGACTTAGGGCTTCGAAGATGGGAGGAGGAAGAAGGCAGAATGGGGAGCAGAAGGAAAAATCATGAAGAGATGTGGCAATGGGAGGGAGAAGATAGACATGATTAAAGACTGACTAAGGACAGGGGTCCTATGGATGTGTGGGTGAGCAGAATACTAGCATGGGGAGGATGAACTGATGGAAGAAAATAATAGCATGCAAAAGGCTGTGCAAGGATTTTTATTTACTGGAAAGACTGGTGTTTCAATAAGTTGTTAATTAAAGCCACACAATGATTTCTTTTTCTATCTTAGATTATATCTTTATGCTATGCAACATGATGAGTGCTCACACGCAGTAGGGCATAAAGAAGATGCCCGATCGTCATTAGTGAGATGCATAGAACTGAGGGTTCCAAGAACAATAATCATTTGGTAGATCATCTGTAATTAAAGGGCATGAAGTGTCACAATATTCCAGGTGCCTAATTGGCTTATCAGACATTGTGGGTAGCTACAAGCTTACATTTAAGAGAATAATCAGAATATATTTTGCCAAAATGAGCCAAACATGCACAGGACTATGCATGTGAGTAGTAACTGTTAGTGTGGACTTTATGGGTCACCATTTTATTATATTCTAGTGCTTTCATTTTTGATATTTTGTTAATAAAATGGTGTATGTGCAAATTATAGGTTCATAGGTTCATAGGTTCATAGGTTGGTACTAGGCTATCAGCCCTAGGGCCTATACAAGCCTAGCCATAACAATTCCCTGGCTATTTCTTCCCACATTATTTACTTTCCTGGACCCCTGTCTAGCAGGGCGACTGACATGATCCCTGGGGTGAATTTCCTTTCTTCCATCCAATCGTCAAGGTTCCTCTTGAAGAGGTCCAAAGAAACACTCTGCTTGACATGTATGGGCAATCTATTCCAGAGTCTGGGGAGTCTCTGGGTCAGGAACCTATCCCTCCAGCATGTTTTGTTTATTGTGATGACAAGGTTTAGATCCCTGGAGCGTGTAGCTCTGAGAGATTGGGATTTCTTTAAGTGTAGCATGTCCAACAGCTCTGGGTTTGACATGGCCTTGTATGTTAAGCAGAGATCGCCTCTGAGCAGATGATATGCAACAGAGTACAGCTGGAGTTTTTTAAGGCGGTCAGCGTAGGGCATCTGCTTTAGGCCTGTGATTCTTTTAGTGAGGTATTTCTGAGGCCTTTCCAGTTGTTGCAGATGTCTTGAGAGGTACATACCAAATGGGGCGTTGTATTCTATAATGGGTCTAATGAGGGATGAGTACAGTGGGACAATGACCTCCTTTTTTCTGGATGAAAAGCCCTTCGTGATGAGGTGTGCCACATAGAAGGATTTCCTGACTGTTGTGGCGATGTGGTTATCGAAGGTGAGACCACTGTCCACCTGTGTCCCTAAGTCTCTTATCACACTTTCTGTGTTTAGTGTACTGCCACCTATATGGTAATTCATGGATACATGTTTTTTTTCCCAAAGGGGATAACAATACATTTCTTGGCATTGAGCTTGTGCCCATGGCTCTGGCACCAAGCATCTGTTTCTGTAAGGCCCTTTTGTAGAGTATCCACATCATTTGGGGATTCAATAATGGCTCCCAGTTTGCAGTCATCTGCAAACTTTGTTAGCCAGAGTCCCTTAGTGTTGACCTGTACTTCAGAGAAGTAGATGCCAAACAAGAGCGGCCCCAGGACTGAACCCTGAGGTACTCCACTTGTCACTTGTCTGGAGCTGGATTTGGAGTCGGCTACTTTTACAGTGTGGGTTCTATCAGTAAGCCATTTAGCAACCCATTGGGTGACATAGGGATTAATGCCCAACTTAGTAAGTTTATCTATGATTCCAGAGTGGGGGATGGTGTCAAAGGCCTTAGCAAGGTCTAGATAGGCTGTGTGGAGCACCTTACCCTTGTCCATGGCTCTGGAGACTGATTCAAAGAAGTCAATCAGGTTCAGGAGACAAGATCGGCCCTTCACAAACCCAAACTGGGTGGGGTTCAGTGTTTGAAGGTTGCCAATGTCTTTGTTTATAAGTTCCATGATAATACGCTCCATGGCCGTGCAGATAAGGCTTGTCAGACATAATAACTTGAATGCCAACCTATGGGGCCCTCAACAGTTAGTTACTTACATAACATGCTACAAGACAGTATGGTATGTAAAATATAGCCTGTTGCAATCAAAATACTTATAGTATATATAGTAAGTCTAAATGTACTTTGCCAGTATTTAAAAATGTTCATGTAAAACAATGGTGAATTATTATGGTTAATGTATTTTGTATGCAGTCTGTGTTAAACCAGTACAATACATAGTCCATCACCACTGGCTGTAGCAAAGTGCTGGGCTTGCACCACAATTGCTTATACGTGTGCTGTGGAGTACATGGAGTACAGTGGTTATCCCATGTAGGACAATCTCACATTGTTAATTAGGAAAGGAGCGAGGCATACTCCAGTTGGTATGGGCACATTGACATAAATCTGTAGACATGTTGTTGGGCAAACTGAAAAAGTACGTTTCTGAAACATCAGGTGACGTGAGCTCTCAGCATGTCAGCTACTAACAATGGTGGTAATGATGGCCAATGCATTAATCTGCCATGGGGGGAGGGGGTTCTTGGTCAGAACCTTATTGACCCAAAGGCCTACAGGGCTGAGATCTTCTGGAGAAGCAAGTGAACACACTTTAGGGGGAGCAGGGGGAAGAGATGTTAAAAATATGGGAAAAGGTGGGTAGCTACATAGAATGTTGCAGGGATTAACAATCAGATAAAGAGACATACAGTGTTAATGAAGATGAAGAGGGAAGAACAAGGTTTAATTTTTTTACATGAAATTAAGTTAAAACCTTGAGAGTTAAAAAGTTAGGAAAGACAAGGGTTTATTAAGTGTTTGTTACTAAGGCTGAGGACAGAGATTACTCATGCACATGCCTTACCCTGACCTGGCCAAGCTTTTTGACACTATCAGTCATGCTGGCATTGTTGAAAAAGTTAGACAAACTTAATGCAAACTGTTACACATTGTCATCTGGATTGCAAACTGTCTATCCAACATATCCCAAGTAGTGGGAGTTGTTAGTACCTTCTCTGAACATAAAATTGTAACTTGTGGTGTATCACAGGGATTGGTACTGGGCTATCTCCTGTCTGGCATTTATTTTGCAGGCTTCCAAGATAATATTCCTGAAGTGCAGTTGACCAAGCTTTTGTAAGTCTGGTACTGTTATCTGCTTATCCACTGATGCATTACTGCTCCAAAAGGACTGGGATATGCACATGCATGGTGAACTGAAAACAGTCTCAAGCTAAATGCAATAAAATACAGCATAATAATATTCACCAAAAAAAGATGTTCCCATCTCATATGTTATAAATGGTACTCCTCTTCAAACAGATACATTCATAGGAACTGGGTATGTATGGGGATAACTCTCTCTTTCTCTCATTTGATTATTATGGCTCTCATAGATTCATAGGTATATACTAGGCTAATGACCACCAGGGCCTTTATAAGCCTAGCCATGCAACCCAACCCAATTGTGTCACTATGTATCATCATGGGCATTTATTAGGAGGGGGAACATTAGTTAGGTAATTTCTAGAGGTTATGGGAAGTATGTTAGCTTGGGCATTACTGTTTGTCACTGTCTATCAGTCAAGAAATCATTCTATCAACCCCAGTTAATTTCCAAGGAAATAACTTGAAGATCCAAAGAAGTCAAATTACCACTGTATTACCACTGTACTCTTCCTTTATCTTACACGTCATCAAATATGATGCTTCCTTCGGTATGTACAAATCCAGTCACATTGCACTATTAAACAGACCCCAACAGTTTTTACCCCCCAAAAGGTAAAGGCCTTAAATCGTTCAATTACCCCAATAGATTAGCACAATTCCCCCGTACACTCAGCAGGTTATTGACTGATCCAATGTGACTTGCATCTTGCTTTTCAAACCATGAAAGACCCAATCTTATCTCATCTCCTATTTCTTTGCAAAACCAATGGCTCTATAAACACCTGAACTAGGGGAACTAAATTTTCAGTAACAAATAAATAAGACTTGCCAGAGGTATCAATGTTCATCATTCCTACTGCCTCAGTGGCATTTTGGGTTAGCTGTCAACTGCCAAGGTAACACAGAACTGTTCCACTTTCAGAAACTCAGACCTCCCTTCCTCTCTCTTCCTGCAACTGCTGATTTGCTGAGCATATCCTGAGAGGGAAGCCTACAGCCATGACAGCAAGTGTGTGTTCAGTCTTTTTCTACCATCCAAAGAGGAATATACTCTGACTCTTCACAGGATCCAGTGTTGTTTTTTTTTTTTTTGGCTTGGGGACCCCATTCCTCTCATTTTATTATTAAATATATTATTCTCTTTCTAATTTTATATTTATTTTTTTTAAAAATCTATCTAGCTAGCTGCATATGTATGTGTGTGTATATGTATGTATATATATATATATATATATATATATATATATATATATATATATACATATATATGTGAATATGTGTGTGCGTGTGTGTGCGTGTGTGTGTATCTATATAGATATATATATATATATATATATATATATATATAGATATATATATATAGATATATATATATATATATATATATATATATATATATATATATAGATATATAGATATATATATATATAGGTTTGCTATCATAAGGTCGACTGGTGGATGGTCGAGCACATATGTCCGAAAGGAGTGCGGCAACATCCCACAATTGCGGATGCAGATGTTGCAAATCGCAAAATCCCATCCCCTTTTTGACCCATGTTAGCACTCGTTTTTGGATGTAGAGCAGTCAGAAATGTCAATTTCGGTGTTTTTGAGACATTCCGACCATTCGGCATGCCAGGATTCACTAACAAAATTCACACATATACAGGTTTGTGCACTGTGTGCTCGACCTTATGATGGTATATGGGATGTTTAGAACTAAACAAAAATGACACTGAGCCAGTAAAATTAGTTGTGCTCCTATCAAAACCCCAACTAACCCAAGAACATAGTAACTAACTTATTAATCCTATCAAAACCCCAACCAACCCAAGAACATAATAACTAACTATTAGTCTTAACTCACAGATGTGTCTACCAACTCCTTCCTCTACAACCTATTTTTTCAGCCCACACTAAACAAATCCCACCTTAAATACCCTTTTCATTCTTATCTTCCTTGCTTTCTATCTGAATATGCTTAACTATCAGACACACCCCTACTAAAAGAAAGTCTTCTCTGAATTCATTTCTTCAAAGAAATTGTTTTCTATGTCTCACCTATTAGTAACCTACAGATGGCTTTTATCTTTGACCTAATGTTAACTTCCTAAACACGTTACAAACTGCATTTTCCTCTCCTTAATTTGTTAACTAAAACTTTATAAATAGCTGTATTGCTACATTTTAAACATCTTGTAACCTACATTATTATTTGTTACTAAATATCAACACTGTTATGTTGTTGTTACTAAATGCTTTGATAACATGGAGCTTTTCTCCCCGGGCCTCCGCTGAAAATGGACATGTATCCAGTCGGACTTTCCCGGTTAACAAATGTAAAATAAAATAAAATAAATAAAATAAATGGTAAACCAATATATAGATATAGATATATTTTATTTCAGTCAAGCATTTATAGTAATTCCTGTGGGAATTTCTGCTTAAAGCAGTGTTTATTTGACCTCTATATTTTTTTATTTCCCTTTAAGGGAAACAGAAGACATGGCAAACGCATGTCCTACATGGACATCCAAGACACTCCAACATGCCTCCCACCACCTTTTATGTCATCTTGCTTGGTACCACCCCAAAGGCCTGTGATTGGTTGCACAGGTGGAAGGGGTGGTGCAGAGAAAGCAATTTCCGTTGTGCTGCTTCTTTAGCTTTTAATTTATAAAAAAATTAAAAGCCTGATTTGCTTGGCATCATTCGGTCCAGGGTCCATGTTCATTTTAATTTTATAGTTGCATTGAATTCAAAACTTGAGTGTGATGACTATGACCAATAACCTTTTTTTTGTACTAAACTAACTGGTGGTCATCTTCCAGGTCATCATAGTGGTCAAAGAGGGACAGCACAGCTGCAACAGCTTACTTATTACTTAGTTTAAGAGTGGTGGAGTTGGACAGAGTGCAAAAAGGAAATTAACATCAAAATGTAAGTGGATAATTACAACATGCTGCTATATGCAATGGCAGCAGTTTGCAGTGCATTTGAGATAGCGACCTAGATTAGGACTATTGCCTGCTGGCAGTAGTGCTCAGGCAAGGTGGCTCCTTTTGATTTATATGCCATACTAGAACTGTATTTTATATTTTGCTGTGTGACTTGTGGTTACCATTCCTGCCTGCTTCAGTTAGCAACCCATGCTATAAATTACCAATTGAATGCAATGGGCAAGCCAGAGGATTAGGTATTGTTTCAATGCCAAAATGTCTGAGTTAAGATATGTGTGTGTGTGTGTGTGTGTGTGTGTGTGTGTGTGTGTGTGTGTGTGTGTGTGTGTGTGTGTGTGTGTGTGTGCGCGTATCTGTATGTGTGTGTGCATGTGTGTGTGTGTATCTGTGTGTGTGTATATCTGTGTATCTGTGTGTGTGTGTGTGTGTGTGTATGTGTGTGTGTGTGTGTGTGTGTGTGTGTGTGTGTGTGTGTGTGTACAGACTGAGAGAGATGCATGTTGAAATATATTCCTTTTGGATTATGCTGTGTTTACATGCACATCATGCAGTAGGTTGGCACCTCCTTCACAGTGGCTCTTGACATCTTAGTACAAGAGATCTGGCCAAAACCAAAAATAGTGGGGGAACAAAGGCCCAAACATAGGGACAGATATAAATATTGGATTATAAACTTAGAAAGCTGCTAGAATAACAGGTTTTGTGTTAGCATGCATTTTCTGGTGGATAGGGTGTGCCAGACTGTTGTTATTATTATTTTTATTCTGTGGAAGGGAGGTGAAGATTCCTTAAGTTTACTTATTCTTTTAATAAGTAATTTAACTATTTGGATGGTACGATTGGTGTTAAGGAAGAAAGTTTTTAAGGAAGAAAGTTTTTTTCTAATATATACAGGAAATCTACCTTCAGAGATTCTTATCTCCATTTCTCAAGTCATCACCCATATAAACAGAAAATGAGTATAATAAGGGGGAAATTCATTAGATTGTCCCAAATGATATCTGATGACCACCTCTTCCCACCTGAGTGAGAAAAACTGAAACTGATGTTTTTGGAGATGGGTTACCCTATCCCTTTAATTAACAAGATTATTAAAGAGGTTTGTCAACGGAGACTGGGCAAGTTTAAACGATTGTTAAGGTGTAGCTCCCCCCTGTTAGCACTTTTACTGATAGTGAAAGGAACACTGGCTCTTGGTATAGAGCCTTTACAATAAAATTCCATGGTGAGATCTGTGAAGTGACAAATACTGTTAAAAACAAATGGAACTAATTTTTAAAATTAACGAGGACATTTTAAAAAATTTGGGAAAACAACGGTTATTTGGTTATATAGTAGGGAGGAATTTCAAGTCCATATTAGAAAACCCTTTACACCCTAACAACCAGGATGAAAGTAATGATGGTACAAAAACTGGGGGGCTTGTGCACAATGTCCTTCCATTTCACCTAACACTTGTTTAATATTAGGTAATAGCACTATGACTAAGGTAATTTTTACAAAGGGACCTGTATTTCTACGCATGTGGTTTATGTAGTAAAATGTGTCACCTGTCCAGCTTTCTACGTGGGGAAGACTGAATGTCCCCTCAGGAAAAAAGATTTACAAGCATTTATATGACATTAGGACAAAAAATATAAAAAGTGCTCTTTATAAACATTCCTTAGAGTGTGTGAACTATAGAAAGTTTTTATTTAGTATTATAGACACGGCGGAATTGAGCCCTAGGGGGGGTTCATGGGAGACCCACCTAGAATATAGAGAGCTTTTTGGCAGCTGAAATTGGATGCCACTCGTGCCCCTGGCATTAATCAGCACATTTTAATTTAACCAGTGCTCAGATTAAGAGCAGCAAAATTATAGAAATTTTAACCGATCATTTCAATGGCACACTCAGTAACATATTTAAGGTTTTAATAATATCGTTTCCAATGGCACATTTCTTGTGATCTTATATTTGTAAGTTTATTTATTATTAGCAATTGTTATAATTCACAAGTTCATGAACACATTTGTTTTTTAATAAAATTTATTTCATTTTATGTGTTTTAAAATTAAATTTGGACCAGCTACTAACTAATAATTTTTTGATGCCTTTCTCTTTAAGATTGGCATATTGTAACATGACATTATGTATTTAAGTCTGTTTATTCTCCTGTTACTGTTAGTTCTGAAGAAGTCCAAACCAGATTTGGTTGGACAAAAGCACTTTATTTTTTTATGTTGCAGGAATTGTTAAACAACATTAAAGTATTTCTTTTAAGTACTGACCTATTGGAATTGTCTGAGTCTTTTAATTTTATACTGTTTTCATTGATGGACTTTCAAAGTTTGGAAAGGTTTATCTTGGATCCCTTTTGGATTATAAACTAAAGTAGCTTTTTTGTGTGAGGCATGGCCCGTTTGGCTTTCCCCAGACTGCACATATTCCTTTGTTTACTGTCATTATTTACTGACTTCATTCACCAAGGCTTTGCAAGAAAACCACAAATTTTATGAGAAAAAAATGAGGCCAAAATCTGGACAGTTGAGGGATATAGTGGTCTGATGACTGGATTGGTGAATGTGTCAAATTAAAATGTACAGTACAGTAAAGCAAGTCAAATGCATAAATGTAATTGTAGGTAAGTTTATTGGCTTAAGGGTTTTTTTACACAATTACCTTTGTGGAGAAACAGGTGGTGAAGAATTATACTTAATATATAATGACAATGATTACAAAGAAATTAAGAATTATAGTATAGACTTTTTCTTTGCTTCCAAAAATGTACATTAATTCACATTCTCTTATTCTGTCAGTGACTCAACACAATACTAATATTTTAAGTGTCCCTGAATGGTCCCTGTCTGATTATTTCTGGATTTGCTTACCTCTAAGTAAATCCAGAAGAGAATTTGAATATTAATTGCATGGTGGACAAGCCAGGACTGATGGTGGAATGGTGTGTGAAATTAAAATGTAATGCATAAATGCAGTTTGGTTTTGCACACAACCAAATGACCTTTTTTTTTTAGAGAAATGGGTGGTTAATTACACTTAATAAATAATGACAATAATTATAATTATAATAAACTTTACTTCAGAAAAATGTATATTAATTTACATTCTCTTATTTTGTGTCAAGGACTTAAGTTAGCAGTGTAGTACTGATATTTTAAGTGACCCTGTCTGACTATGTCTGTATTTGTCCCTGATTCCAATAAGAAGTGTCTGATTTGTAATGAACATGTGGCAATGATGGCATAGAGGCAACATTTTGTGGGGTATCCTCCTGCCATTGTTGTCAATACTGGTTATTGTTGTGTACTTATTATTGCTATATAGGGACTTTGATGGCTGTTTTGTGGGGTGGACAGATACAAGTTCTTAATTCATCAAGGCTGTTTTTCTTTATTATTACTTGATTATTTCTACTGATGCAATAAATACTATACTGTTTTGTAGGGAGTGGTTAGAGTAAGAAAGAGATATGACTTCTTAATTTGCCAAAGCTGTTTTTATCTATTATTAGTTGGTTATTATTTTACCTGATTGGACTTGAACTTTCAACAAATGCTATGCCATTTAATGGGGGAGAGAGTTCTTAATTCATTAAGGCTGTTTATCTCTATTAGTTGATGGACTTTTAATAAATGCTATGCTGTTTTATTGGGGAAGAGATGAGTTCTTAATTCAACAAGGTTGTTTTATCTGTTATTAGTTGAATGAATAAATGCTATTTACTTAAGGTTTTTCTGCAAATGGTTTGGTTGCAAGATCATTATACATTTGCTTTGCAGCCTTTCCTCTAATGTACAGTTTTTTTCCCATTTGCATTGGTTCCTTTCTGGATGCAGTTAGTACTGTAGTGCTTTTTATTTTTGTCTGACTTGTAAAAACAGTACTTGGACATATATTGGTGGATTATAGGGAAGGGAGACAAAGGATTCAGAATAGATATAATGTTTGCAACTGAGAGCGTCAGTATAGCTTGTGATGTAAAATGCTTCCAACTAGGGTTGTGTCAGTGTGGATTGTTTTCATTTATATAAATGTATGATTGCTTATGTCATTTGGTTTAATAAAGATATTTCTTGTTTAAAAAAAAAAAAAAGTACCACAAATTTTCTTCACATGGAGTGAAGGCCTTTCATCAGATTCTATGCATGCATAACATGCTGATGCCACTCATTACTCAATTTCTTAATAACGTGCATCAGAGGAATTACATCTAAGTGTCCAGTCCAATTCAGATCCTAAGTTAACAGATAGTTGCACTTTTGTATTAAAAGTCCTTGTGTACTTTTTTCTGGCTGAAATGAACTCTCAAACCTCATCTGAATTTAATGTTGACATAGCAAAGTTTTTTTTTCCTTGCAGTTTAGTTTTGGATGGTTAAGTAGTATAATACTTATAGGATTATAGGTTCCCTATTATATGATTGAAGACGCATTCTGTCGAATGCGTCTTGATCGAACCTGAAAACACAAAACGGCAAAATACTGAAATGGCATATAAGCAAATTATTTCCCTGGGAAAGAAATCGCTTGGCCGCCTTCGTTATTTTGCCGTTTTCATCACTGTAGTGTGATCTCATAGTTGGTATATTTAAGTAGGGAGGTGTGGGGGCACAACCCCCCCCCCATCAGGGGGTGTGGGGGGTGAAGCCCCCAACTATATGCAATGTTTTAAAGTTTTTTTTTTCTTTTTTGGAACAGCGATTTTTTTTCCCTGGGAAAAAAATAGTCTTTGTTCTAAGTGTTCAGGATTGTAAACTTTCACTTTCATAGGGTCGATAAATCAGCGTTTGCTTGTTTAAGCATTCACTGATTTAATATAGGCCCGATTATAGGTAAGTACTAAGAAGTACAAAGCTAGCTGCCCTTGTTGGCCATTGTAAGCCTAGCTAATTTCTGTTTTTGTGTATTAATTAACTTGTCCCACATGGAAGTGATAAAATGGCAGGCAACCAGTTAGTAAGCTGCAGGCTGAACTGAATAACTTGCTTTGCCCTAGGTTTCCTGCGATAGGTTTGGCTTAATGTTTTGCAAAGACAATAGAATAGTGTGGGAATTTTATATTGGCAGCAATCTCATCATTCATGTACTTGCCTAAGTAAGGAAAATAACTTTCTTGGGTGGCGTAAGCCAGGGAACCTTGTTGGCTAGGCTTGCGTAGGCCCTTGGGCCGATAGCCGAGTACCAACCTATGAACCTATAAGCTGCCTTTGAGGTCACAATGACTTACAACACAACAACATCCATGGGGGATTGCACAATACCATAAATATACACCTCATGCATTGCTTTTTTGTATTTAGTACAGTAGACAAGCTATTATAGTATAAATGTTTATGCTACTGCTGGCATTTGAACTGTACCTACAACAAGATGTGGATTTTGCCAAATTTTAAACTGGCAAATTGATGTTGCAAGCTAATATCTGGATAAGGCATCAAATAAGGTACTCTCCCTAGGCTCCAAATGACTGAGCTACTGCTCTGCACTGGAGCACACCTCTCAACCTGTTAGCACAAGAAATATGGACAAAGGCTAAAATAATGGGATACAAATGCTCAAAAATAGGCACAGGCTTTAAATTTTATTTATTTTTCATTTATTTACCAATTGCTTACCAGGAAGTCTGACTGGGATAACAGCCCATTTAAGTGGAGGCCAGGCGAGAAAAGCTCCATGTGTAGGTACAAAGTAACAATACAATAATATTTGTCAAATTATACAAGTACATCAAAAGCATATTTCCAATTTTACACATGGGTCATTAACCATGGGACCCGTGGTGTAATGTGTGAACAGCAAGATGACAAACACAGACTATTTAACAAAGCAACTACGCCTTACAGAGTACGCAGCAGAGTTCAATGACAACAGCAGTTTGTCAAGTGCCTACTGTTGTAAAGAGAAACTCAGTAGAGAGGGAAAGAAGTGGGGAGGTGGTAGAAGAGGGAGCAGATAGATGAAAAGGGAGAGAATAGAAGGAAAACTGCTATACAGATAAATGAAAGAGACAGAGAAAAGGGAAATAAATGAAAGGAGTAACTGCTTCAGTCAGCCAGGGGAAGTGCATGAGCAGAGCCAGTTGTGAGTTAAGTGTGCCCTGAGAAGTTGTTTGAACTTGAATGGGTTGGAGGTGTTAAGGATGTGTTGGGGGATGGAGTTCCAGGCTTTGGAGATCAAGTTGGAGTAAAGAGAATCACCAAAGCTGTTATTAGATTTAGTAACCTTTAACAGAAATTTCTCAGTAGGCCTTAGGGCTCTATTGTTTGAGTAGGGTTGAAATAGATTTTAGACAGCTGGGCATTTGTGAGGTTGGTTTATGATGGCATGGGCAGTTGTAATTTGATTGAGACTTAAGAGGTTAGGTAATTCTAGCCATTTTAGCTGGTGGAGAGCAGTGCAGTAATGGGATCTATATGATAAGTTTGTGAATTTGACGATTTTGTGGTAGCAGGCCTCAAGTCTGGTTAGGTCAGTTTTTTAACATTTGTGAAGATAGGAGAGGTGTTCATCAAGAGAGAAAGAAGGTGGGTCCTGGCAATGGGTTCCCTGCTGGTGTTGGTTATGAATGGCTTGGCTCTGTAGAGTGAGCCTAGCTCGATGTAGGTCTTTTTAACGACTAGTGCTACATGTTTATCAAATCTCAGGCTGCTATCAATGCTGACACTGAGTAGTTTGGTGTGAAAGACATGTTTGATTCTGATTTTGTTGGCTGAGTAAATGAGAAAGGGTGGAATGTGATTGGTGGACTTTTTATTGGAGAAGAACATTAATTTGCTTTTGTCTGGATTTAAAATTAGTTGATAGCTGGAGAGGTAAAATTCTATGGGTCAGAAGAATTTTGGGGTTATTTCTTGCAGTTGTGGAAGGGAGGATGCAGCACAGATTAGAGTAGAGTCATCTGCATATTGAATTATGGTTGCAAGGTAAGTCATTGTGTAGAGTTTGTTGGCAAAGATTGTAAAGAGAAGTGAACCTAAAATTGATCCTTGGGGGACACCAACTGTAACGGGTAAGTGGGAGGAGAGATCATTTTGCCACTTCACAGCTTGTTGTCAGTCAGAAAAGTAATTCTGAAACCATGAGGGGGCTGTTTGGAAAAGGGTTAGGGATGAGAGCTCGTTGAGGAGCTTTTGGTGAGATACAATGTTGAATGCCTTGGACATATCTAGGAAGATAGAGGAAACATGTTGCCCCTCATTTTTGAGTTGGTTTATTGTGTTAGTGAAGCTTATGACGGCAGTTGTAGTGCCGTGTCTGGGTCGAAAACCATGTTGGAAATTGGTTAGCAGGTTATTGCAGATTAGATATTGCATGAGCTGTAAGTGTATACAATTTTCCAGAATTTTTGATAGCGATGATAAAATGGCTATTAGCCTATAGTTGGAGAATTCTGTTGAAGTGCCACCTTTGTGTAGAGGACTGATGCAGGAACTTTTCCAGAGTTTGGGGATATATTGCTCTGAGATTGATTGTATGATCATTAGAGAGACTGGTTAAGAGAAGGCATCAGCTGCTAATTTGAGATATTAATTGGGTAGTTAGTCTATGGTGAGGGGTGAGAGCTTTAGTTTATTTAGCAGTTTTTTTATGGTATTCATTTAGAAAGGATTGGTGGTAGCTTCTGTTATGGTTGGTATACATAGGAGAGCATTGTTATTATTATTCACCAGACATAGAATGGAGATGGTAAAGAACAAGCTGAACTGGGTAGCTAGGCTATCTTTAATGTTCATGGTAGTGGGGGTTGGCATTAAGAATTGTCCAGGTTGTAGGAGTTGTTTAATGGCACCGCAGAATTTTTGGAGATTTTTTTTTTTATGCATTTGCTGTACTCTGGTATAGTATTTTTTTTTTATTTGATTTGTTTCTTTAATTGCTGGTGTACTTCAAAGGAGATTTGGCTTCTGTTACCCTGGTATTGGAATGATGCTTTGTCTCTTTGTTTGAGTAACTGTTTATTTTCTTTGGTCAGCCATGGAGTGTAGTTGGATTTAACTTGGACCTTTCTAAGAGGAGATAGAATGTTTATAATTTCAAGGAATTTGGTGTTAAAGTATTCACAGTGGGGTCTAGATGGAGGTGTGAAAATAGGGACCAGTCACAGTGCTGCAGAAGTGATTTAAAAATAGTGGCTGAAAAATGCTTTTTTGTTCTGGATTTGTTTATATATGACATTTTTTGGAGGCTTAGGATTATGCCTAAGTAGGTAGGTGGGTAGGTGATCACTTAGGCTGTCTGGAAGACACCCTGAGTAACAGACTAGTGAGGGCTTATTGGTTAAGGTCCAGTCTAGAAGTGACGGCCTGTTACTTTGCTTATCCATCCAGGTTGGTGGTTTTATTATTTGGGTGAATCCATAGAGATTGATGAAGTCAGAGAGGTTATCTGAAGTGTATGTACACCAGTCTGTATTGAAATCCCCCATCATTATGGTTTCCCGATTAAATGTGGAAGATGCCCAAGAAAGAAGGTGCTCAATTATGAATGGGTTGTTACCAGAAGGGATATAGACTGAAATTATGATGTGTTTTTTTGGGTTGACTTCGAGATGGCAGGTTAGTATTTCAGTGTTATTGATGCCTTGGGCATTTGATTGAATGAGTTTGAGTTTAAGTGTATGTTTATATATTATAGCTATACCTCCACCATGTTTCTTTGTTCTATGTAGTCTGTGGATATTGTAACCTGGGGGTAGAATTTCATTGTCGTTTATGTGGTGTTTTAGCCACGTTTCTGTTAAAACTGCTATGTTGGGGGTGTAAAGGGAGAGAGAAGCATGACATTTGTGTATTTTATTTAAGAGGCTTCTCATATTAATAGAATGCTGGAGCCATTACCTTGTAGAGTAGTGATGGTCTGGGGTAGAGTGGTGTTTGTACTATGAGGTACTTGCTGTGTGGGTTTAGGGTAGATGTTGTCACAGTTTCAGTGGTAGTTTTCTGTGCAGGAATGGGTGTGAGAGTTTAGGTGTTAGTCTAGTATATTTATGGGCTAGATGTGGGGAAGCTAGTAGCTAAATGTATCTATATGTGAACAGTCCTGTCTTGGAGCTATTAAAGAGTTGTGGCACTATGGGAATGTTAGCAGAATTGGTATGGGTTGGGGTAGGGAAAGGGTAGGTGAGAGAGTAAATGTTTGTAATTATGTGATTATGATAAGTGGTGAGATGGAGAAGAGATGTGAGTAAGCTGAGGACAGAAATGTGTAAGACTGACATGCTTAGATATATGGTGCTTCACTTTTAGGCAAAACTAGTGAAGACTTAGTGAGTAGTTTATGAGACATGTATGGCTTTAAGAGTAATCACTATAGAGTAAATATTGCTCTTATAAACTTAGAATGTTGCAAGAATAACAGGATTTGTGTTATCATGCATTTTCTAAAGGCTATGAAGTCTGAAACTTAAATGTATGATATTATTTAGTGACTTCAATATTCAGTGATTTGCTAGAAAACCACACATTTTATGAAGAACAGACCAAAAATATGAGGCAACAATCTGTACATTGTGTGAATATCTGGAGAGTTGAGAGGTATGCATTAGAGTCCTTTCTTTACTGTTGTTACTGTAGTTTAATTTCATCTAATGAGGGAAGATACTGCAGAGCTTAGATTTTTTTCTGCATTTATACATTATTTACTATATACATGACTCTGTGTGTTTTTTAACATCAGATTGAGATTTTACGGCAAATGAAATTATTTGAATGTACTGCAGAGATTTTACTCTCTCTGGCAAGAAACTATTGTTTAAATTGGTGTTAAAAGTTATTTTATGGCAGTTTAATGTGAGTACAGTATGTGGAACTAATTTTAACACTGGTTTGGCACAGTGGCTGCTTTGGTGTTTGGACTTTGTATACTGGAAATTCTTTAAGTTCTGTCAGATGTAAGAGAACGCTGAATACATTTCAGACTGTTCTTTTGTGATAATAACACAATTTTATAGAGTTTAGTTGTGTGGGGCATATTTATTACTAGAAACTTTAAGTTCATATTGTGATACATTGTCCAGTACTGTCAACTTATTATTTTGTCTGGTGTTCTCTTCCCTGACTTGATGGCTCCTTAATGTGGTACCCCCCAATCTAGTTAAATAAAAACTGCCCCAACCTATGGTTAGTTATTATGTCTCAGCCACTGCTCAGCCCACAGACCACTTACATTTTGTCCCATCTCCTTTGGCATCCACTATGGAGCAGGATTAGCCATATCCTCTGAGGCTGTTCCAGTACCTGGCACAAGTATGGGAGAACCAAACCATTTAGGTGCAGGAGTAGTCCAAGATGAGACCCCCTTGCCAAACAATTCTCTGTCCCCAGATATTTTATCTAGTGATGAATGCACAAGAAAAAGAAACAGAAGCTTCATCATACAGCTGATAATCAGATCGTAGCAGTTTATAAGGGTAATGTGGTTTCCTTAGTGTAGAGTGTTCTGCTGATTGTTAATTCCGGTGGTTGTGTTCCCATACATGGCTCTAGTGCTATTTTGCCTAGAGACCTTATTATTGTTTCAGATGTCCTATGCAGACTGCCTCAAGGCCCTATCCCTGTATTCTTTCTCCTATAGGCTGTTGTGGGGAGATCTATGCCTGGCATAAAAGGCATTGTCAGACCCCACTCTGATAGACCTCCTACATATCTGTAAAACAAACAGCACCAGGACTTCCCATTCTAAAGACTTAAACCTTGCCTGTGATGTAAATAGGACCTGCTGGAGAGACATGTATGTATCCCAGAAACTATCCATTCTCTGGAACAGGCTCCCATCCATATGAAAAAAAGTTCCTCCATAACCCAATTCAAGTGTAACTTGGACAACTGGATGGGGAACAGGAAATTCATCCATGGCTTGGCATGTATGTCTCTAATGAACACAGGGAACCTGTAAATGGTTCATTTCCCAGGTCCCTGCTTGTAAATGTTTCACCTCTCAAGTCTTTGCTTACAATTATCAAGGGTACCAGAACTTCTCAGAGATTTGGGATGCATGGCTAGGCTTAAAAAGGTCCCTGTGGTCATTAGCCTAGTTAACACCTTTGAACCAGAGACTGATTAGGAATCTGATGAAGATAATTGCGATTTCCTAGCTGTCAATGAGTGCAGTCACTTTGATTCTTGAAAAGATGATTGTGAGCTTAAGTCCAAACAAATCATCACTTTTCCTTAAATGATTGCTAGATTTAGCGATGTTTTTGCTTGGGAGCAGTAGTGTATATTGCCTTATAGAAAACAAAATGCCCAATTCTTTGGTTATCACCCAGTCTCTAACCAGCCTCAGAAGATGTTTATTTTACAGTGTGTGCAGAATTTTGATGATTTTGCTGCTTCCTTATCTGGAGAACAAAAGTCTTATTTGAATGAAACTGAAATTTGACTCAAAAGATGCTTTGAGAGGTGTGCTTGAATGTGCAGATACAGACTTGAGAAATGTTGCTTCTTCTGTTGTTTTAAGATGGTATGCTTTGTTACATAATCAGATCCTCTCTGATGATTTAAAAGTTAAAATTTTGAATACACGTTTAAGTTCTGAATTGATGGTAGAGGGAAATTAATGCATACGGTATCTAGGATTGTTTATATATCCAAGTTCTCCCCAAACAAGGCAACTTCCTTCAAGGGGCACAACAAACAAAAATCCCAGCCAATCAAAAGTCAGGAATTGAAAAGGAGATGGCAGGAGTATAATTATTCAAAACCAAGTAAAAGGATTTCATTTCTGAAAAAGAATCAACCCCTCTGCAAAGGAATTACTATGCCAAGTCACAGAGCACCAATAACTCCCTCATGTCCTTCCTTTTCTTCTTTCTTCCCCCAGGCTATCTCTCAGTCCTGTAGCCTGACTGCAAATAGTCTCAGACAAATGAGTTCTGAGAATATCATTTGGCGATGATAGTCTTGGCAGTGGATAAGAAATCTTCCCCCTTTCAGGGGAATTCCGGCACTCCCTCCAATAGTCTTGGCAGTGGATAAGAAATCTTCCCCCTTTCAGGGGAATTCCGGCACTCCCTCCAAACCAGCCAGAGCTGTTTCCTTCAGTGATCCATCACATGGTAAAAACAGGGGTCATAGAACCAGTGTTTTGTGATACACAGAGGGAAAGGATTTTACTCCAGAATCTTTTTGGTACCAAAGAAAAGGAGAACTCCTTGAGATCCATCCTAGATTCTTCCTTTCTAAACACTTTTGTAAAAGTTCTGAAACTCAAAATGTTCACTTTGCAGTTGGTCCTAGCATTGTTTCCAGACAACTGTCCTGTGGTGACTATATCTCAAGGATGCTTATTATCATATTCCTATTGTTACAAATTTCAGGAACTTTTTGAGATTTGCTAATCTTAGCTTACCTTAGCAGATTTCTGCATTATCCTTTGGGCTATCTACTGCACCTTGAGTGCTTACAAAGTGTCTGGCCCCAGTGGTTATTTTCCTTATTTAGATAACTTGCTTATTTGTGCAGATTCTGTATCCAGGTGCTTGGAGTCCTTAGACAAAGATTGCATTCCTCCGTTCCCACCTTCAAATTGAACCTTCAAAAGTCCTTCCTCATACCCACTCAACAAATCATTTTCCTGGGGTTTGGGACAAACATGGTAAAAAGGATGGCTGTCCTGCTAGAAGACAAAGTTCTCACTTATCATGGATTTTCTTGGATTTGTCTGTTCTAGAAATGCTCTCAGCAAGAGAGTTCCTTAAAATGTTATGTCTCATGGCATCAATAATCTTCATGACACCAGTACCCAGACTACACTGAGAAAACGTCAATGGTACTAGAAGAATTGATCAATTCAGCACTTCTATCCCTTGTATTTCCAAGTACAGGTATTGAGATTTGTGAAACAAAAACTGCAGTGGTAGAGGGATCCACTATCACTGTATTCTGTCTTCAGACCCCAGTCCACTCTGTCTATTTGTACTCTTCAGATTTTGCATGGAGAGCAGTATCCATGGAAATTCAAGTGCAAGGCTTGTGCAGTCCTCAGGACATGCCAAAATACATAAACATAAAAAAGAAATGTTGGCAGTGATTCACGCTTTAAACATTCTTCATCACTTATGGACTCCAGGTCCACTGCTAGTGGACACAGACAACACTACCATGATGTTGTACCTGAGCAAGTACGGTGGTACAAGATCATACCCTCTTAGCTGGATTGTAGCAATGGCCTGGGAGCAGGTTCTAAAGCATTCTCTGACTCAAACCTCAGTGGGAGACAGACTAAGCAGACCCTGGACAGACCTTCATGAGTGGAAGCTCCATACAGAGGTTTTCCAGGTCTTGATCCAGATGTGGGGAGCATCTCAAGTAGATTGGTCTGCCTCCTTTCAAAAGAGACAACTAAAAAATGTATGTTCAAGACTTCCTTGCAGCCATGCTTGAAAGACAGATGCTTTATCATTCCCATAGCTGGGAATGTTCCTGTGAGTATTTCTACCTTTTCCAATGATTCTCAATGTATTCCTAAAGATTCAGAAAGAATTATCAAAGATCATTATGGTAACACCCTTTTGTCCAGGCAGAGTTGGTTCTCCCTTTTAATAGAATTGGCCAAGGGTAATTACCAGAAGCTTCCTTACAGACTGGAACTGCTCACACAGCATCAGGGATGAATGGTACACCCCATCTTAGAGCAATTACAACTGACAGCCTGAATGGTTCTATTTTAATCCAAAACACCAGCAAATGAAATAAAATAAAAAAACACGAAATCACCAGCACTTCACCAGTATTTTTTCTTTATTCAAATAGCGATCTGGTACCTCGGCCTTTCGCCTTCATGGATCACAATACATTCACATTTTAGCAAATATATATACACACACTCTAATTAACACAGCCAACTAGCATTAATTAGTTAATTCCTATTAAACATTTAAAGTAATACAATTCATATTACTTTCACATATAATACATCCACTATTTCATCAGTATTTAACTACAAAAATATATAAATATAAATAAATCAATACAAATGCAAATATAAATTTAAATATATGGAATATTGAACAACACAATAATCATTAATTGTTAAATACCCAATTCATGAATCAGACCATTTATCTCCCAAATTCTTATTCATATTTGATGCATAGGATAGTTCATGTGGACCATCATAAAGGTCCCCCAATACTTTATATTTACATCTCAAAAGGTGAGTTTCATCATAATCTCTTTCACTTAATCTTAACAAAACCTTATCCATCCCATTAACCCTTTCATTCCCATCACTAGTGTTATCATAAATTCTTTTAAATTCACCAAATGGTAGTGAATTTAATAAATGTCCAGGGTGCATACTGGTAGCATGTAAAAACATATCCACTGAAGTTAATTTTCTAAATGGCCTAAAGCCAATAAATTCTCCAACATTATATAGGGCTACATCCAATAAATTAATATATTCCCTATTTAATTCATAAGAAAAAGTTAAACCATGTTCATTATTATCAAGGGTCTCAAACCCAAAAAGTCATTGACGTCACCCTTACAAATGAAAATAAGATTGTCTATAAAACGGTTATACAATATGACATTGTTCTTAAAAAACAGGGTAGGATAAATACATTTCTTCTCAAAAAATCCCATATATATAATAGCATATGAGGGTGCAACAGCAGCCCCCATAGCCATACCTTTTAACTGCAGAAAAAACTCATTATTAAAAGAAAAATAATTATGAGTTAAACAAAATTCAAGTAAATTAATCAAAAAGGTGGTTTTGGGTCCATCACCCATCATTTCCATAATAGATTCCAAACCCCATCTGAGACTAATATTCGTATAAAGGGATTTTACATCAATAGTAACCCAATAGTAGTCATTTTGCCATCTAATCTGAGACACTTCACTGTGGTTCTATTTTAATACCTTTTAGACACTTGTTCCATGAGAATATGTGCAACAAGTATTTAAGGAGCCAGGAAAACCTGCAATTAGAAAAAGCTAAAATTGTTTCTGAATTTACCTTGAATCAAGCCATCAATCACTCTGTTTTCTATCCTGATCCAAACAAACAAGGGAGGAAAGATTCTACATACTTTGGATGTGCACAGGCAGCTGAGTTACCACCTTGACAGAACAAAACCCATTAGGAATGCTGAACAGCCGTTTGTCTCCTATATGGGGGTAAGAAATGTTGAACTGTCTCTAAGCAAGCTATTGCACGATAGTGCTATTCTGCTATTATTTTCTGTTATTCCCACCATAATAAATTTCTTCCAGGTAAAGTTAAGGCTGACTTAACTAATGCCTTAACCTCTTCAATGGCATATTGGAAAGGGGTAGACTCTACAAGCCAATTAGCTGTCATGGAAACGGACAGGGAGGTGATTCTGAGCTTTTGATACCTGGCCAGTACTGAGCTACCTTGGCAGATAACCCAAAATGCCACTGAGACAGTGAGGGATTCAAACATCTACTGTTACAGATAAGTAAGACTTATGCAACTGTACTTTTCCAGACCCAACATATTCTCAGCCTATGGAATGTTACCACTGCAAGTCAAGCAGTGTACTACTTTGTCTGCCTTTAACCCTTCTCCTGAAAATTGGATAGGTAGACATAAATTTACACAAGCATTAACATGCATGGCCCTACCTGATTTCAGAGCTGGGTATTAAGTACTCATAAAGGATAGCAAGAACTCTTAAGTGTGTCTACATAAAGGTATATATATATATATATATATATATATATATATATATATATATATATATATATATCTATATGTATGTATATATATATATATATATATATATATATATGTATATATATATATATATATATATATATATATATATATAAATTAACAGCTCACAAATGACTAACAGCAGAAGGCAACCAATATTCCTGTAAAAATCCAGTCTCAAAAGTGAATATATTTGTAAAAAGTACTTTAATCCACACGAGGTAAGCGCTTTCACATAAGCTTCTTCAGACCATATAGTACCATAAAATTTCAATCAGTAACTTAAATAGTAACAGTTGAAATTCAAATCTCAATTGCTTGAGCCTATTAAAGAGACATTATTACTTTTTCTTAAAGGGCTCATGTAGTTCACATAGTAAGCAGCATTAACCCCCACCTTTCTAAATTAAAAATTCATATATTACCAAATTTTACTATCATGAACATGAAAATAATATATTATTACTTCTACAAATTTTTATTACCGAATAAAATATTAAAATATATATTCACTCTACTTAAAAAATATATTTTAACTACTAAAATTATATTATATTAGTCTAACATCAAGCTATATATATGTTGCCCTTGCAGCAGGGCATTTGCTTTGTTTGGTGCTTTGCTTACAATTTTTATTATATATATATATATATATATATATATATATATATATATATATATATATATATATATATATATGGCACATGGTCCCTGTGATTGCTTGCCTAGCATTGTTCCTACCTTCCTATGCAGTGTATTCAGATCACATCATTGGACCAACACTGTATTCATTAACTTAATAGAATACTTCAATACCACATTGATAATGTCAGATAGAAGTGTTAAGACCATGTCCTAGACCTCTCCAAATCCTTTGATATAGTTTGTTACTCCAGGCTGATAGAGATGCAGTCTGTCTTGGATCTCACACTGAGTGCAGCAAGGCATTTGACAGACTAGCTGTCTAACTGCACATAGCTCTCTGACAGAATCACACCCAAGATCATTTTCTTTAAATTAACATTTGCATGCTCAAATGATCTGTTCTTGGCACTCTCCTTTTAACAGTTTTAGCCTGCAATTAAAGGCATCAAGGGCAAAGTTAATACTGTTCACTCCCAAATCCATAAAGCATGCCAAATACATTGCCTACTCCATGGCATATAGGATAAAGTCCTTACAGCAGTGCAGGTGACCTGATTTTGAGTAGTAGCTCAGATGCCTGTAAGAGCTAGCCAAGGGATGATGACAGTGACTTGTCTTGCTCACGGGGGGTGGCACTGGATTGCTACAAGCTTGACACCTAGTGAGAGCACTAGGTGTTAGCCAGTGTAGTCTGATCCAGTCAACCTGGAAATCCAATGGGAATCCAACATCTGAAAGCACACTTTCCCTTGGAAATAGAAGCTGTAGGCTCAGAGTAGTAAATAGGAGGATAGGGTGTTCTCAGTAGGGAGAGAGTGGACTGTCTCCAGTGCCAGCAAGCTGTCTCACTCCCTGCCATCCAGCTCTTGCCAGGAAACAGAAGAGAGGTTTAGAATTCATGAGCAGGAACTAAAGGATCATACGGCTTTTGTCCAGACTGGGGATACCTGGCTACAAAATAAATGGGCTGACTGAGTCTCAGCAATGGAGCCAAAGGACAAGGTCCTGGGAGGGTGAAAACAAAACACATTCATTACACAAAATAGTTTCACCTTAAATTCATTAGCAACCAACTGACGTCCAAAACAGATGTTGCTGCACTAGGCTCATCTGTCATAGCAGAAGTCGCCTCTGCTGTATGAGTTATAACCCGTTTAAGTCTGATTTATAGGTAGAATAAGCTGTAAAGAGGAAATTGCATGGAGCCAGGTATTTCCTTACCCAGCTCTTTCCTTCTGACATCTCTCCTGTACTCAGAACATCTTCTGACTACAAAATGGAACAGACCTCCAACCAATTGTTACATTTGCTGTTGGATAAGTGCTACATCTCATCACTACTTATTATCAAATTGCCTTCACTTGCTTAGAATTCAAGCACCATATATCTTTCACTGAACTAACTTCATAAACTCCTGTATACTCCTAACAACCCTCACTAAATGCATCATAGACCACAGACATTTCTCATGGAAAATGCATTCCATGCTATTGCAGTTAGTTGACATAACTTGACAGTATAAAATATGGCTGTACTGATTCAGTCATTTTGACTAATTTTGCCAAAATGGACATGGGTTGTTACTGGTAATAAGTGGGTTAAGGATTCTGCCTACTCTGACCTATGCCAGGGACCCATGCCAATTGTGGGAGAGGTATATAAACCCCTATTGGCCAGTGTGTCACCATAAAACTCAGCATCCCTGGATCAATAAGCTACTGGTCAGCCAGTATCTAGTTGCCCAGCTTGGGTTGGATTACCTGGGATAGCTCTGTTGAGCGAAAGCTGGATGCAAAAACCAATCAACCTGCCAAACATGAACTGAGAATTGCTACACTTAATGTAGGTTCACTGACACGACACAGCTTAGAAGTGGATGACATGATGATACGCAGGAGGCTGGAATCCTATGTATCGAAGAGACAAGATGGAAGAGCAGTGCAGTCAACCCACTCAGCATGGGATCCAGAGTCTATGATTCAGGAGGAGGACAAGCTAAAAATGGTGTGGGAATCGTGGTGAGTGAGAGGATTCAGTAGGCAGTGAAGAATATCAATAGAATTAGTGACAGACTCATGGTAATCAGACTGTAGTATACAATGATAGGGTAGTATTCATAATCTCAGTTTATGCCCAGTATCAGGGCTGTGATAGTGAGACAAAGATTGTGTTTAGACTGCAGTTGCAGGATCTACTAGATAATGCAGGATGACATGAACTGGTGTTAATAATGGGTGACCTGAATGCACAAATCATGGCAGACAAAATGGGATATGAGGACTGCCTGGGTTCAGATGGGTGGGTCAACAGGAATAAAGAAGGAAAGGCCATTCTAGACTTCTGTCTGACAAATGGCTTGATAGTAGTCAACACATGGTTCAGAAAGAGGGACAGTCACAAAATCACATACAAGATTGGCCAATGTGCAATTCATGTAGACTTCCTCCTAGTAAGGAAAGGGCACTGGGGTAGAATCAATGATTGCAAAGCCATCCCAAGTGAAACAGTCAGCTCACAGAATAAACCACAGATTGCCACAATCAGCTGCAGGCACTGGACTGGGAGGACTCTAAGGTCAACACAAACTAGGCTGAAGACTTGGAAGTTGACTGGAGAGAAAGTACAACAGTTCAAGGAATTACTCAGGGCTCTAGCACCCCAAGAAGAGTATGAAATAGGTGGAGATGAAGATGAAAAGCAGCACCTCTAAACAGCATGTGTGAGGACTACAGAACTGTAATGTGGCTAAGCTATGTATGGAAATAAGATACCTAAAGAAAGCTGGGGGTAGAATGCAGAAGTCCAGAAAGTCATCAAAAGAAAGGAGTGCATACGTAAAGCAATCCTATTAAGCAATATTGAATATGTAACTAAGGGTATAGACTGCTCTGAAAATATTAAGTTGTACATAGTAATTAAAGAATTATTTTTTAATAGTGAGGTGAAAATTTTAAAATTTATTCGTATAATTAATTATATCTTGCAAAAATTTTAAAAAGTAATAAATAAAAATCTACTAACTAATAATTTGTCCATCTTAATGTTCCCAATAATCTTAACCAATGGTTGTTTGGACTCTTTTAACATGGCGAAAATAAAAATTATGGAAGAAAATGGTTTAATATTTTGGCAGCATTTTTAGGAGACAATAATATTCATGACATCACTTATCTCTTAGCTAGATATAATATCTCCCATAATAATTGGTTAAATATACAAATCTTTAGAGAATTTATCCTAGCAGAATCCAAAAGATATCACTTTTCTGGTATAACAGACCTTCCCAAAAAGTTATCTATCCTTTTTGAATTTTCCCATTTAGGATATAATGTAGGTATTTCAATGTCTAGATTTTATAGTATTCTTAGATCTGATTCAATAATATCAGAAAACAATTTATGGAACTACATGATTAATTTCAATAACACACAATTATCAGAAAATGATAAAATATTAATTATTAAATCTGTACATTATACATCTTCATCTACATATTGGATAATTTTCACTTGGAAATTTATCCATAGAAGTTTTATTACACCACAAAAAGTCACTAGAATAAACAAGAAGGACTCTTGCAGATGTTGGAGATGTGATGAACTATTGGAAGCTGATTGGGCACATATGTTTCTAGAATGTAGAACAGTAACACCATTTTGGGCTGAGTTTAAAAACTTTATTAAAGCTTTGTGGTCAGATAGATGTGAAATTTCTAACTCTTTGTTGTGTTTTAATGCACCAATGCCAAGGTATGTTCCATTAAATCAAATGAAACTTCTTTGGACCCTTCTTGCTATAGCAAGAAAAATCATTACCAGAAACTGGAAATGTAGAAATATCCTCTCTTTTAATGAATTTATATCTCTTACTAAGATTATTTGTAGTAGGGAATTACAAACAGCTTTGTTACGTACCTCAAATGTAACTCATAAACAAATTGCATGGATAAAGCTCAAAAGATTATTAGGCAAAATGTAATCTTTATTAAAGACTTAGCAACTATTTTGAACTCTGTATATAGTTTGTATATAGTTTGTATTAATACACTGTGTTTCATTACTTGTGAAATTTATGTAATTGTTTTTACTATTTGAAAACCAATAAAAACAATTTAAAAAAGAAAAAAGAAAGAAAGGAGTGCAGGAAAAAGCGAGAGTTAGAAAAGACTGACCAGTCTAGGAAGGAATACTGGTTGGTTAACAAAGAACCTGAGAAAGGAGTTGCAATAGCAAAGAACAGGGCATCAGATGCATTCTAGCAGCTTCTGAAAAGTGACTCAGTAGGTGGCACAAAGAAACTACATCAGGTTGCAAGGCAAAGACAGAAATATAAAGAAGGTTATCAGGCACCCTTCATAAGGGATGCCAGCAACAACCTTCTCACCAGTTCACAGGACATCAAAGGCATATGGAAGGAGTATTTCCAGCAGCTTCTGAATGAAAACCCCACAGAAGCTGTACTATCACAGACACAGCCTATGATGAGAGACAAAGAGGAGCCCACCCTAGAAGAAGTAAGAATAGCACTAAGGAAAAAGAAGTCAGGGAAAGCAGCAGCTCAGATGAGGTCACAGTAGATATGATAAAGATGCTGGGTGAGATAGGGTAGAAATGGCCCCTGTGGGTACTCATGGCAGTATGGAGAGAAAGACATATCCCAGATGACTAAGAATAAACATACTCATGCCAGTGTAAAAGAACAAAGGGGGCATCCACAACTGCAGGCATCAAACTAGTGTCATATTGCATGAAAGTTCTGGAGAAGGTGATTGATAAATGGATACTCATATTAGTAGAAAGTAAGATGGGAGATGAGCAGTTCAGATTCAGATCAGGATGCAGTACAACTGACCCAATGCTTGCAATGAGACAGATAGTTTAAAAGAAGCTAGAGATAAGGAAAGAGTCCAGATGGGTGTTCCTAGACTTGGAGAAGTATATTACAAGGTCCCAAGAAAGCTAATTTGGACAGTACTACAGTGGTTTGAAGTCCCAGAAACACTGGTAGAATTAGTGCAGGCTATGTACAAGGGCCCAATGACTCAAGTACAAACAGTGTTTGGTCTCACAGAGGGGTTCCCAGTGGGGAATGGGTGTGCACCGGGGTTCATCTCTGAGCCCACTGCTGTTCACACTGGTGATAGACTACATTAGTAACAGGTCAGAGAGAACAGATGAACAAAGTTGCTGTATGCAGATAATGTGGTATTGCAGGCAGACTCTGAGCAAGAAATTCAGCAAAGTATATAGGAATGGAATGGAATGCAAAACTGAAGGCACATGGGATGAAACTAATCACAAATAAGAAAATGACAATGTCAGCAAATTGGGAAAATTAGAAGAAGCTAAGAATTGGGATGTAAGGGAAGATAGTGGAAGAAGTTAACTTCATGTATCTGGGAGGGCTGGTTGAGGAGAAGGGAAATCTGAATGAAGTGGCCAAAGCTAGAATCAGAGGGGCTGCAGCTAACTGGCATAGAGTCTCAGCTGTAGTCTATGACAGAAGAAAACCAAAGAAGCTGAAATGTAAGGATGTACAAGGCAGTGGTGTGACCAGTGCTACTGTATGGTGCAGAAACCTGGGCAGTAAAGACAGAGCTTGATGAGGAAGCTAGAGGTGATGGAAATGAAGTGCCTGAAATGGGTGGTAGGATGAACACTATGGGTCAAATGAAGAAATGAGGGTAAAAGAGTAGAAGTCAGAGTCGCTCCAATTGCAGAAAATATCAAAGAGAACAGATTACAGAGGATTGGGCACATGCAGAAACGCAAAAGTCAATCTGGTTAAGGAGATTTGGGACAAACAGGGAGAAGATAAGAGGAAACAAGGATGTCCAGCAAAGAAGTGGATGGATTGTGTGAAAGAAGATCTGTGACAGTCAGATATAAGTGTTGAAGAAGGCAGCAGTGCGGCACTGAATCGAGAGAGATGGCAACACTTAACATGATACCCCGACCCAGTGTAGAACATGGGAATAAGGGAGCTGATGATGATGATGATTATGACAGTTAGATGACACAACAAAAGCTAATAATCAGTTTGGTAATTACTACTTCTCATGTTTTGGTGAAATCTGGAACAATATACATATAAATGCAGAAGTACATCTTCTAGGAAAATATTCAAATGTTTACTAATAGATCATATTACACAATAGAATCTTTATGCTCCACTATGTAGAGCTGTAGTCTTTTTCACAATATGTGGTACTACTACCATCTAATGTTGTTGTTGTTGTTGTGTCTTTCGGCTTTTCCCGGTTAGGGGTCGCCACAGCAGAACTCCGGTCCGCTAATGATTGGCAGTAGATTTTTACATGCCGAGTTGCCAGCCCTGACGCACAACCTTCAACAAAGGTACACCCATTCACGCATGTCTCCACACAGAAGATGCTTTAGCTGAGAATTGAACAGGATGTCTTACTGTGAGGCGACAATGCTACCGCAGCACCACCACCACAGTTACTACTACCATCTAATAATGTAATATATTCAATTCAAGTTAAGTTTTTATACAGAACAAGCTGCCAACTTGCTTTTCTGTTATTATTGATAAATATTATCACATTTATATAATCTTGGATATCATATTGCATGGATCTGCCATAATGAAATCTATTCAGTTTAAGTCCATTATTTACTTACAGTTTGCTGTCACTGATGCTGCACATAAGATTAACGCACCCCACAGATAGCATGTAATACTTGTTAACCACATTGTCTACTATATACGCAGGCAGATGTTTATAAAAGTTTGCTGGAGCAAATCTCTCTGTTCACTTAGCAAAGTTACATTGTTAGATAACAACAGTAATCAGAGATATGCACGATTAGCATTGAGGTAAATACCATTAAATGCACCAGCACATGTATATGGTAATAACTGAGGGCGAAGCTATAAGAAGATGTGTTTCTTCAACCTTTTGGGGAGCCATACTGCTTTGGTAATTTCAGTTTACTTGTATTGCTTATTTAACTTTAATGGGTTCACAATTTAATTTTCATTTGGTAGCATTCACATTATACCATATCATTCTATATGACAATGGTAGGAGTTCTGTGCATATTAAACAGGACCGTACCATCGTGTGCAGTGGGTAAGTGAACAAAGAAGTAAGCAGTTGTATGCTTGTATTACCTTTATATCAACAGAGACTGCATCCGCTTGTTATTCCTTCTATGTAGAAAAAATGAATATGTCAATAAACATTAAATCATAACTTGTAAAACAGAAATATGTGTTGGGTGTGACCTAATCAGACATTAGCAAGAAAATTGAAATGGCACCACATAATGCATTTTGGTGCATTATTCACTAGATCCTAGGTTAGAAGTAACACTAAAACAACCAATTAAAGAATAGAGCAGAAATGTAAATTCACTCACAGGAAAGTATAGTAGCTGTGGGATGTCAGTACTACACACTACAGCAGCACCAACAGACCTAGAAATATAAATTGTTTACCAAATATAAACAGTACCAGACTGAAGTAACAGCTACAAGCTTTATTAGTAACTTCTAGAGTCTTCCGGCTCAATGCAACCATCAAGTACTCTAATATAATCAATAAAACATATTTACTCTTCCTATAATTAAGAACTTAAACATACAGAATATAATAATGTAAATACATCATACTTATACAGAAAGATATGTAACACAGTGTGACAGCAAGCGGCTACATTCTCATGATTTGCACAACTACCTGCCAAATAATATCGGAGGGGCAACTAGCCTAAAGAGTATTATTACATCAAGTTATGGCAAACGTCTGTTACACCCAAATAAACTTCACACTGAATATCTGCAGAGCTATAATCACTTGTTTCCCAGACTTAAATCCACTTGTTTTCACCCTAATGCCATCTACAGTAGTAGCTAACCAATAGTAACTGAAGCCTGGGCTAGATAATTTTATGTACACATACACAAACACAGACAGAAAGACTGACAGACAGACACACACATGCATGCCCCCCCCCCCCACACACACACACACACATATACACAGTTTCCCAATAAAGGGTAATGTTATCTTTCTGCTGCTATTGCCCCATCTCCTGTTGTTATTGTAACAGATTGCAATCAGAACAGTCTAACATGACAAAACATGGTAACTTTTCATTCTTAAAATAACCCAGCCATAATATTTGCTAGCCCTTCCTAAAACAGTCACTCTTCAAAATGCATAAGTAAATTGTTAATACTTCACTAGGTTTAGATATTACCCTTATAAACCAAAAAATAAATCACTAGTCCCAATCTTTTGAAGCTGAATTATAAAATTCTTTACTTAAAAATGCAGATAAACAATGCACTTAATAAAAAAACAAATACACAAGGAAATGTAAAACGAAGGATTTAAATGGAGAGATGACATTTAGAAGAAAATCTTTTACAGGTATTTTAGTCCTACTACTAACCAGTCTAAATGAGTGATGATATTTTACATACCTCTCTGCCTTCTAAGAGCATTCTGCATTTGTAGAAGACACAGCCAACAAGTTCCAGAAATGAGGTGAGGTTTCAGTCTAGGAAACTCTCTGTGCACACTTCAGAATGTAGATACTTACTGCTGCTGATGCTATATAGTTGCACTCTGAAGTCCCAAATTCTGTATTTCCTGTTTGGTTTAGATTTCATACTTAAGTCTCTTATTTGTGTAGGCACTTAGCTCTGGAGGAGCACCCTTTGAAAGGTAGGGGACACCTTAGAGAAAAAAAAAACAGAGGTAAAGCTTTGTTTTATGTTTCTTTACGAAACCAGTTTCATTGTCAAAGACATGATACAATTCTTCAAATATTAACTACATTATCTTCACGGTTGTATATATCTTTACATCTCTGCTGCCTATTTTACTGAGAAGACAGCCACATTTTGTGCAGGATTTATTTCATCCTTTCTGAAAAATAAAGCACTTTAGTACAGTATAACTTCCTCACACATAGTAATTAACATCTAAGATAACATTTCTACATATGAGCATTCAAAAGTTTTGCCATAACTATATGTTTGATGAAAATAACTTTAGTTCAAGTATTTCATTTAATTGTGGCTATGAAAATGTCCTTGACTTATAAATCCAGCCAGTACTGAGGTGGTCCTTTTTGATGTCTTTATAAGTGGCTTTGTAGGAAGCCTGGAAGAACATGTTTTCCTTTTGGCTGATGACATAAAGATATGCAAGAGGGCTGATAAAAAAGAATATGCTGAAAGGATGAAAAAAACCTGATACCAGTGAAGGAACCTGTGAAGCATGGTAACTGAAATTCAAAGGGGAAAAGGATGATGGAGATGTGAAGCAGTTATCAAAGAAAGACTAAAACAACAACAAAACACAAAATTGGGCTAGATATTCTAATATCAGTTGACCTAATGGTTAGTGAGCTGGGTGAAAAAGTAACAGGCAAGACTGTGGAATATGGAGGCATAAAGAAAAAAGTGTAATTGTCAGGAAATTAAAGCTATTATTCTTCTTTATACATCAATGATTAGACTTCATCTGCAGTACCATATTGTGCTATGGAGACCATAATGAAAAAAGACAGAATGCAAGTATTTTGGAAGAAGAGAAAATAGTGAGTGGCCTACTTATAAACCATAAAGGTGTAAAATAACAGAACAGATAAAAGTGTAAGAAATGAGGTGGGGACAAGAAAGAAAATGCAGAGTACCTCAAAGATTTCTATAGACATAAAGTGGATATCATACATTAAAAAAAGATGTATATGATTAACAGGATACATTCTGAAGCTACCAGGTGACTATCTCAGGGGAGATGCAAGGAAGTAATATTTGACAGAAGAGGTGGATAATGGGAACAACCTTCATGAGGTGATAAGTCAAAAACAGTGACACAGTAAGGTTGCATCGAACAAATACAATGTAATCCTTATAGGGAATGGGGTTAAAGGAGTAAGGTGGTAAGACCAGCAGAACCTGCAGCTTATCCAGTAATAATAGATTCACCAGATGCCTGTTATCTGCCATTAAAATCCAAGTTTCTCTGCCAGCACAATAATGATCTACACACTGATTCAGCTTAAAGTTGTGCATGCTTGTTTACTATTCATAGGTTCATAGGTAGGTACTAGGCTATCGGCCCTATGGCCCATACAAGCCTAGCCAAAAATATACCCTGGCTTTCGCCACCCAAGAAAATTATTTTCCTGTGCCCCTGTCAAGCAGAGCCACAGAAGTGATCCCCGGGCTGAATTTCCCATTTCCCATCCAATAATCAAGATTTTTCTTGAAGAGTGCTAATGAGGAGCTCTGTTTGACATAGATAGGTAGTCTGTTCCAGAGTATGGGAAGTCTCTGGGACAGGAAGCTATCCCTCCAGCTTGTTCTGTTTATTGTGGTGACAAGGTTTAGGTCCCTAGAGCGTGTAGCTCGGAGGGATTGGGATTTCTTTAAGTGGAGCATGTCCAACAGCTCTGGGTTTGACATAGCTTTGTATGCTAGGCAGAGATTGCCCCTGAGTAGGCCATATGCGATGGAGTAAAGCTGTAATTTTTTGAGACGGTCTGCATAGGGCATCTGTTTGAGGTGTTTACTATTACACTGGGTATCTGATATGGCACAGAAATGAATATCCATAGCACCACTGATTTGGTCCCTTGCTATACCCTTCATATAGACCACCTTGTACTGGGCCTTCAACATGCCAAAGTCTGCACTGCACAGTTAACTTATACTCATTATTTGATCTTCTACAGGAGCACAGAATAAAGGCACTGCTATAACTAACAACTTTATTTTTTGTTATTTTGAATTTCCTTTATTAATTACTGATATAGTTTTTTGTTAATGCATAATAAAATAGGAAGCATGTCAGGTCAGTGAAGGTAGTATTGATGAACATAAAATGTTCAAAGTTCACCAAAACTACATTCAGCAACAGTGGAGTTTGCCTTTTTTCTACTGTTGAAGAACCCAAAATTTGATATATATAAGTTCATGGGGTGTAGGGGTAATCCCCCACATAAGGGTACAAGGGGGGCTTGTCTCCCTGCAAACAACACCTTTCCATGGATGTTTGCTGACGGTTCAGAGAACATTTTTCATTGTTTTTACTTTGCCAAAACTGCCTTTGGTGAGTTGACATGAATCTGTAAAAATTCATGTCTCCCGCAATGTTTTTTTTTTTTTTTTGCTGGTTACTATACATAAATATTCCTCTTGCTAAGCATCATGTTCTAGTTAGATCTGCAAGGTACTTGCAGATTCTAGCCATGCGTTTCATTTAATACAGCTGGGGTTTTATGTTACAGTGTTTTTAATATTTAAATATCCCTGAGGTTGCATCAGTGTTATTACTTGTCTAGAAAATAAGCTATGGCTTTAATTTTTATTCAGAGATTCCCTGTACTATTAAAAAATCAGATTCATTTCTCAGTGACAAAAGTACAGCTTCTACTTTTCATTGTTTAATACTTTGCAAAATGATGAAATGCAACTGAATTTTGTAAAAGAAGTGCTTATAAACGTATGCATAAAGGAGATGGAATAATACAGTCCTGTAGATTTTAGAAATTCATCACATTCAGAAAAGGGCCATTTCTGCTAAATTAATTTCTAAGCATAGTCTTATAGAAGACTTATCATACAGTTGACACTATTATGGTCTTTTGAATTTAACATTTGAAAATTGTCATTCATCCTACTAAGAAATCACTTTCTTTTTTAAGTTCAATAAGGCAGAAACCTGCCCATTTTAAGGGTTGTGTGGGGCTGAAAACAAAATATGTAAAATAACTGCACTCAAATGTCAAAATAAATCCTTGTTTGCATTGTTTTCACGATAAGAAAGGGAACTAAAATGCTCTCAATCAAAAAAAGGTCCAATAAAATTAATGAATGCTACATGAAGAACGAAGGAGTCAATAGCCCATCGGTATCCCAGTAATGTCAGGGGTGGGCAGCGCTGCCGTGTGTCGTTAAAAGCTGCTCATTATCCTTATCTCCTCAGCAGCGCATCAGAGCACTGCTTCCTTGGACCGTATTTCAAAGAAACACAAAGACAAGCCACACTACTGCTCAGTGACAAATTAGGTCGAAAACAAAACACCATCTTCACGTTTCCACTTTTGTCAAAGCTTTACTGTCAGTAAACGGAAATACAACATTTCTAAGAACACATGTTAAATTAATATTGATGACTTATACATGCTTAATGCTTACAAAGTAAAACATTTCAGGAAGCTACAGACCAACAGACAGAGCATGGCAGGCAAAAATAATAAGCAATTGAAACATGCAGTGTTAAAGTCATTTTCAGTCAGCTACCTATTTTTGTGGCACAAGGTATAAGTGAAGCAATCTTAGAGAAAGAGGTCACATAATGCAAGGTTCAAATCCAGGTTACAGATATTAAAGGTTGGGAGGGTGGCCTAATAGTTAAGGTGCTTGCCTAACAAACACAAGGTGCAGGGTTTGAGTCTCACAAGCAATAATTGGCTTGGCTTAAAATGGGTCACAAGGGCAGTTAGCTTAGTACTAACCTATAATCTTGAATATAATTTCCCTAATAAGGAAAAAGTGCATTATTCTAATGCTATGAAAACAGCTGCTGAGAAACTCAAGAGCAAAACATTTGATTGAAGCAGTTGATGATTTCAGATACATATAGGCATTTATAACTTGATGGCAACACTCAAAAATTTCAATGTGTCAATTTTAATTAATTTGTACCACTTTACTCAAGTGTGCTAACCCTTACTCTACACCTAACCATACACATTTCATTAATAAAAACCCTTTCCCTAACAGTACCATTATACAAGACAAAAGAACACAGAACACACACAGCATTAACATGCACAACACTCAATTTATCCCCTTACCCAATCCTAACTCTAACCCTTCCCTGCAAACACACACACGTGTACCTGCTATAATACGATTTTGCACATTTTCACAACCACCATCTTTTCAGTCAAGTATTAATCTTCTGCATATTCTTACATACCAGTTCTATATAAAATTTGAATTAAACCAAATGTGATTCACACAAATGTGCAGTTGCACATTTGTGCTGCCACTCACTTAGTCTTGTGTCTGTTGGTGTTATGCTGTCAGTCATTTTTATAACTACATAAACATGTCAACAAAATGAGTTGTCAAACATTTGAATGACAATCATATATTTATAGCTATAGAGCAAGTGATCAATTAAATTATCTCATGTAGTTCCTTCAGTCACAAATTAGTTCATGTACATATAAATCAAAGTGTCAAAATACAAATACAGTCCAAAAACTAGTATTACTTCTTCTTAAGTGTTTTCTGCATGTATGGAAGGGTCACTCTGCACCACCCACACAGGGAACTGCCTCCCCAATACCCATGCAATTTCATATATTCCAACTCTGCAATCATATAACAGTGGGAAAGGAATGAATCTCCATATCGTACACCATTATGCAATTGTGCCCACTAGCCCTATGGTAGTTCAGTATACCTGCTGTATACCTGCTTGTCAACAAACTATCTTCAATTTTCAGTTAACAAGACATCAACAAACACATGCATCTACCAGAAGGAAGGGATAAAAACTTTCATTTAGGTACTGGCCTCATGATTAGAACATCTCATTAATGATAGGTATAATAACAGGAAGTGCCACATACATTAAGTTCATACGGCGTACAGTTTGTGACTCAAATTCATTACAAATATGAATGGAAATGTGGTTTACATAATTGTGGTATCACAGTAGCCAATCGCATACAGAACTGTCATCCACTCCTCTACTGGAGACATATAGTTGAAGGGTGAAGTCCTTCAAAGCTAATTATGAAGTAAAAATAGTCTCCCTAGCTAAGGATAATCACAAGGCATTATTTAACTATGTCCAAAATCTAAAACGGAATACCTATGTGCTGAACTGGTTGTGGCACCACCCATACTTAACCTGATGTAATAGCCAACCTGCTAGTTGGCAGATTTGGAGTAAACCACCCCCTTTCCCCCTTCAGTCATCCCCCAAAGTATACCTGCCACCATTTCCCACCCTATTATCTCAAGAGAGCAGGTCATCTTGGCTCTCTCCAAAGCCAAACACATGGCATCAATGGGACTGGACAATATCCCAGGTTGCCTTTTAAACAACTTAAAACATGACCTAGCAAACCCATCTGATCCCTGTTTTACCACAGCCTGCAAACTGGCTATGCTCAGCTGGAATGGAGGACAGCAACAGTAATCCCTCTGCACAAAAAGGGACCATCAACTGACCCTAGGAATTATAGCCCCATAAGCTTGTCTCATCTGCAAGGCCATGGAAAGAGTCATTATGGACCTTATTAACAAGGACATAGGTAATCTCCAAACTCTGGACCCAACTCAGTTTGGATTCATTAAAGGTAGATCATGCCTGTTAAACATGACTGAAGTCTTTGAGAAAGTCACCAAGGCCCTGGATGAGGGAAAGAGAGTGCATACTGCCTATCTTTACCTAGCCAAGGCATTTGAAACAATCCCCCACTCAGGTAATACAGAGAATCTCTCCCAGTTATGAATTAACCTCTACATTACCAGATGGGTAGCCAATTGGCTCACTGACAGGACAGATACTGTCAAAGTTGGTGACTTCACCTCTAGCAAAAGACCAGTCACCAGTGGCTTACCACAGGGTTCTGTACTGGGCCCTTTGCTATTTGGAATTTATTTCTTAGAAGTTCAGGCAGACTTGGATGGCCTGTGGCTGACCAAGTTCACTGATGACTGCAAATTGGGAACAATCACTAAGTGCCTCAATGATGTTAATATACTGCAGACAAGGTTAACGCAGACAAATTATTGGTGGTAAAGCCACAGATTAAAGCTAATACAAAAAAGGCATTATTATTCCCTTTGGGAAAGCTAACATTCATGCTAATTACATTATAGACATCATCCCCCTAAGTGTAGACTCAGTGTTGCATGATCTGGGTACTCAGGTTGATAGCAATCTGAACTTTGACCATCACGTATCCACAGTAATAAGGAAATTCTTCTATGTGGCACATCTTATAAATAAAGGCATCACATCTAGATTTAAGGATGTTATAATTCCATTATACTTGGCCCTCATCAGACCAATAGTTAAGTACAATACTCCCTTTTGCATGTACCTCACCAGATACCTGCAACAACTGGAGAAACCACAGAGGTTTCTAGCCAAGAAATTACAGGGTACAAAAAAGGAGTCTTACATGGAAAGACTGAAAGCCCTGGCACTGTATTTTGTCACCTACAGGTTGCTAAGGGGTGACCTGTTCCTGGCTTACAGGGCAGTCTCGGATCTGGCCCTGATGGAAATGCTACATATTCGTAAATCAAACTGCACAAGAATCACTTGCTCCAGGAATTTTAACCTACCCTCTGACATGAACAGGTCATGCTGGAGAGATAGACACATCTCCCAGAGACTACCACTTCTCTGCAACAAGTTTCCAATTCACGTGAAACAGAGCCCCTCCCTGACCCTCTTCAAAAGCAACCTAAATCAATGGATGGATGACCGCAAATTCACTCCTGGACAGAGGAAGTCAGTGTTAACTACCATAGAGCCTTACTTCTGTGAACTTCACTCACCTAACCACTGACAATTAGGGCAACTCAGGAGGAATATGACTAGGCTTGTAAAGGGTCTAGGGCAGTTAGCTAGTAACCTTCGATGAACCTATGAACCTATACAGACTTGTTATTTATACTGTTTCATTCCTTTCTTTCTTTCTGACTTACACATAAACACGTCACTATCTGATTTAATATTGATGTGGTACTGGTACAATAGTGGAACAGGAGCCTGTGTAGTCAGTTATCCTATACCTGCCAGATTTTATACTTTCTCATTTTGTTGAACATCATGACTGTTCAGGGCATGTGCACTTATCCATCTCAATGTACATGCTGTTGTTCTCTCTTTATGCAGAGAAATGGGATTTGCACTCTGGACATTTATTTGTATTACAGTTTTATTTACTGATCGAGGTAAAACTAGTCTAAAATCATTATAGCATGTTTTGCTCTGTCACTTTGCCAGGCTGACATACCACCCTGATGTACATCTCTTCTACATCCAGGCTCTCCTCTACTTTGTGCGTGTATCTTCTTGAGGGTAATGCTTGGCCATTTAATAGGATGGTCAGTAAAAAACAAGCAATGATTTCTTGCTGATTACTGATCTTTCTAATGAACATCCAAGGGTTACTTTACAACAGAAGTGGAGAAATATATTTGTAGAAATTAATACATTTATTTATTTTGAGAGTTTATATGTTTAAAAGTAGAGATGCATAATTTGCAGTTAGAAAAAAAGGTCCATTTTGAAGCACAAATAATTATCTTACTGCAGGGGACTAAGCTGAAAACTGGAAATTTTGAATCCAAAAGTTCAGTTTATTGCTCACTGTGAAGAGAACAGCCAATCAGTGTGGAAAGATGCAGTGTGTAGCCAATGTTTTCATGAACAGGTGAAGGATGAGATACAGCAAGAATTACAGAAAAGTTCAGGAATTCTGAATCTAGCAATAACGTGCTGTTCACTCATCATTTATTTTTACAACATTCTACAGAAACTATATATGTGTATGTTACTGAGCTAAAGAATTCAAACTTGGTAAGCTGTATGGTTAATTAATATACAGAATAGTTTGAGATATAAAACATGATCAACATGTGACATGCTATTTAAATAATAATAAACAGACTTGACCTAATGAAAAGCCATGGGTATATGCAGAGAGAGTAAAATTACAAGTACACTGTTAAAGGAATTAGCTTAGGAAAGAGTATTTAAGATAAAACAGTGAGTCAAATAAAAGGGTGAAAATTAGAAATAAAGTCAGAATGCATTGTAAAAGTACTTTTGATGAGAAAGCAATCCACAAAGCACAGAGAATGTTCAAAATATGTACACCTTGTTCAACAAAAACAAAGATATACTGTTTGTTGGTAATATAAAAGTCAAACAAGTTGATGAATCTAACTCTGGAAATGCATAAAAAGCAGTGAGATAAGAATGCAACTCAGACTGAGGTGAGAGAAGTTTAGTTGAAATAGACTTTTGGGACTGTTAATAATAAATGCTAACAATGAATATGCACACTGTTCAATTTATGTTAAGCCCATGCAGAATGTAATAGTGGTCCAAATTCTGAAAAGTTGTTATAAAGTCTCTGGAACAAACTGCCCATACATGTCAAGCAGAGCGCCTCTTTGGCCCTTCTCAAAAGGAACCTTGACAATTGGATGGGAGAAAGGAAATTCACCACGGGGATCACGTCAGTCACCTTGCTAGACAGGGGTCCGGGGAAGTAAACAGTGTGGGAAGAAATAGCCAGGGAATTGTTATGGCTATGCTTGTATAAGCCCTAGGGCCGATAGCCTAGTACCAACCTATGAACCTATGAACCTATAAAGTATATGCAAGGTGCACCTCACTGTAACTTTTTGAAATTCAGAGACAGCCCTTCCATGATGCTTTAGCATAAGAAATGCAACAGCACAGTGGGCTGTCTCCATGGCTATACTATATGTTAATGAGGAATTCCCAAGGATGTGCATATGCTAATTAGTCATGTGATCTGCCTCAGAACTGCCTGGGGTAAGGTAGTTTTGCAGCTGAGTAATTCAAAGAATCGCTCAGCTGGGTAACTTAGCACGGTCACTCCTGCCTGCTCGTGTTAATGAACATGACCAAAAGCCTTTATTTGCAGTAGAGGTAAGTAATGGAGAATTTAGTGGTCAGAGAAAACTCTAAAGATGTGGAAAGGGGGGAAACACTAAACACCAGGGTTAACATTTTTCATCATGCATTAATGGTACTTACATATAATATGTTTCCAAAGGGAACTGCTAATCTCATATCTTAATGGCACTTAAACATAACAGGGATAAAGGTGGAACCACAAGACACCAGGGATTCTCTATACAGTCATGCCTTAAAGGCACTTAATTAAAAAAAAAAAGTGGTGCAGGGGACCACTAGAAACCAGTGATACTATTAAGTAGTATAACTTAAAGGCACTAAAAGGGATTCCAACCCTGTATCATCTCACCAAAAATACCAGTCCTCTGTGCTACCACTGCTAGACACCAGGGATGTCATGTATAAAAACAATAGGGTGCAAATGATTCAAACCTGCACTCTTGCTACAGGAAACCTCAATATTAACCTGCTGTGCTCACTGATATGTTAGTGCAACAGGGTTTTTTAACATATAACAGGGTTCTTGAGCATTAGTAAATGCCTGCAACAGTTTGTGACTTATAAGAGAGACAGAGTGGCTGGGAGCATTAAGCATATCTGTCAACATCATATGCAAAAAATCAAGACAAAGCCAAAATTAATGATGGGCAAAATCATGGTTAGATTTTATTTATTTCTCCTACAGACTTTGAAAGTTACTAGGATAACAGATTTTTCACTACCATGTGCTTACCAAAGGATATGAAGTGTGAAACTCTTCTTCTTTCAGCTTTTCCCAGTTAGGGGTCACCACAGCAGATCATTTGTCTCCTCATGATTGGCAGTGGAGTTTACATGTCAAGTTGCCAGCCAGGCACCCAACCTTCCACAGAAGGCACACCCCTCAGGCCAATTTAGTGTCCAATTCACCTACTGCATGTCTTTGGGAGGAAACCCACGTGACAACAGGGAGGACATGCAGACTCCGTACAGAAGGCACCCCAGCCGAGAATTGAAAAAGAGAACCTCTTGCTTCAAGGCAGCAATGCTAACCACTGCACTACCATGGCCAGCTTGTGACATGTGAATTTCAGGCATTACAGTTTCACACTTCACACACACATGAAGTGGGAAACTCTAATGCCTGGAATTCATGACTGACTGCAATCATCTGTAATTTACCAGGGCAGGAAAAAAAAGAGACACTGGGGACATTCTGACAACAAAGAGGTAGGTGTGGGGTTTGGTGTGTGTATGTGAGCTCATGCTTGTCTGTGTGTGTGTGTGTGTGTGTGTGTGTGTGTGTGTGTGTGTGTGTGTGTGTGTGCGTGTGTGCGTGTGCGTGCGTGTGTGCGTGCGTGCGTGTGCGTGTGTGTGTGTGTGTGTGTGTGTGTGTGTGTGTGTGTGTGTGTGTGTGTGTGTGTGAGAGTGAATAGGGGTTGCATGTGCTAACATGATGCATCAGCTGCCACTATTAACTACCAGAAAATGCTGATTTGCATTTAGCCGTTTATGAAGTCCTTCACTGCAACTAAACATGGCTCTGAATACACTAATACCAAATTTTGTATACAAGTCTTTTTACTGCAGCCCTTAAAAAAGTGGTGGGATTATTTCTGTAGCCTCAGGATTATGTTTGAAAGTACTTTTTTAAGCATTTGGCACAAAAAGGCACAGAAAAGATGGTTGTGTGCAAAATAATTAACATATTCTAGGTGCTAAGTAAAGCTACTAAGTCAAAAGCTACTAACATAAATAATAAATCAAAAGGCTTGCATTTGATTAATTTTGTTATTGTCCATCAGGATAAAATAAACATTTTAGAAATACCTCACATATATATTACTTACTCATGTATCCAAATGAACAACTAAAATTATTTATGCTCTTCTCAAACTAGTCTGGTATATGAGCAGTAAACCTGCTGAAGAGTTACTGCTGGAGGGGGCCTATGAGTATCTTTTCATAATTTTTACATCATGTCTTCAGGTGATGGGTTTAGTAAACTATTAAAAATACAATCTCTGTGCTTCCTAGTTTAGGGATAATCAATAATACCAGACTTAAGTCCACCTTATTAGAGACTATTTATAAAACTAAATGCTTTAGAGAATAAGGTGACTGAAAGCAAAGCTGCTATAGAGGGGTGTTTACTCAAAGCAGGCTAGCATGTGGGATTCCTTTTAAAATGCATTACATCTTTGTTACAAAATCTGAAGGATTTATAAAGATGAGGTGGGTGTAAAAATCTCAGAATCCTTGGACCTTAGGAGGTAGAAGATGGCAACTTAATGGTGGCATTCATAGGTTCTCATCTGACTGATGGCCTGCACAGGACACTTTGACCTAGGCGTTTCAATGTACAGGCAAGATCAATGGCAATCATTGTGAATTGTATTTATTTTCAGGATAAAGAGAAAATCCTGAAATTAGTCTAGTCACAGTAAGTTTTAGTACAATGGCTGAGGGGTGATATCCAACAACGCATATTTAATGGGGTATCCAGGCAGTAGGGAACTTGTGCTCTGCTCCTTCTTTTTCTGAAAATAAAAAGCTTTCAGTTTTCACTGCAATACCTGGCCAGGCTTTGGCTTTCCAGTCAAGACAAGATTACAACTCAAAAAGTATAAAAGTGAGGGGGTCTCATACATAGCTCTTCTCAGAACCTGTTTGGTCACAAACAATGAAGAAAGAGAGAGATCCATAGACAATCAAGGTGAGATAGCTGCAAGATGCACCTTGACAGAAGAATACGACAAGCCATCTTTAAATAACTTGCACAAATATCTGAGAACCAGGGCTGCTACTTCCCTTTCGGGACCACTGACTGCCGAGGCACCGCCTAAAAAATCTCTTGCATTTACTAACATAAGACTTTCTAGTAGCAGGCTTTCTTGCTTCCTTCCTGCTTCATTTAGTACCTGCTGAACTTCCTAAGGAAAAAGGTGCCTAAAAGGTATTAAAACTGAATAATTCTGGCCATCAGTTACAGTTGATTAATGCTGGGGTGTATCAATCTCCCCCTGAGGTGTGTGTGTAGATCTAGTCTGTGAGAAAGCTTGTAGTAATTACCCTTGACCACTTCCATAACAAGGGAGAACTAATTTTTGCCTGGGCCAAAAGGGATTTTTGGTATTTTTTTCTGAATTTTAAAAAGCACTTTAGAAATCATTGGAAAGGGTGGAAAAGCATGCAAATGCATTCGCAGCCAAGGGAATGACACATCATCTGTTCTCCATGCTTGACTGCAAAAATCTCTCAAACACATTTTTTCTAGTTGCCTGTTTTATAAGGAGGTGAAGAAATCTACTTGAGGTGTCCCCAATATTTGGATCAAGTCCTGAAACATGCTTGTATTGAGTTTCCACTCATGAGGGTTGGTCCAGGATCTTCTGAGTGTGTCTGTCACAATGTTTTCCTCTGACAGAATGTAGGAGACTTGAAAAGTCAGAGCATGCTCAACAGCCAACACCCAAGCCAGCACTGTCAAGCAGCAACAAGGGTATGACCCTTGTAACCCCTTCCTTGTTTGATGAGATACCACCTCACTGTGGTGGTGTCTATAACCACCTGTAAAGGGCCCAGAGCCCAAAGACGGTGTAGATATTTCAAAGCATGAATCACTGCTAGCATTTCCTTGATTTTTACATGGCTTGGTCTGTTCAAAAAGTCTCACAGATTTTGCACTTTTAATCCCATGGGAACTGCGTCTCCAGCATAATCTGAACAGTCTGTCTGGACAGACTGAACTGAGGTTGGAAGAGAGAAAGGGGGTTATGTATTGAGAGCCATTTAATCCCTTCACCACTGCAATTCTCACCTTACAAACCCCAGCACAGGATCTGAAATTCTAACGGATGTAAGTACTGGATCCAATAATTTTTTTATGTATCATTGTATTTTTCTCATGTTTAATCTGGCAAGGGATATCATGAGGATAATAGATGTCATGAGGCCTAGTATCCTGAGAAATTTTCTTACAGGAGCCCAATGCTGTTAATACTAACTCAGCATGATCTTCTGGTAAGTTATTATATTTTCCTTTGGAAGGAAAGCCTTTTGTTTATGTGCATCTATCAGACACCCCAACAAGAACATTTTGTGAGATGGTATGAGACAAGACTTTTGTAGGTTCAGGTGAAATCCTACATGTGACAGGATGTTGGATACCTTTGTTAAGGACTCCAAATATCTGACAGAAGACTTTACATAAATAAGCAAGGAACAATGAAATGTGGATGCTCTGCAATCTGCAGTGAGCCAGCACTGGGGCTAGACACTTTGTCAACACTGGAATTCCAGTGGAGAGTCCAAACAGTAATGCAGAGAAATGATAATGTTATCCAGATACAGCAAACCTTAGATATTTCCTGAAACTGTGAGTAATGGGTGTGTGATTTGAGATCTAGTGTTACCATAACACAATGGTCTAAAAGTAGTGTAAGCACTGATTGCATAATCAACATCTTGAATTTTGTAATTTCACATAAGGGTTGAGAAAAAAAAAACAGATCTACCACAGGTCTCCATGTATGCTACTTATTTGGTACCAAAAATATCCTAGAATAAAAACTTTTGTCTGTGTGATTTTCAGATACTGTTTCCATGGCTCCTGCTTCTAACATATGTTGTAGCACTGGTGCAAATGGGTCTGTCTGGTTTGTTGGATGTGAGAGAAATTCGTCTGAAAGGGTAGGAGAGCCCACCCACTGCCAAGTGAATCCTTCTTGAGTCACCTTCATACCCATCTGTCTGAAACTGTTTAATCTCAGGCTAAGGGGCTAAAGTTCAGTCAGGGTGGGTGAGGTAGGGAAACTGGGGCAAGAAGTGTGGGATATTATTTTGGAGGGGCTGCTTGTTATTAGGTTGGAGTGTGTTTTGCTTTGTCCTCTAAAGGATAGAGAAGAAGCCTTACTAGGGTAGAACCTGGGTACCTGAAAAAATCTTAAGACTCCATGCATCAATTTGTTATCCCACTATTTCAGGATCTGTGTAGCTACTGGCTCAAAACCAGATCTGGACTAAGTGGAGAAATAAGAATGTCAGACTTTGAATCATCAAAAATATTCTGATTACACAATCAAACAAATGTATTTATTTATTTATTTATTCCAGTTTGGTGACCGGGGAGGTCCACTGGGCTAAAGAGCCCATTTTCAGTGGAGTCCCAAGGAGAAAAGCTCCATAGTACAATGTAATAAGACATAATGATCATACAAGTAAGAAGTACAAATAAAATACAAAGATAAATTTGATTTACATACAAAGGGCTGAATTTCCAAAACAGTAGATAGAATGCATTCAAGTAGGTATTCCTTCCATAAGCAACTTGGACGTTAAAGAAAAGTGTCCGGGAGGATGATAGGCAATATGCATAGGGTTGGGAGTAGTTATTAGTTACATTAACAATGTATGACTATGAGAGAAATTTGGAAGGTATGAAGGTTAGCCAGAAGAGAAGCAAGAGGGGCGCTTAGGAGGTATAGAGTGAAGTGTGCAGTTGCATTTTCGGTGAGTATGCAGGTAGGAGAGGAGTTGTGTTTTGAAGGAGTGTAGGTTGTCACAGGTCCTCAAGGTAGAGGGAAGGGCATTCCATTTTTTAGCAAGGGAAAAGGAGAGTAAAAGCTGACCAGCTGGGCATTTGGGTTTGTGGACGGAAATAAGGTTTTGGTTAGAAGATCTAAGGGGTCTGGGGGGGTGTAAGGTTGGAGAATATTGGAGAGTGCAGGGCAGAGGGTGGGTTGAAAGAGTAATTTGTGGGCTGAAACAATTTGGAAGTAGTCTAGTTGCCTGGGGAGTACAAGCCAATTTAGAGTTTGTAGGGATGTGCAGTGATGAGAGAGGGAATTTGCCTTGGTGGCGAATTTGGAAATTTTATTGTAGCATACTTCCAGTTTGGAGGTTAGGGTAGAAGATAGATTTGTAAGCAGAGGGGCACCATATAGAAGAGATGGGAGGAGATATGTAGTGGCCAAGGTATGTCGAGTAGAGGGGGAGAGGAATTGATTATTTCTGTACAGTAGGTCAAGTTTTATATGGGTTTTCTTGATGTTAAGTTGGATATGGGTATTGAATTTTAAGTGTTCGTCGATTGTGACCCCTAGGAGTTTAGCGGAGGGAACAGTGTTAATGATGGAGTTGTTAAGGCAAGAAATTTGAAATTATTTTTTTTCGTTGGTGGTGGATTTTGAGTGGGTGAAAAGAAGAATCTTAGTTTTGTTAGCGTTAAGTGAGAGGTGATTTTGGTGCATCCATTTTTCGGTGGTTGCGAAGGCGATTTGAGTTAGAGACTGAAGTTCTTTAAAGTTGGAAGCAGAGCAGATCAAAGTTGAGTCATTTGCGTATTGGACAATTTTGGTATTGGGAATAGCTTTGTGGAAATCATTAACGAAGATGTTAAATAGTAGAGGGCCAAGTATGGAGTCTTGGAGAATTCCTGTGGGGGTGGGAAGGAAGCTGGAGGAGGCTTGGCCCCATTTCATGGCTTGGGACCTGTCAGAAAGGTAGCTGGAAAACCAGGATAGAGTTTTTGGGGAGATGTTGAGGTTAGATAGATGGTTTAGTAGATGGGAGTGGGAGATGGTATCGAAAGCTTTAGATAGCTCTAAGAGAACAGATAAAACTAAGTTACCAGAGTCTCGAGCTGAATTGACAGAGTGTAAAAAGGAGAGAAGGGCTGTGTTAGTATTATGTCCAGGGCGGAAACCATGTTGGGTAGGAGAGAGCAGCTGGTGTTCGGTTAGGAATGGCATGAGCTGCAGGTGGATGCATTTTTCAAGAATTATTGAGATAGGAGAGAGGATGGCTATGGGGCGGAAGTTGGAGAAGTTATAGTTTTTGCCACCTTTGTGGAGTGGAAGAATAAAAGTAGAGCACCATAGTTTGGGTACATAGGACTCAATAAGAGATCTATTTATCAGGATGCTAATAGGGAGAGCAATACTGTCGGAGACAATTTTTAAGAAGGATGAGGGGATGTTGTCAGGGGCATTGGTGCAAGGTTTGAGATAGGAGAGAAGTTTTTTTATAAAGTGGGTGGATACAAGTTTAAGATCAAAGATAGGGGGAGAGGGAGGTGAGGATGTGGAAACGTGGGCAGAGGGGGTGGGGGGATATTGTTGGGGAAGATTTTGGTTAGCTCAGCAATAGAAGAGGTGAAGAAGGTGTTGAATAGTTTGGCAATTTCTTGGTCAGATTTGCTAGTATCAGGGCAGGGGTTGTTTGTTGTACCAGGATTAAGAAGAGAGTTAATATAATTCCAGAATTGTTTGGGATTTTTTGCATGATTTATTTGTAAATGGTTGTAGTGAGACTTTTTTTTTATCTGTTATGACATGCTTTTTGGCTAGGTTTCGTAACTGTTTGTATTTAAGTAAGTATTCACGTTGTTTATGATGGAGATAGCTTTTCCAAGATTTATCTCTTTGTTGCATAATTTTCTTGGTTTCTTTAGTAAGCAAAGGGGCAGTCTTGGCTTTGACTCTTTTAGTTCGAATTAGAGCTAAGGAGTTTAGGACAGTAAGAAATTTGGAGTTGAAGAAATCAACAGTTTCGTCTAGGGGTAGGGTTTTTCAGTTAGTGATTTTGAGGGAGTCACAGAAGGTGGAGGGGTTAAAGTTGGTTAAGTTGCGATTGTGTAAGAGTTTGTGGGAGAAGGAGGAAGGGGATGTTGTTTTATAGGTGAAGGCAGGGAGGTGGTCTCCTAGAGGGTCTGGAATGACACCAGATGTTGTGGTTCTGTTAGGATGAGAAACCAGGATCCAGTCTAGGATGGAGCCTGTGAGGTTAATTTTGTTGGGCCTAGTGGTAGAGTTAATAAGTTGCGTGAAATTGAAAAGATTGATTGATATGGTGGGGTTGTGGTCACTGATTTTTTGCCAGTTAATATTTACATCTCCCATAATGTAAGTTTCATGTTTAATATTTGAGGAGGACCAAGAGAGGATGTCTTCCAAGGTATTGGTGTTGTTACCAGGACGAATGTAAAGGGAGATGATGCAGATACTTTTATGGTCATTTAATTTAGAATGCCAGTTACTAGTTCAGCATTATGAAAGGAAGGGATAGGATTTGAGAAGGGAGTGATAGATAAGTGATTGGCATAGATTAGTGCTACACCACCACCTCTTTTGTTTATGCGGTCAGATCGGAGGGATTGAAATCCGGGGGGAATTAATTCAGTGTTGGTTATGTGTGGTTTTAACCAAGTTTCAGAGATGGCTACAATATCAGGTGAATTATAGTTTAGCCAGCCATGAAAGAGGGTGATTTTATTAGTTAAGCTTTGGGCATTGATGGTGAGGAATTTGAGGTCTTTTACAGATATCTTCTTGACATCACAGAAGAAACAGAAGCTCTAGGTGCAGTGTCAGCTCAATCATACACACTTTTCAGAGCATGTTTTAGAAATCTGAGTCAAAACAATCTGACTCAAATATGTTCTGCCTTCTGAGACAATGAAGCAGCAAATTCTCCCAAACTATAAGCACATTTTAATACAAACATCCTCATATAGCCCTGATAATTCAGGAACCTAAACTCTAACATAGTAGAACAGTCTCATTCCTTCTTTGTGTAACCACTTGCTTTCCTTATCAGAGGGTACTGGGTTAGAGGAAGCCAAAGATTTCTTGTTAGCTGATGCTGCTGGTATTATTGCAGCGTGTTCAGCTGACAGTTGAGAATCTTCTTTCAGCTTTTCCCAGCTAGGGATCGACACAGCGGAACAATGGTCCGCAGAACGATTGGCAGTGGAGTTTTACAGTGTCAAATTGCCAGCCCAGCTCCCAACCTTCTAGAGAAGGCACACACATACACTCACACCTAGAGCCAATTTAGAGTGTCCAATCCACCTACAGTATGTCTTTGGGATGTGGGAGGAAACCAGAGCAAACCCACACGACTGCAGGGAAGACATGCAAACTACACACAGAAGGCACCCCAGCTGAGAATCGAACCAGAGAACCTTTTGCTGTGAGGCGGCAATGCTAATTGCAGCACCATCATGGCCACCTAGCTGACAGTTGAGAATAAATGCATTTATTACCTAGCAGCAATGTTGCCTCACAGAAAAAGGTTCTCCGGTTCGATTCTTGGCTGGAGCACCTTCTATGCAGAGTCTGCATGTCCTTCCTGTGGTCGAGTGAGTTTTAAAGACATGCAGGTAGGTGCATGTATGTATGTGTGTGCCTTCTGTGAAGGTTAGGTGCCGGGCTTGCAACTCGACACCATAAAAATATCACTGCCAATCAGTCTGTGGACCAGTGATCTGCTGTGGCGACCCCTAACCGAGAAAGGCCGAAAGACATTGTCATTACTTAGAGAGAGACTCAATACAGCTTATCAGCTCTTCTTTGGCAATGCAGCCAGTAAATCATGACCCTGCAGACAGTTTTAAAAGCATCTTCAGTATCTGTCAAAATAGGATGAATAGGTGCAAAATTAGAAATGTCATCCTCTAATACTAGATCATAAAATCTGCTCATTTCTGGGGGAACCCTGCTTGCTCGCAGGCATCAAGATCCCTGAATCTAGTAACAGTCTCAGAGAAGGAAAAAACTTATCTAGGATTAACTTTAGGTTAACTATCTAAGTGTTAGATTTCTGGGAGATGAATCCCTGAGAAGAATCATCTCTGGCTCTGTCAGAATCCTGATCTTCTGAAAACACATACTGTTCTCTGGCCACATCTGCACTAGATCTGTGAAAAAAAACAAAGCTCCCAGGGTTGACTGACTGCAAAACACTCAGCCAAAGATATAACATCTGACTAATATAAACAAATAACCTGATGGTATGCCTTGTAAATAAGTTTTTGTTTCTTTTTTTTTTCCTAGTGGTATCCCTACTGAGAGACTGGTCAGGATACAGCCTACTGTCCCTGGCAAGGGGTCTCTTTCCTCAGGTAATTCCTGTACCCAAAGAATTTGGCTCTCCCATATCTGTAACAGGTACTGGAATAACCCTTGAGGATGTGTCTAACTCCTGGTCCATTGTGGCTATTACAGCTACACCTGAGGGAGTTGAGGCAATAGGTAAGTGGTCTGTGGAACCGTCTTTGGCCACGGCAGAGCCACTTTCTGTAGGCTGATGGAGTAATGTTACTTATTTTTCTCTTGGGTGCATGTGAAGTGGAAAAAGCAGGACTGGTAATATTATCAATGCTGTAGCCAGATAAGAAAGCTGATTACTAGTACAGTAAACTCAGTAACACTGAACAAAGGTAAATATTCACTAGTGAGCACCATACCTCTCAGCTGTCTGGATTTTTGCAGAATGTCCAGATTTTTGGATCATATTTTTCATCTGTTCCTCATACGATTTGTGGTTTTATGGTAAATCACTGGGATGATCTAAGGACTGCAGTCACTTAATAATTACATATATTTGCGGTTCAGACTTCATATCCTTCAGAAAATTTATGTTAAAATGAACCCTGTTTCTCTAGCAACCTTCTATGTTTACAAGAGCAATATATGTCCCTATTTTTGGGCCTTTGTCCCTTCATTTTATTAGGCATTGTTCAGATTTCTTGCACTGAGAGGTTGAGAGGTATGGTAATCACCAAGCACACATTAATTCTCTATACTAGTAAACACAAGAAGTACAATGAAAACTGAGTCACCAGACCATAAACTTTTAGTCAAAAGTATCACTTTACATTTAGTACTGCAGGAATGAGAAAACATTATAGTTTTGTTAAAAAACAGCAATAGCAAGAAAAACACACATTCCAGTTGTAAAAGTGCAGCCTAAATACTTAGTGTTTTATAATATCACAGTTTTCCACACAAAATTGAAAAGAAATTGAAGTAAACATAGCAGAAGCACATATAATCCCTGACAGAAGATGGTATTCTTAAGGTGGAATACCAAAAATAGCTGTTCTTTTTTAGTACATTAAGGTAGATCAGACATAATCATCATCAGCCCCCTTTTTCCCTTTTTCTACATGAGATTGTGTTAAATGTCACCAACTCTCTCAATTCAATGCCACATTCCTGCCTTCAACACTCATGCCTGACTGTCGCAGAACTACTCTAACACAGTCCATTCACCTCTTTGCTGGATGTCTTCATTTCCTCTCACCTTCTTCCTGTCTGTCCCAAATCTTCTTCACCAGATTGTCTTCTGTGTTTTTGCACATGTCCAAACTAATGTAATCTGTTCTCTTTGATCTTTTCTGTAATTGGAGCTACATTAGCTTCTGCTCTTATGTCCTCATTTCTTCATTTGTCCCGCAGTGTGCATCCTACCACCCTTCTCAGGCACTTCATTTCTATCATCTCTCACTTCCTCATCTGCTCTGCCTTTACTGCTCAGGTTTATGTACCATACAGTAGTACTGGTCACACCACTGTCTTGTAAACCTTACTGCAAATCCCTCTGATTCTAGCTTTGATCTCTTCACTCAAGCTTCCCTTCTTTTCAACCACCCCTCCCAGATACTTGAAGCTGTTAGCCTGTTCAACTATCTTCCCTTCTATCACAACTCTCAGCTTCTTCTGATTTTCCCAATCTGCTGCCATTACTACTGTGTTATCTGTACTTAGTTTCCTCCCATGTGCGTTCAGTTTTGCATTCCATTCCCCTATCTTTTGCTGGAGTCCTAGCTCAGAGTCTGCCTGTAATGCCACATCCTCTGCATACAGCAAATTAGTTGATCTGTCCCCTCCGACCTGTTTGCAAATGTAGTCCATCATCAGTATGAACAGCAGTGGGCTCACAGCTGAACTCTGATGTACGCCCACTCACACTGGGAACCCCTCTGTGAGACTGAGCACTGTTCGTACTTGGGTCATTTTCTGGGACTTCGACCCACAGCAGTAACTGCCCAAATCAACTTTCTTGGGACCTTGTCATATGCCTTCTCCAATTCTAGAAATGCTCAGTTGAACTCTTTCCTCATCTCTAGCTTCTTCTCGACTATCTCATTGCAAACATTGGGTCAGTTGTACTGCATCCTGAACTGAATCTGAACTGCTCATCTTCCATCTTACTTTCTACTACTCCGTGTATCAATTTATTAATCACCCTCTCCAGAACTTCCATGCAGTGTGACAGGAGTTTGATGCCTCTGTAATACCCACAGTTGTAGATGTCCCCTTTGTTCTTGTATACTGGCACAAGTATGCTTATTCCCAGTCATGTGAGATACACCTTTCTCTCCACACTACTATGAGTACCCTCAGTTTACATTTCTCTTCTATCACACCCAGCATCTTTTATCATAACTTGTGACCTAATCTGAGCCTGCTGCTTTCGCTGACTTCATTTTCCTTAGTGCTATTCTTACTTCTTCTAGGGTGGGCTCCTCTTCTTCTCTCATTGTAGACTGTTTCTGGGGCAGTACAGCTTCTGTGGGGCTTTCTTCATTCAGGAGCTGCTGGAAATACTCCTTCCATCTGCCTTTGATGTCCTGTGGACTGGTGAGCTGGTTGTTGCTGGCATCCCTTATGAAAGGTGTCTATCTTCTTTATCTTTCTGTCTTTGCCTTGCAACCTGATACAGTTTCTTTGTGTCACCTACTGAGTCACTTCCTAGAAGCTGCTAGAGTGCATCTGATGCCCTGTTCTTTATTATTGCAGTTACTGTCTTAGCTTTTCTGTTAGGCAACTAGTATTCCTTCCTAGCCTGGTCAGTCTTTTCTATCTCCCACTTTTTCCTGCACTTCTTCTACTTCTTCTTCTTTTAATGACTTCCTGGACTTCTGAATTCCACCACCAGTTTTCCTTATGTACCTTATTTCCATACCTGGCTCAGCCACATATCATTTCTATAGTTCTTGCACATGCTGTTTTGAGGCACTGCCATTCTTCTTCAACTCCACCTATTTTGTACTCTTCTTGGGGTACGGGTACTAGAGCCCTGAATAACTTCTTGAACTGTTGTACTTTCTCTCCTATCAGCTTCCAGGTTTTCAGCCTGGTCTCTGTTGACCTTGTAGCCTTATTAAATAAAAAATAGAGGAAGAGGTCCCCAAAAGGAGGGGTCTTTTCTGTTAAGCAAGACGCTTTTGACCAATTGCTGTTCCTTAGCTGAGAGAGAGATGCTTCTCCTTGAGGTGACAGGGACATTTGCCTCACTTTGATTCTCAGTCTACTTCCCTCCAAAAAGGGTGCTGCCTACCAGCAGCCAGAGTGAAGGAGAGGGGAGGGCTTTGATAAACTGTCCGGGTGCTGTATCCTTGGTAGGACACTATCTACAGGCTAATGCAGCAGTGAGAATGACGAATATCAGTAAGTATGTGAAGAAGAGAGCAAGTGAGGTAAAATGTGAAATGTAAAATACAAATGTACTGTGCAATATGGGAAAGTGAGTATTAGGGCACATACAGCACTAGTATTCTAGCAGTCATTAAGTCACTGACTCTGCAGATAAACTCTTTTTTAGAAAGGTATTCAGGAGTAATAACAGGACCTGCGGTGGTGGTGCTGCGGTAGCATTGTCACCTCCCAGTAAGGCTCTGTCCTGTTCGATTCTCAGCAAGAGCGTCTTCTGCGTGGAGACATGCATGAATGGGTGTACCTTCATTGAAGGTTGTGCGGCAGGGCTGGTAACTCGGCACGTAAAATCAACTACCAATCATTAGCGGACCGGAGTTCTGCTGTGGCGACCCCTAACCGGGAACAGCCAAAAGACACAAACATTCAGGAGTAATAACAGTTAAATGCAAATTCCAAATTATAAAATCCAACATGGTATCAATGCCTTGTGGAGGAAACAAACAGTTTGTTGACAGAGAAGCAGGTGAGCACTGCAGGAGATAGTCCTCAGCTGGGCCAAGATTCCATCTTTATTTGCTGATAGTTGTCAGCAGAGAAGGTAGTAACAGTTTCAGAGTTCACGTAGTACTGATGCTTTGTAAAAGAAGCACAAACAGTATTGACAGAGAAGTAGGTGTGTGCTGGGGAAGTAATTCTCAACTGATAATCTAATAGTTTAATAATATTAGGTGCTCAAGACAAAATATGAGAAGTCAGATGATACAGTATGGTTACAAAAATTTTCCAGTCAAAGCAAAGAAGACTTGTAGTACCTCTGCTTCTGGGACCCTCAGTGTATAACTAAAAACCTGTGTTAAAACTGACCTTTACAATAAACAATTAAAATGATAAAATAAAAATATGCAATGAGCAGCATGTGACAGACAAGCCTGGGAATATACAATACTCACAAACTAGATGTGTGTTGACAGGTATAGACTTTGATAATGAGACCAGGTTAGGCAACACTGCATGTATTGATTATCTACTGCTATTTTCAATGTTTTAGGAAAGTATACTGGCCTGTTTTGAAACTGTTGCAGTCTATAATGTAAAAGTGTCCAAGTGCTGTTTCTGTATACAGTCCCTTACAGTGATCAGGTGGCATAATGGAGGAGTGGTTTCATTTCAACAATCACAGACGAATTTGGAGGAATTTGACATCAGTCACTTTTCTCCTTCATAACATGGAAATATTTTATTGGCCCTTCTCTTTTCATCATCTTCCAAAATTTATTTATTTATTTTACATTTGTTAACCGGGATAGTCCAGCTGGATATATGTCCATTTTCAGTGGAGGCCCGGGGAGAAAAGTTCCAAAGAGACAATTTTTACAGAACATACAGACAAACTTGGGTACATATTTCATCTAGATCCATAAGGGTATCTAGTTATTGACACTTATAGGTATATACTACAGATACTTAAGTTACAAAATACAGACAGATACATTTTACAATAGTCATTAAACAATTTTACATTGTTCATACTAACACTGTTATATGTATGTTATCATACCTTTGATGTGGTGTACATTTATATGCAAGTAACAGATAGGACTCTAGTTTAGGACAATGGTTACAATAGTACTGGAGTGGATCCGGCATTAGTCTGGAGTTGAACAGGGACATAACCATTTGTTGCTGAGGTAGTTGTAGATAGCGTTTTAAAATGTAGGTAGTGAAATAATCAGGGATAGGGATGTAGGCAGGGAGTTCCATTTTAATTGTTTAATATAAAGGTCAGTTTTAACACAGGTTTTTAGTTATACACTGAGGGTCCCAGAAGCAGAGGTACTACCAGTCTTCTTTGCAACTGCATGAATGTAAAAGTACTGAAATGACTCCTGTGAAATAAATGTTTACAGTTGTTTGACTTGCCCTAATTGTGGTCAGTTTATTTTTGTTTCCTCACTGGTCTCATCTGAGTGCTTGTGCATTCGGTTTGATGGATTTTTCAATTGATTCACCATCACAATGCTGCTAAACAAGGTTGAGGCTTACATCTTTGTTTGACACTGTGGCAGCTAAACTAACCCTGTCCTGGAAATTCAGAAAACACAGCCCTGTACTGCACAAATATTAGCTTTCTGTGTGTAACTGAATGAATACAGCTTCAGAATAATGTATTAATTCAGCTGTACGCAGTCCCCAGTTTGTTCTATCACTCACACCATAGCTTTTATTCAACAGTCCAATGACATGTTGCAAAAGTCCAGTTTTATATGACACATTACATTTGTATGTAGATATCACAATGATAATTGACAGGCAATTAGTCCCTTAATGTAAGAAGGTTTATTATTTTAAAATAATAAAAATATACGTGTGAAAGAAAACCAACAGAGCTTCATGACATTGTAAACCATGCAGCAGTTGTTCCAAAGTAGAAAATGCAGATGATTGCAAACTCCGTTCCATAACACACTGGTCCGTGGGATTTTAAACCAGGAGACTATTTCTAAAGTGTTTTTTTTTTTCTTCTCGCAGCTATGGCTAATTAGGAAATGAATTAATGAAGCTATTTCTTCTGTTGGCATTCAATGTATTAAAAGCTGTACTTATAATTATATTGCTCTGATTTTATGATGCAGTTTGTATCAATTTTGTTGGATTTTATATCGATTTGTTGGCTTGCTGCCAAGGCACCAGGAGAGTAAGTGTTTGTCTTTGGAAGTCTGTCCTTAATGAAAATGTATTGTATTACATTTGGTATGTTATGAGTATAGATACGTTCACACAGTGTATATTTTAAACAAAAAATATACTGAAAACTCGTATAAAACTTTTCATAATTGTTTCTTCAGATCGTTCACTAGTCCACTATTGGGTATCTGTGTTTAGTTAACAGTGTATATTTTATGTTAGCAAGTGTTTATATAAAGTTGTATGGGAATGGCAATATCAGATTTGTGCATTTTAGACAGCTATTTGCTGCATGGCACGTTAAAAAGTTTTTAAGTGTTTAAGCACGACAATCACAACAATCACAATGTGATTAACATTAGCACACAAATGAGTAATTATAATATGGCCTTGTAATGATGCATGGAGTTCTGGACAGCACTGCAGTCAACAATTCTATAGCCACAAGAGAGTGGCTACAGTGTACTCTTCCAGTGCAGTTGTGATTAATTGTGGCACATTACCTGCATGTGCCATCTTCTCTTTGAAATAGAAAACAGATTCCTACTCTATTTTGGAATTTAAAAGCAGATTTCCAGTCTTTTATGGAATTTAGTTTTTCAGCAATAAAATATTGTATTTCCTTACTACTGTTTTTACTTAAAAAAAAAAAAATATATATATATATATATATATATATATATATATATATATATATATATATATGTGTGTGTGTGTGTGTGTGTGTGTGTGTGTGTGTATGTATATATATATATATATATATATATATATATATATATATATATATATATATATACATATATTAGTATACCCATCTATCTACAGATATAGATATCTATCTATATTTGTAGATAGATAGATATGGGTTCAGTGTGTTTTGTCATATAGTTGGTGCATCGTTTGTTTAGGAATGAAGCTTGTTTTATCAAATCGCTGGGTCATCACATGATGCCAGCATTGCAATGGGGAATCAAAACACAGTGGAGAGTGTGATTTAACTCTTTCTCCACTGTTTTGCAGTCTCAGAGTTGGTTTGTGTAGTTAGCAGGGGGTGTTGGGGGGAGGCCTGTCCTGCTGCATAAAACATTATTTCTTTTTTTTTTTTTGATTTATTGAGCATCAAACATTTCTGGTCAATATGGTGTATGTCAATGTAGTAGATCAGTGATGTTGTGAAATATAACTATATCTAATATATATATATATATTATTTTTTTTTTTTGTAAACTAAAACTGCTAGAAAGACCCAGCCAAGCTGGAGTCTTCACTGCATTATATTTTAAACCTCCTGTAGTTGACCCCTTAAAAACAAACTTTCATGTAGCTTCTTAGTAAATGGTTTGTCTGTGTGGCCTTTTTTCCTTTTTTAGCCTATGGTTTTATATATCTGTGTGTGTGTGTGTGTGTGTGTGTGTGTGTGTGTGTGTGTGTGTGTGTGTGTGTGTGTGTGTGTGTGTGTGTATATAGATTCACTTTAGAAGCTCAAAATACTGAAATATCGAAATTCAGTATTTTGAGCCCATAAAGTAGAATCCTGACAAGAGCGAAACCCCAGAAGCATGAAATTCAAAACCTTGAATATCAGAGGTTTTCAATTTCTCAGTTCTGAGGTTTCGCTGTGTTTCTGGATTCAGGTAAGTGTGCATGTGTTAAGGGTTTTGGGTAGGGGCTGTGGTGTGTGTTAGTGTGTTTTGTTGCTGTGATGTGTGTGTGCGAGGAGAATGTAGCTTGTGTGGTGGTGTTTTGTGTGTGTTTGCATGTAGTGCAACCTTGGAGTTAGAATATATAAGTAGGTGGGGTGGGGGGCGCAGCCCCCAAATGGGGGGTACAGGGGGTCTTGCCCCCCTGCTTTCCAGTAGTAGAGAGCTTGTGTTTGTCTGTGAGGAGGATGGTGTGTGTGTGTGTGTGTGTGTGTGTGTGTGTGTGTGTGTGTGTGTGTGTGTGTGTGTAGTAAAAGCGCAAAATTCAAAATCTTCTGTGTGCGGGATTTTGAATTTTGTGGTTCTGAGTTTTTGCTGTTTTATGGTTTTGGCTTTATAACCTCGATATACTGAATTTCGATATTTCAGTATTTCGAGGATATAAAGTTAATCCATATATATATATATATATATATATATATATATATATATATATTTATTTAATTTATTGAACATTTGTTTACCGGGAAAGTCTGACTTGGAACAAAGCCAATTTTCAGTGGAGTCCTGGGAAAAAACATTCCAGATACATGTGTTTGTAAATATATATATATATATATATATATATATATATATATATATATATATATATAAATATATATATATATATATATATATATATATATATATATATATATATCTTAACCAAAGGATATTTGCAAACGTAAAATATAATGAACTATAATGAAACAGATGCTATTGTATGTTGCTTCCCCTTTATACATCTATATTTCAAACGTAAAATAAAATGAAACATTCTTCTGGCTTGTACTTAGCTATGGCTTCTCATTAATGTATATAATAGAAAACAGCATCCTTAGTACAAAAAAATTAGTATAGCCTTTAAATACTAAGTAGATGTGTATAACTGAGTTAATGTGGCATATTAATTTGAAGAGGCACAGATTACCTTACCGGAGGCTGTATAATTTCCGATGCACTGTTAAACCATCACCACATTATACCCTAATGCAACTTGATCACTGCTCCACAAATCAATGTTCAGCTTGGAAAACACATATTTATTTTGTGATTCTACAACTTTTTTGCGGGTAGATAAAGTATGCAGTTGATTCCAGCATCATCTGCTCAGCCCACTCCCTACCTGAACTTCAAAAGACCACACAGGAAGACTTTTCCTCAGTTGAAACTTGGCTTTCAGATGCACAATTAATACTTAACCCAAACAAAACAAAACTCCTCTTCTTCCAACCCACCAAACACAATCTAAACACCTACCAATTTAATATTAAAGCCAATGACAACACCATTATCTCCCAACAGACCACACCAAACTATTTGGAGTTGAAATTGACAATAACCTCAAGTTTGACATCCACATCTCATTAACCATAAAAATGGAAAACACGAAAAACTAGGAACTTTATACAGAAATAAGCAATTCCTCACCAAAACAGCCAAGATTTCAGTTGCAAATAGCCACCTTATCTCCACCCTACTCTCCACCTCTCCAATATTTGCCAACCTAAAGCAAAGTGAGTTAGGTAAACTCAAAGCTTGCTACAACAAAATAGCAAGGTTTGCCACTGATGCAAACTACCATAGCCACAACTGCACCTCACTTACTGAACTAGGCTGGCTAGAACTCCCTCACCTCCTTCAATGGTACCAACTCTCACTCGCCCACAAACTACTAAATCATCCTCTAAAAGTCCCCTCCCTCCAAAATCTACTCCAACCCTATCATACCACCAGACCACTACGCTCCAGCAACAAAAATCAATTGCAGGTAACTAGAACCAGGAACTCTGCTGGAGAAGTTCTCTTCTCCTACTCCATAGCAAAATTATGGAATACCCTTCCTCACACTAACTTCTGTGTCATCAAGTACTAACTTCAAAGCTGCTCTAAAATCTCATCTAAAAGAGCACTGGACATGCCCCTGTAACAAACCTCTCTAACATCTCTACCCCAACCTCTCTAATCCCTTTCTTCCCACCCATCTAAGTACCTCAAATTGCAGCCAAACACATTGCTTGTAAACCTATATATAAGCTGTAATCTTAGCCACTGTTATTCAAGGGTAATAGCTGCTAGCTGAGCTATTAAAATACTTGCTAGTCTTTATGACACCAGTGATATAAGTGTTGTACCATTTAATTAAATAATTTAATTTTGAACTATAACTGTTTACTACTATTGCTAAACAAAACCTACCTATACTTCTTGTAACTTGTAATTAATTGCTGTTCTTAATTGTTGTTTTTATTTTGGCGCTTTTCTCCCCGGGCCTCTGCTGAAAAAGGACCCGTGTCCAGTCGGATTTTCCCGGTCAACAAATGTAAATAAATAAATAAATGATAATAAATAAAGAGTAGCAGAGTGACATAGTAATTAATGAAGCCAGATGTGAATAAGGAATGTTTCAGCTATGATATACATTAACATGTTTTTGAAATACTACTTATCACCAATGCATATATTTGATTTTTAGGTTTAATAAGAAAATATATGATGTACAGAGACTGTGGTATTCTGGTAATAAAGTAGATATGGTAAGGTGAGGGAAAAAATGAAGGTTTAAGCATTCTAGTCTGGATATCTAAGCCCTACAAGGGAGAATATATTCGTGTAGTATTAGGAAAGGCATTCATCTACATAAAGCACACTAAAACATTCTGCAGGTGGGGAGGGGTCAGTCTTGGAGCTTTCAATATCTATGGACCCTTAGGTGTAGCTCCAGTAGAGCAGGTATAAACTATAGAGAGGGGGAACATAGATGACTATATAAAATGTGGGGGTTACATATTCCAATTTCTTGATGAGGGCAGTAATGAATTCTCAAGCTGAAAAACATAATAAATGGAGCCAGAATGTCTGTGGTTGGAGAAAAGAACAGTAGAAATGGCCGCAAGACAGTAATGAAGAAATAATTAGACAGAATTGTGAAGACAGAGAGAGTATTAGCAGTATAAAGAAGGGACAGAATGTCCTAAAAGATACTTGGAGGGCCCTGACAAAGGAGAAGAAATGTTGTAGAATGAATACAAATCAAAGGTGAGAAAACTGTAACGAGTGCTTAGGAAGGTGAACAAAATATGGCCTAAAAGTAGAGGTGATCAAGCCATGTGTTAGGAATATGGAAATATTAAGCACGTTTTGTTAAAAGTACTGGAAATTTCTGAACACTTTAGAGTCAAGTCATAACTTCTCAGTCATCATAAGAAGTCAATCATTTAAACTGCATGGAAAGCACATACTGCGATCAGGGATGCAGTGTCATCAGGGCACAGTACCTTGGTTTTCAGGTGTTATCACAAATTCAGAGGATCCTAGGGGGTCAATCAAAAGGAATTGGTTGGAAATAGTGAAGGCAAAATGGTACACAGTGTATACCTTGGCCTGGCCAAGGCATTTGACATAATTCCCCACTCAAGCATAGAAGAAAAGCTATAATAAACTGGGAACAAATCCCAGTGTCACCTGCTGAATTGCCATCTGGTTCACAGAAAGGATGCAGATAATCAAAATAGGGGACGTTACCTCCACACAGAGACCAGTTACCAGTGACGTCCCCCTGGGTTCTGTCTGGGATCTGAAGTAAATGCCACTACTGAAGGGCTCTGACTAAGTTTGCAAATTACTGCAAGTTAGGAGTAGTCATTGAATCCCCAAATGACTTAGCCATCCTGCAGGAAGGTTTGCTCCAAATAATTAACTGTTCTAAAATCATGGACTGAAGCTTACTGCATCCTTTGGGAAGTCATCTTCCCCAGGGAACTATCACATTGACACTACAACCCTAAGAGTTGACCCAGTTGTTTGGGATTTGAGAACAGTGGCCTAATGTTTGACCAACATGTGTCTATTGTTGTAAGAAAGTACTTCTATACTGCACAGCTTATAAACAAAGGGATTGTATCTAGATCTGGGAATGCCATTGTCCCCTTTTACTCTGCCCTCATTATGACAGTCATTAAATATAATGTCCCCCTTAGCATGTATCTTGCTTAGACACATGGAATAAATGGACCACCCACAGAGACACATTACTAAAATGATACAAGGCTTAAATATGTCCTACATGGACTGACTCAAAGCCCTGTCAATATACTCAGTATCCTACAGACTGCTAAGAGAAGACCTGTGTCTGGCATGCAAGGCATCCTCCAACCCATTACTGATGGACTTACTACACATCAGCAAGTTAAATAACATCAGAAATACTTGGTCTATGGATCTGAACCTCTTTTGTGGCATCAGCAGACCAGTTTGGAGGGGCAGGTATACCTCACAGAAGATACTGCTGCTGTGGAACAGACTCCCTATCCACATAAAACAAAGTACATCCCTGGCCATATTCAAGTGCAACTTAGATCTATGGATGGGAAACAGAAAATTTACCCCAGAACTACCCTCTATGCTACTAATGGACAGAAGCAGTTCGTAAATGCTTTATCCCATGCATGGGTACCCTCTAATTTGGGCAGCGTAGTGGTACAGTGGTTAATGTTGTTGCCTCACAGCAAGAGGCTCTCCATTTGATTCTCGGCTGGGGTGCCTTCTGTGTGGAGTCTGCATGGCCTCCCTGTGTAAGTGTGGGTTTCCTCCGGGTACTCCAGTTTCCTCCCACATTTCAAAGAGAAGCATGTGGAGCATTTCTCCCCAGGCCTCCTGAAAATAGGCTCTGTCCTAGTTGGACTTTCCCGGTCAAGAAATGTTAAATAAAATAAAATAAATAAAAATAAAATTATCTATTGTATGAACCCAAATATTCTCATCCCAGCTCTGCATCCAACCAGCTTTTTTAGGGGCAGCTGGCTGATGGCTGGGAAAAATGCAGGCAGTAACACACACATCCTCCAAAGCTAAGAGAACTGCAAGAACAGTTGCAGGTTCTGGAGATTCCATCTGTAACAGCTCATATTAACCTCTTTCTTTTACCAGAGACTACATTATAAGAAGGAGCAATGGCCTGAATCAAACCCTGAGCTAGATGAAGTAAACTACTCCTGCCTAAGGAAATTTGAGAAGTAGATACATGCTTAGTCTGATGTTCCTTTTTGACAAAAAGGCTGAGAACAATAGTGCTATTAATGGCAGCAGCAGCTTCCCCAGATATGGACACAACATTCTGACAAAAACAGGGAAGTCTTCCCTATTCCCTCTCCTGGGAATGATAAGAGTGGCTCTCACTTGTCCATTGAGGGGTCCTTAACAGCTGCAGAAGACATGGCTAAGTTCGATCCATAATGGCTATATTTGCTCCACCAAAGGAATCCAGAGTAAAAGTTCAGTGGCCTGAGGGCCACCAAATGGCCAGAGCAGAGTCAGCCACCTGTGGCTCAGGCAAATTGCTAGCCTGCTATAATGGCAAAGGTTGTTTGCTTAATTTTTTTCTTTTTATGGCTGGAAGAAGGACCGACTGCAGGACCAATAGATTATTCCATGATCAATATGAAAATTGTGCCTCTTTACTGGGGAAAGGAAAGCAGCAAATACTGGCACAGGCCAAAAGTCTTTAAAAGTCACTTTTTTCAAGAACAAACACAGTAAAAAAGCACTTTAAAACACTTTGCCAGCCCTACAAATTAAAACAAACACAATTTCTCTACAGAAAAAAATGGTTTACTCTTACTTTAAACAACTTTTAAACTGACAGAAAAAAAGAGCACTCCCATTTAAAAGTACAGTACAGTCTCATGACAGTCCATTATAACACAAGCTCCTAGCTTTAAGATAGCTTTCCTGAAGAGGAATATATTAATAATAAACAAAAAATATATAAATAGTTGTAGTTTTTCCCCAAAGGGAACTTATCTGCAAATACAGAGCAAAGGAACAACACAAGCTAACTGCTGATCCTTGAAAGCGTCAGATGAGTGTACTTTTTGGCGGCAGTAAAGTGAAGGGTTTGGCACCAAAACTTGTGTTTTAATCAGCTTAGCTTGAGTTGTCAGACACTGTAGCTTTGGAAACTGGCCGAATGTTATATCTTTGGCAGGATATAACCCTTATAACTTAGGCTACTGTAGCAGGGTCCAATGTGAAGAACATTTTCATCTCCATCACTACAGGCTTTCTCAGTTGCTCAACCTTAACAGTCCAGGTTTTTGTGCCATACAGAAGTACTGGTCACACCACTATTCTGCATACTTTTTCAGCCCCTTCATCATTCCTGTACCACACTTTGTATCAGTTGGCTGCAGCACCTCAGATTCTAGCTTAGACCTCATTTAGACTTCCCTTCTCCTTAATCACAACTTCCAGATACTGGAAGTTATTAACTTTTTCCACTATTTTCCCTTCTATCTCAATTTATAGTTTCTTCTGATTTCTCCCATGGTGCTTTGACCACTGTCTTGTCTGTATTCATTTTCATAGGTTCATAGGTTGGTACTAGGCTATCGGCCCTAGGGCCTATACAAGCCTAGCCATAACAATTCCCTGGCTATTTCTTCCCACACTATTTACTTCCCTGGACCCCTGTCTAGCAGGGTGTCAGAAAAATATGTATTAATGTATGTGTTTAGTGCTTATTAGAATCTAAAAGGGTTAACACATTTCATTCTATTTTATGTACAGCTTAGTTTTTTATGAAATTAAGAGATGCTTTCTGAAACTGACCTAGTATTTGCTAGCACAGCAAAATTCATGTTTATGCCTTTTGGAAATTTACTGAGAAGCAGGTGATTATCTGCTAGGTCAGGAAAATAATGAATAGAACAATACTGTTTTCTATAACGTTATTGAACTTGAACAATCAGCTCTGTTCGTGTTATGAGAACATGCACAGCTGCAGAAAAAGATAGATACAGTTGAACAAAGACTGCTTGAAGAAATGAACTATAATCTGTACTTGCTTTGTGCTTGAATTAGCCATAGTACCTTGAATGGTAACATCACATAGTGAGAAGTTGTATCTAACCGGTGGTCTCCAAGGCCATGTTGTTTTTCTTAGGAAGTTTTTCATAAACTTGATAGTGTCAGCAGAAAATCATGGACAAACAGCTGCTATGAAATAATATTGTAAGAACTTGTGATTTTTTTACATCATCTTAGTAGGCAATGTCTTGTAAGAAACGTGTAAGAATGGCTACACTTCCTGATTCTAGTCAGACAAACTCTGTATTAGCACGTTTTTGTCTCCTTGCTGCAAGAATTAAAGTGCCTTAACCTGAACCTGCCGTGTATTGATCTTTTTGAAGTTGTTTTTTCCTTTTACAGATTGGTCCTTCGGACCGGAAACTCTCACTTCACCTCAGGTCAGATGGGCCAGGTGGCATGAAACCGTATGGGGAAGAAACCACATCAGTTCTTCTGCTCTGAAAGACCTCCGACTGAATTGGCATTCAAAAGAGGCCAGCCACTGTTCTGATCTGCGACTGGAGGACAAGTTAACGTTTTTTCCTTGAACCAGACGATCAATCACAGAGGCTCAGGTAGGGAGGAATTTACCTTTTTTCTGTTTTAGATCAGGGACTTGATTTGCATTGTCTGTCAGGAGATTTGTTTGTGTACAAGTCAGGGACAGGAAGATTGCAATCTTGTCATAGATCAGGGAAACAGAATAGGTAGACAGTTATTCTAGATAAACAGTGAAAAAGAGAAATCGTGGTACCACGTAAAAATAAGAAGGGTTACGTAACATTTTAACAGTTAGAACGATATGGGAAATAAGGGCACAAAAAGATCCCAAGATCCGCCGTTAACTGAAGATGCGAAGTATATGCAATTACAGCGTGCCAACAATGTTAGGTACTCTACAAAATGGGTTAATAAATATGAATTTGATGGCAAATTATAAAAATCCTTACTTATTAAACTTGTCAAACAGCTTAAAACTGACGCAAAAGTTCAGGTAAAAAAGCAACGTCAATTAGGTATTCCTCAGGCACACAGGTAGATTGAGGAAGCAAACCGTAGGGAACAAAAGAGTAATAATTCAAAATCAATGTTTCTAGATAAAGAGGACAATAATTTGGTAATAGCATCAGCACCTCTGCCCCCTCAGCTTCCCTTACCAGAATATGAAGCGAGTGGACAAGCTGGTCCACTTCCGCTATACCCGGCTGTCGCTGCGAAGCCAAGACCGTTTGTCAGAGATCCCGTCGAGACTAGGTCTCGAACATGTAACTTAAGAGGGGATATTGAGTTATATCAAATGAACAAAAATTCACGAGCTATGAGTGAAGAAGAGATATGTCCACTCAAAGAAGTACCAAATCCTCAGGCAGGACAGGAAGGGCAGGATCCAACTCTCCTGGTATATAGACCATGGACACCGGAAGACATCCGGAAAGCTACAGAGGGAATTCCCCATCCAAAAGTTAATTTTAGAAAATTCTTAGAAGACTTACAGGGCATGAGGTTAAATTATCATTTAAATGGAGAAGAAGTAGAAAAAGTAGTTAGACAAATCGTAGGTCCAGATTGGCACATGATCAGTGGCAACTGGAATCCCTGTGACGCAGAACACAAGCCACTCCCACATAACAACGCAGAGCTGGATAACAGAGTAAAAGGTCTTACAGACCGAATCTCTGAGAAATGGAAGCCTAGGGCAGACTGGACTTGCATTAATCAATGCATCCAACAAGAAGGTGAAACTGTTGATAGATATTATGCTAGATTATTAGAGTGTTTTAATAACCATTGTGGAATGCAGGTACCTGAAGACCAAACGCATGATTCTCCGTATGAGCAGCAGCTAAAGAATGCATTTTTAAAAGGCAGTATTTTGCCTATAAGCAGCTTTATTACAAAGCACATGGTAGACCATCGTACAAGTAGATTACAGTCACTACTTGAATATGCTAGACATGCCAAAAGGCATTTTAACAGTAAAAAGAAAAAGAAAGCCCAAGTATTTTCTGTAGAAGATGGAACAGAAGTTTATGTAGTACAGTCCGGGGAAAAAGGGCAAGAAAAATGCCCAGGGAAACAAACAATCTGATAAGTGATCAGAGGAGTTTGAAGAGAGAAAGAAAAGGGGTGAATGTTTTAAGTGCGGAAAAAAGGGACATTTAGCAAGGGACTGCAAGCAAAACAAGAAGGTAGCCATGGAAGATAAGGAGGGTGAGGACTGACTATATGATAGTCAAGAATCACTAGAAGGGAATAACCAAGAAAAGACAAATGCAAGTGTGATAGAGGGAGTAGAGGATGTGACAGAAGAAATAGAGGAAGTGCAAGAAATTGCAGATAGTGAAGAAAGTGAAATTTTAGACTTAGCATTATTGAGCCTAGAGCTCTACTTAGCAGATACAAAACCGGAAGTTACACTTCTGGTAGAGGGGAGGGAAGTTACATTTCTGTGTGACTCAGGGGCATCACGGACCCTGATACATCCTTCCAAACTACCAGAAAATTCAGAATCACTCGATTACATATTAGTGGAAGCAGCTAATGGACAGCTAATGGAGAGCCACTCTCCCATAACGTAGCAATAACTGACCCCGTTTCAGGGATGACCCAGAAAAGCAAAATTGTTGTTTCTGCAAAATGCCCAGTAAACCTTTTGGGCAGAGATCTTATGCAGATGTTTGGCATAGCAGTAGTTCCAACTATGCAGGGTATGGAAGCACAGTGACAAATGGATACTTTTGTAGTGCGACCGGAGGGCGAAACATTTTATTGGTACAGCCAGGACTTGGTCACAACTGGTCCAGGGGCAATAACCGAAGAGCTGATGAACGTAGCCATCAGTAAGTTCCCCTCCTTTGACACTGATAAACAGCATTTGGTGCACTATACTCTGTATTATTGTAGCACACCAGGACCTGATAAGGAATATGAGCAAGAACTGTTTAGAAACCATGCAAACAGATTAGTATTGCATAATCTGTACTGGGACATAGAAGGGAACAGTGTAGTTAGCTGTTCATTGCCCCAGGAATTCTTTGCACTTTATAAATCTAATCGATTACCACATGTTAGTTTGACTAAGGACAAGAATGTAAAATGGGCAGATCTAGGAGAAAAAGTCACAAAGTGGGAAAAACAGACGGAGTTAGAACTGTCAGAACAGGGAGTACAGAAGCAGAAGTTAAATTGGATAACACAGACACACCCAGCTGTACACTTGCAGTCTAGCAAGGACAGCTGATTAGCACTCTTACTAGAAGAGGAAGAAAATGCCTTACGGAGCATACCAGAAACTCTCTGGTCAACAGGGAAATCAGATGTAGGACTCATTCGTACAGCAGGACCAGTTACTATCATGCCAAAATCAGCATTTAGACCACAGAAGAGACAGTATCCCTTAAGGAAAGATGCAGAAGTAGGAATCAAACCTATAATAGCAGCTTTACTTAAGGAAGGAGCACTGGTAGAATCTCCCGATTCACCATGTAACACACCCTTATTTCCTGTCAGGAAAGCAAATGGAGAATGGCGTATGGTCCAAGATTTACAAGCTGTAAATAACGCAGTAATACCTAGAGCACCTACGGTGCCAGATTCACACACCCTATTGAATAATTTGAAGCCTCAACAGAAGTATTTTTCTGTGGTAGATATTAGCAATGCGTTCTTTTCGATACCGATACACCCTGACAGCCAGCATTGGTTTGCATTCACATTTCAGGGGAAAAGGTATACATACACGCGACTACCACAGGGATATTGTGAAAGTCCAACAATATTCTCACAAGAGATGGCAAGCAACATGGCGGGATTTACTCCACCAAGAGGCAGTCAGATTTTACTTTATGTAGACGACATCCTGCAGGCAGCCTCCACCCAGCAAGAATGCAGAGAAGATACCATAGCATTATTACATTTTTTAGCCATTCAAGGACATAAAGTAAACAAGAACAAGTTGCAGCTTTGGAAAAAGGTTAAATACCTTGGATATGTAATATCCAAAGAAGGCAGAACATTAGATGAAGATAGGAAAATAGCAATTTACAAGCACCCAAACCGACTACCAAGAAGGAAATGATGTCCTTCCTGGGAACGACTAATTTTTGTCGGAGTTGGATTCCAAACTATGCCTTGGAGTCTGCTCCACTGACTAACTTGATATACAAGAAGCCTATGGCAGCACAAGATTTAATACAATGGACACCAGAAGCAGAATCAGCTTTCTGCAAACTGAAACAATTGATAGCATCCTCATTAGTTTTAGGATTACCAAACTATCATAAACGCTTTTTCCAAACTGTAGATTGTAAACAAGGTTATATGACATCAGTGTTAACACAGCAACATGGGGACAAACAACGCCCCAATAGCTTACTATTCATCACAGCTGGACCCAGTGGCGCGATCCCTGCCCCACTGTGTACAAGCAGTAGTCGCAGCTGCAATGGCAGTGCAGGCTTCAGCCTCAGTAGTGTTGTTAGACCCTCTCACATTGAGAGTGCCCCATGCAGTCGCGATTATTTTACTGCAAGAAAAAGTAGCATATCTTTCTCCTGCTAGACATCTTTCTTGTATGACTATACTGTTGAGCCAACCTCATATGACAATTGAATGATGTACAACTTTGAATACATCTACCGTGCTCCCAACCCCTGCGGACAGCACACCACACAGCTGCCTGCAGGAGATTGAGCAAAAGACACTGCCTAGAAAATATCTAATGGATGTTCCCTTGGATGATGCTGAGGTGACATATTACGTGGATGGCTCATGCGGAAGGGGTCCTACAGGGCAGAACCTAGTAGGGTATGCAGTAGTTTCTGATACTAAGATTTTAGAAGCAAAGTCTTTACCACACAACTTATCTGCACAAGCAGCAGAATTGATTGCCTTGACAAGGGCATGTACCTTGGCAAAGGGTAAATGTGTAAACATTTTTACTGATAGCCAGTACGCTTTTTCTACTGTACATGTTTTTGCACAACAGTGGAAGAATAGAGGAATGATAACATCTACTGGCAAACCGATTAATCATGCGCAGTTTATTTTAGATTTGTTAGAATCTATTCAGTTACCTCAGAAAGTAGCTATTTGTAAATGCGTAGCTCATACCAAGCAACAGGATAGGATTTCAAAAGGTAATGCGAGAGCTGATACAGCTGCAAAGCAGGCAGCTTCAGCTTCAAAAATATTTCTTTTGAGTGAGGAATTACAACCTTCTGAGATTTTAGATTTAGAAATGTTGAAAACAATGCGGACACTTACTACGAAAGTAGAAAAACAGAAATGGATAAAACGAGGAGCAATTCTTGAAAAAGGGTTGTACATCTCCAAAGAAGGAAAACCGATTTTGCCATCTAATTTGTTTAGATATGCAGCTTTGTTGAGCCATGGGCAGTGCCATTTCTCAACAGGAGGGATGGTACAGTTAGTGAATCGAGTGTTCACAACATATGGATTTATAAACTACACTAAAAATTTTTGTGCGGCATGTCATGTTTGTAATAAGCATCATGTACAAGGGGCACTGAAGCCTAAGCAAGGGAGTTTCCCTGCACCACCGTACCCGTTCCATACTATCTGTATGGATTTCATGGAACTGAACAAATGCGAAAATAAGAAGTATTGTCTTGTCATTATAGATATGTTTTCCAAATGAGTGGAAGCTTTTCCGACCAAAAATCCAGATGCAGCTACTGTTGCAAAAATTCTTGTTAGGGAAATTATTCCTAGATTTGGCATACCGGAAAAGATCTACAGTGACAATGGCACACACTTTGTAAATCAAACTATACAACATTTGAGCCGATATTTTGGAATTTCTCTGAAAAACCATTGTGCATATCATCCACAATCTGCAGGACTAGTAGAGAGGCATAATGGGGTTTTAAAAAGTAAACTTAGGAAGTTAATTAATGAGACACAAAAAAATTGGGTGTACTGCCTGCCTCTGGCACTGTTGAGCATGAGAACTGTTCCAAATGCAAAGGGGTTAACTCCTTTTGAAAAATTATTTGGGAGGGCATATTATATACCTCAGTGGAAACCTCTCATGCCTGCAGACCAGGAGGCCGACAGTTCACTCGCAGAATATATGAGACAACTTCTAAGTAATAAACAACTTTTGCAGTTAAATTCTGTTTCAGATAAAGAACAAACCAGACCATCGGAAGCAGCAGTAGTCCCAGGCACGTGGGTCTGGGTGAAGACCATTAAGAAGAAGAATTGGACATCACCGAAGTGGGAAGGGCCATACCAAGTGCTACTATCAACACCCACTGCAGTCAAGATCGCAAAGCGTGCGTCCTGGATTCATCTGACACACTGTAAACTGGTTAAAAACTTTGAACTGGACAAAAAACTTGTTACTGTTACACAACAAGAACAAAATGACCAGATATGGAGCAAATGGGAATGCAGAACAACCTCAGAAGTATTGCATGATCATTTTGTTAACTATATTGATAACAATAATCTTTTTGCTGTGGCCTTTCCTTTTTCCAGCCACACGAGCTGAACTGAATAAACGTGATGCGTTACTCATAGACTGGCATCCAAACTTTAACACTTAACAAGCGATCAAACATGTGTATGCTGAGACTTTCAATGTTTCAAATTGTTGGGTTTGTACAGCTATACCAACAGCATACGGGGGATTATTAATGCCTGCTGTCCCCCTAAGGGACAATGAGACCTGGGAAAATTTGATTTTTGATACTACGACTGTAAAATCACAAGACAAAATAGCATTGTACCTGCCTGTTACACAAAAGGGAATTGTGTGTTTTTACAAAAATGATACTGTTCAGGTGGGTTGGAGCAATTGTAATGTGACTGTTCCTTACAAATGTTATACCAAAGCTAATAATGCAGGTTCTATTTGTGATACAAACTATGACTCATTTCTTGAATCAATGCACAAAACAGTTAGTGAAGTACAACATAATCCTGTTCTTTTTAAGCAACTATCTATCATTGATAGAAAAATGTTTCATGCAGGGCAAGTATATATTAATACTAAAGTAGAGGATTGTTATTTTGTGTGTGGGGAAAAAAGCATACAAATGGTTACCTGAGAATTGGTCCGGCAGTTGTTTTTTGGGTTATCTGGTTCAGGCCATTCGACACACTGCAGTTTTGCCTCAAGGAAGAATTCGAAATGTCAGAGAGGTCACCAAGAAACCTGGAAATTCAATCAAGAAACCTGAGAATCCAGTGGGATGAATCGAAGCAGGCTGGAGAAACCATAACTCCGTAAAAAACAAAGATAAACTAACACACATGGACTTGAGTGACACTATTATATCATGGGCAGGTATAGCTCCTGCATATGGCGCAGTAAAATCGATTTGGGAGCTGAGAAAACTGTCCAAACTTCTCGAAGTAATGAGCAATGCAACTTTTTCTGCTCTCGAATTAGTAACTGATGAACTGAACGCTATGAGAACTGTGGTGCTTCAAAACCGCATGGCTCTCGACTTCACCCTAGCGGCGAAAGGCAGTACTTGCGCTTTAATAAAAGAGGAGTGCTGTTCGTATATTCCTGACAACCAGCATGAGATAGACAACCACCTTGAGGTAATTCAGCAAGTGTCGGCCATGACCAAACCAGGGCCAAACCCACTGACGGATTTTTTCCAGAATTTGTTTGGGGGGTGGGGTACCATCCTAATGAACATCCTGATTGCCATTTGTGTGGGATTACTCCTATTAGGAGTGTGTGTTTGTTGTGGTATTCCCTGCATGAAAAGATTAATTAAAGATTTTATAGATATGTCAGTTTCTGAGACTTTGTATCAAAGTACCGAATTTGAAGAACTGTTGGAAAATGAAACACTTTCATAAGTTTAAACTGAATGACTCTCTTAACTGCAAATTCTGAATGGGAGAGGTTAGGAGAAGAAGCAAACTGTTTATGCTTTTGAAAATAGAATAAAAAGTATTAACAGGGGGGAAATGTCAGAAAAATATGTATTAATGTATGTGTTTAGTGCTTATTAGAAGCTAAAAGGGTTAACACATTTCATTCTATTTTATGTACAGCTTAGTTTTGTATGAAACTAAGAGATGCTTTCTGAAACTGCAAGATGCTCTCTGACCTAGTATTTGCTAGCAGAGCAAAATTCATGTTTATGCCTTTTGGAAATTTACTGAGAAGCAGGTGATTATCTGCTAGGTCAGGAAAATAATGAATAGAACAATACTGTTTTCTATAACGTTATTGAACTTGAACAATCAGCTCTGTTCATGTTATGAGAACATGCACAGCTGCAGAAAAAGATAGATACAGTTGAACAAAGACTGCTTGAAGAAATGAACTATAATCTGTACTTGCTTTGTGCTCGAATTAGCCATAGTACCTTGAATGGTAACATCACATAGTGAGAAGTTGTATCTAACCGGTGGTCTCCAAGGCCATGTTGTTTTTATTAGGAAGTTTTTCATAAACTTGATAGTGTCAGCAGAAAATCATGGACAAACAACTGCTATGAAATAATATTGTAAGAACGTGTGATTTGTTACGTCAGCTTAGTAGGCAATGTCTTGTAAGAAATGTATAAAAATGGCTACACTTCCTGATTCTAGTCAGACAAACTCTGTATTAGCATGTTTTTGTCTCCTTGCTGCAAGAATTAAAGTGCCTTAACCTGAACCTGCCGTGTATTGATCTTTTTGAAGTTGTTTTTTCCTTTGACAGATGGCGACTGACGTGATCCCCGGGGTGAATTTCCTTTCTCCCATCCAATCATCAAGGCTCCTTTTGAAGATGGCCAAAGAGGCACTCTGCTTGATATGTATGGGCAGTCTATTCCAGAGTCTGGGGAGTCTCTGGGTCAGGAAGCTATCTCTCTAGCATGTTTTGTTTATTGGGATGACAAGGTTTAGATCCCTGGAGTGTGTGGCTCTGAGGGATTGGGATTTCTTTAAGTGTAGCATGTCCAGCAGCTCTGGGTTTGACATGGCCTTGTACATTAAGCAGAGATCGCCTTGGAGTAGACGATATGCAACAGAGTATAGCTGGAGTTTTTTAAGGTGGTCAGCATAGGGCATCTGCTTTAGGCCTATGATTCTTTTAGTGAGGTATTTTTGCAGCCTTTCCAGCTGTTGCAGATGTCTTGAGAGGTACATACCAAATGGGGCATTGTATTCTATAATGGGTCTAATGAGGAATGAGTACAGTGGGACAATGACCTCCTTTTTTCTGGATGAAAAGCCCTTAGTGATGAGGTGTGCCACATAGGATTTCCTGACTGTTGTGGCAATGTGGTTATTGAAGGTGAGACCACTGTCCACATGTGTCCCTAAGTCTCTTATCACACTCTTGGTGTTTAGTGTACTGCTACCTATGTAGTAATTCACAGGTACATGTTTTTTCCCAAAGGGGATAACTATACATTTCTTGGCATTGAGCTTGAGCCCATGGCTCTGGCACCAAGCATCTGTTTCTGTAAGGCCCTTTTGTAGAGTATTGACATCATTTGGGAATTCAATAATGGCTCCCAGTTTGCAGTCATCTGCGAACTTTGTTAGCCAGAGTCCCTTAGTGTTGGCCTGTACTTCAGAGAAGTAGATGTCAAACAAGAGAGGTCCCAGGACTGAACCCTGGGGTACTCCACTTGTCACTTGTCTGGAGCTGGATTTGGAGTCAGCTACTTTTACAGTGTGGGTTCTGTCAGTAAGCCAGTTGGCAATCCATCGAGTGATGTAGGGATTAATGCCCAGCTTAGTAAGTTTATCTATGATTCCAGAGTGGGGGATGGTGTCAAAGGCCTTGGTGAGGTCCAGATAGGCTGTGTGGACTGTCTTACCCTCATCCACGGCTCTGGAGACTGATTCGAAGAAGTCAGTCAGGTTCAGGAGACAAGATCGGTCCTTCACGAACCCAAACTGGGTGGGGTCCAGTGTTTTAAGGTCGCCAATGTCTTTGTTTATAATTTCCATCATAATACATTCCATGGCCTTGAAGATCAGGCTCATCAGACTGATGGGGTGGTAGTTCCCGGGATCCAAGATGGATCCCCCCTTGTGGAGTGGGATAACTGTAGCTGTGCGCCACTCAGTGGGCATGAAGCCTGAAGTGAGGGTATGATTAAACATGACACTTAGGTGAGGTGCCAGTTCATTTTGTAGTTCATGTAGTACACAGCCTGGGATGTCATCTGGTCCCATGGATGCTGTATTCTTAGCTTTGGAGAGTGCGTTTGTTACCTGTGTGGCCATTATTACCAGAATTTGGCAATCTTACGGTATTGAAATAGGCCATTTAGGGGGTGAGAGGGGGGTGAAGTTGTCATTGAATCAATCTGCCAGGATATTGGCAATATCCTTGGGATCAGTATATTTAATGCCATTCTGTTGAAGCTCAGAGCAGATCTGAGCATTTCCATTTAGATTCTTGACATAGTTATAGATTGCCTTGTGGTTGTCTTTGGAATCTTTGGCAAAGGTACTTCTAGTTTTACATTTCAGTCACTTTCAATTTGCTAAAGTTCCTGTATTGTCTACATACAGATCTTTTATTGACCTGCCCTCTTCATCCTGAAGCTGCTGTAGTCTATCACTATGACGAACAGGTATGGGTTCAGAACTGACATTCTCAGCAGATACCCCAGTATGAGTCTGAACACAGTTTGTACCTGTAGAAAACAAACTATTGAAAATAAAAAACTATGATAATTAAAATATATGTATTCTGTTATCATTGAATGAACAGTGAAACTGTACTACCATGCACTTTATTTATTCTATTCTGTTTATACATGTAACAAAGGACAGAAAACAGATCCATTATACCCTTTCAGTCATGAATTGAGGCCAAATATTTAAAAACCATACATTTACAATTATTACAAACAAGGACTCTATACAAGATACTGACATGTCTAAGAATGTCAAAATAAAGTGAAATTATCACAGTGTATGAGGCCGTATTAACAAGGAACTAGAATTTTCATTTGGGCTCCCTCAGTGAATAACATAGAAAGGTAAGGTTCAACTTGGGCAGCATATGTTTAGCAGTGGAATAAGAAATAATTTTCAATTAGTGATGAAGAAACAAAGTTTAAAAGTACAGCAGATAATGGGAGAAAAGAGTTTGCAATGTTTGTGGCAAAGAATGAAGAATGCTCCAAATGAACATATTAAATATAGGAAAAGTATAGGTTAAAGTGTTCAAAAAGGAGATGGAGGAATGAAGAGTTCTTGTTTGCTGAGTATACACACGCACACACACACACACACACACACACACACACACACACACACACACACGCATGCGCGCACACACAAATACTCTAGATAGACATATATACATATATGCATATATGTTTCATTAATTCCATCTTCATTGTAATTGTTGCTGCCTTAATTTTAATTAAACATCCAGTAATGTGCAGGCATCCCTTGCACTAGTAAATGAAAATTTTCAACAAAGGGCAGCAACTTTCAACAGAAAAGGCAGAAAAAAATGCCCTTTTAGTGGAACCTAAGGCCAGAAATCTAATACTCACAGTTTTAGCCAATCATCCAGAGTAATTTAGGGTATAAATAAGCAAACCACTGAGATATCTTCAATCTGTCTAATGCTTACAAAGAAAGTCTTAAATTTAGTTCAGAGCTTCTGCAAAACTCACAAGGAACTATTCCAGAAACAGCCATTTAAAATCCCAAATATTCTGATTTTTTCCAACAACTGCATTTCACAGCGTAAAGTGAAGATCCCAGAATAATGTCACATCTTATGGCATCTTTGCAGCATAACACTGCTCTGAAAGTGAAAATTTGTAAAACTAGAATGTATCTGAACTGCATTTACTCACGAGTGTAAAAATTAAAGAATGAATAAGCTGTTCTTTGGTTGGGGGTTGGCATAATGGTTCAGGTATTTACTTCACAGGTACAAGATACACGGTTTGATTCCCAACTTGAGAACCATGGCTAGGCTTATAAGATCCCCATGGTGTTGATAGACTATTAATTACCTATGTAAACACACAAACACCTCTAAAACATTGAGATGTCATACTGTTTCCTTTTATCACAAAGTGAACTTTAGAAATGAAATATAGGAGTAAAATATATGCAGTTTATAATTAGGCACTATTTAAAACATCAAGGAAGAACTCCCTACAGTTCATTAACGTAGAGAGACCCCTCTACATTACAGGCACTACTAACTTTTAGTACCTCCTGAACATTGTAGAACATTTTTTCTACTAAATCTTAGGCAAGGTAATTGTCTGTCACAGTACTTTTGGGTCTATATTACAACCGCGAAAGTCCTAGTCAGCGAATACAGAATCATGGACACATATTACCCGAACCGCGAATACACCGAATGCCCTAAACCACGAAATTCAAAATCTCGAACCGTCATAGTCGTCCAACCCAACTGCGCACTACATACTACCTACCCAAACAAAATAAATAAACCACATGCATACACTAACCAAAACCTTACTTCTAACCCTACACTAAACCTTACATACATTACTATCTATGCACTTACCTTAACCTGCACCCTAACCCGAAGGTCTGTAACTATCGCACACTTACCTTACGGAGCTATACCGCAGAAGGGTCAACCACGACAATTCGATATTTCAGATTTCGCGCTTCAAGATGATCGGTGTTTTCACGGTTCGACGTATATGTGTCAATGTTTCCGTATTTGGGTAAGTGGACCTTCACGATTTCAGTAGGGAACCATACTTTCTAATATAAGCAAGGAAAACTAACATATTAAGTGAATGGGTAGCCAGTTACATCAGACTTGAAGCCTTTCAAGTGACTTTCTTTACACAGATATTGAAGGTGGTACTTGCAGAAAATCTGTTTGAAAATTAAATATTGTGTGTCATAGGAACAGCTTAAGAGGATTTGAGATCTTGTTAAATTTGTATCAGGATTTAAAGACATCCTCTGAGAAAATGAGATGTGAAAACAGTGACGAACACCATTAAAAGATATTGCAAGTTTATACCATTTGTTGAAGAATACCAGTTGTAGAAAACTAGTTTGCATGTTCAACTTCTGATATGATTAGCCCTTTGTCATGGGTACTGTGAACTTTGTATCTAGGCTAAAGAACACAAAACAATTTCAATTAATTGGTTCATTTAAAAAGTATACAATTGTTGATTCAGTTAAGTATTACAAGCAATTAATTTTGTGGGGATGAACCTCCCTCCAATCCCCCATGAAGCAGGTGGCACCTGTGCATCTATAAGAGTATAACTATCCAAATCTTTGGATATTTAGTATGAGCCAGGAAAGCCGGTGTTTTCCTGTACAATGAAAATTAGTTTCATCTCATGATAACTCCCATAATAACCTTTGCATTTGAAAGAGTGTACTTTACATTTTCTGCTGAGCTTCACTTTTTGCATTCTAAAACTGTACTAATTTGACAGATACAGTAGCAAATCCATAGGATCACATTTTTACAAGTTTGATTGTCAAGCTTATGATCTGCTATAAGTTTGATTTCTGTACCTCCTTTCTGTTATCTTCTGTTTTCCATGGATGAATGAAAACTATTTTTGAAGAAAGTTGTTCACTGTAAGGGAAAGTTTATTTCCACGGTCGTGAAATGTGTTTCACAATAAAGTTAGCATGTTTTTTTTTCTGTTAATGATGTTTAGTTTATGTATTTGTTTCCCCAGTTTGGTGTTTGAATCCCCAGACATCACTTTATAGACAAGGTCGAAACTACTTCTAAGAAAGTTATAAGAAACAAAACATAATGGTACTTACTGAAAAAAATTTTAGTAGTTATGTTCTAAAGTTTTACAGCCATGAGAATTTTATATTAGGAAATTGTACTATTTTAGTTGTTTTAGCTGACTTGCTTGAAAGCTGCAGAATATGCCACTGTATTCCATAATAGGGGGGATGAGAAACCAAACCCCGTGCTCTGCAGAGTAAAAATCGGAGCACAAGTACTCAAATGAAGAAGGCAGCATCCTTAGATAGTACCAGCAAACCAATAATAAAAATGAGGCTCATGGGAGAATAAAATAGAATGTAAAGAGTTGCTATGGCAACTAAAGTTGAATGTCACAGACCCACTGGGGATAAATGATTATATCTCCTTATTGCCAGTTCTAAAGCACACAGCAGAGATGTTATAAGTTATTAGTTACTTGCATAAAGATTTTTTTAAGTTCTTTAACTGTTTGCCCACAAGAGATGAGTTATTTCATTCATTTTTACTTAAAGTGTATTTATTGCTCATTTTGCTTTTATGTGAGAAGGAAGATAGTTTTAATTAATGCCTTGTGTTTAACAAGTGTTTGTTTATTATTAGTTTTCAAAGATCACATGATTTTTTGCATGAGTTTTAAATTTGTCTGGTATGGATGTTTCAATTGGTTCTATGGATGTCCATACAAATTAATTGGATGAAAGCTTTTCCTTACCGCTCCATTTTAACTTTGTTTTTGCTATATGCTGCACTTTCAGCTTTGTTTTTGTTAATAAATCATTTTCTGCTGGTGGTATCCAAGGAAGCTGCCTACTTCATTTGAGTACTTTTGCTCCAATTTCCGCTCTGGAGTGCATGAAGTTTGGTTTCTCAGTTACTGTTGCGTACATGCTGGCTGGGAGTTTTGGTTTTGTTAATTGGGTGGATTATATAGGGGTACAACATTCTCTCCAAAATGAACTAGATTGGCTGCAGAATGTTTTTCTAACAAGCAGCATTTGTTAAAATGCCATGTGGTGATTCTATATCATCTAAACCAAGATAATACTGTATAAGTAATACAAAGGCTTTAAAGAAGCACAGTTATTTGGAAAATATCCCAATGAAACATATAACTTACAGTTAATGCATCCAATAATCACATTTTTTGTACTTGTCATTTTTAAGTAATTACTCTTATCAAAGAACAGTCATAATAAAAAATGAGAAATATACTTAATAAATGACAGTAAGCAAGAATCTCGTTCATAAGAGGCAGACAGCACATAATCATGAAGAGAACTACTGTGCTCTTTTGTAAAGCTCAGTTATGATTCTTACCCACAGCAGCACTACTGCAGTATAAAAACAACAAGAGGAGCTGGTGAAAAATGAGAGGTTAGCTACACAGCATAGTCTGTGCACTAGAATCAGGCTAAAGAAATAAAAAAAAAGGAAGGAGATGTGTCAGAAGAAGAGTTGCAGACACATAGGATGACTGATATGAAAGCAGACAGCTGTGCTATTCGCCACATTTCTGCAGTAAAAGCAAAATAGCACCTTTTGAACACCAAACACTGATTCTGAGTTGAAGAAATCTGTTGTCTCAATTCACACTTCCCTAGAAGATGTAATGGGTCTGAGAAACTGTTAAATCATTTTGTGAATGGTGTTTTGCTTCTAGTATAAGCTAAATAAAGTCTCCTCTCTCATAGGTTCATAGGTTCATAGGTTGGTACTAGGCTATCTGCCCAAAGGCATTTATAAGCTTAGCCAGAATGTGTTGGCTTTTGCCGCCCCCTTAGATCAGTTCCCTGTGTCTCTGTCCAGCAGAGCCACTGAAGTGATCCCCGAGGTAAACTTTCTGTTTCCTATCCACTCATCAAGATTTCTTTTGAAGAGTGTTAGCAAGGAGCTCTGCCTAATGTAGATTGGGATCTTGTTCCAAAGCATGGGAAGTCTCTGGGACAAGAATCTATCCCTCCAGCATGTCCTATTTATTGTTGTGGTGAGGTTTAGATCCCTAGAGCGTGTGGCTCTCTGGGATAAGGTTTTCTTTAAGTGGAGCATGTCCATCAATTCTGGGTTGGACATGGCCTTGTATGTCAGGCAGAGATCACCTCTGAGTAGGCGGTATGCAACTGAGTACAGCTGTAATTTCTTCAGTCGAGCTGCATAGGGCATCTGTTTGAGGCCAGTGATCCTCTTGGTGAGGTACTTCTGTGATCTTTCCAGCTGTTGCAGGTGTCTTGTAAGGTACATCCCAAATGGAGCGTTGTACCCTATGATGGGCCTGATGAGTGATGAGTAGAGGGGCACAATGACCTCTTTTGATCTGGATGCAAACCCTTTTGTGATTAGGTGGGCCACATAGAAGGATTTTCTAACCACTTTGGCAATGTGATTATCAAAGGTGAGATTACTATCTACTTGGGTCCCCGGATCCCTTATTACGTCTTCCATATTTAGGGGACTACCACCTATGTGGTAGTTTGTGGGTACTTTGTTTTTTCCAAAGGGGATGACAAAGCACTTTTTGGCATTTAGCTTGAGGCCATGATTTTGACACCAGGCATCTGTCTCAGTGAGACCCTTTTGGAGGATGTCTGTGTCAGCTGGAGAGTCAATTATAGCCCCTAGTTTGCAGTTGTCTGCCAACTTGGTCAGCCAGAGTCCTCCTGTGCTTGCCTGTAACCTCTGTGAAGTATATGCCGAACAGGAGGGCTCCTAGGACTGAGCCCTGGGGAACTCCACTTGTAACCAATTTAGAGTCGGACCTTGCTCCCGCAACTCTAACCATGTGGGTTCTGTCTGTGAGCCAGTTAGCAACCCATCTTGTGATGTAGGGGTTTATGTTCAGGCTGGCGAGCTTGTCTATAATACCAGAATAGGGAATGGTGTTGAAGGCCTTTGCGAGGTCTAGGTAGGCTGTGTGTACCACCTTTCCCTCATCTATAGCCTTGGTAACTGTCTCAAAGAAGTCTACCAGGTTTAGGAGGCATGATCTGCCCTTAACAAAGCTGAACTGGGTTGGGTCCAGTGTTTGGAGGTTTTCAATGTCTCTGTTAATGAGTTCCATGATGATGCGCTCCTTAGCCTTGAAGACCAAGCTAGTCAGGCTTATAGGGCGATAGTTCCTGGGGTCTGTTGTGGCTTCACCTTTATGGAGTGGAATAACCGCTGCTGTGCACCACTCTATGGGTACATAGCCTGTGGAGAGGCTGAGTTTGAACAGTGTGTTTAGGTGAGGGGTTAGTTCATCTTTGAGCTCATGTAGGACGCAGCCTGGGACACCGTCCGGTCCCATTGATGCTGTGTTTTTGGCTTTGGAGAGGGCTGTTTTAACCTGAGTGTCTGTGATTTCAGGGACTCTACATTCTTCTGGTATGGTTATGGGTCCTCTTGGGGGTGAGAGGGGGGTGAAGTTTGCACTGAACCTGTCTGCCAGGATGTTGGCGATATTGGTCGGTTCAGTGTATTTTGTGCCATTCTGCACTAACTCTGAGCAGATCTGAGCATTGCCACTTAGATTCTTGACATAACTAAAGAATGCCTTGTGGTTATCTTTGGAGTCCTTGGCAATTTTTCTTTCAAAGCTCGCCTTGGATGATTTTATGAGGGATCATAGTTTCGTGCTGATACTGATCAGGGATGTTTTCCCTTCTTGGGATTTTACTCTTTTCTGTACTAGTTTCCTCCTATTGTATAGCTTGTTTATGGCAGGAGTCCACCAGACTGGTTTCCTTTTCTTGGAGGAGTGAGTCTTGATTTTGCTTGGGATGGCATGATCCATGCATTCTTGTAGGTGCCCATAGAATGCATTAGTAAAGAATTTTGCAGCTTGGACAGCATTATCCTTCAGCATGGGGGCTTTGAAACTTTCCACCTCGGTCTTAAGTAAAGTGAAGTTTGCTTTTGAAAAAATTTTCATGGTGGTGTTCTTGTCTAGGGGAGGGGGCGGAATGTGGATATCCAAAGTGATTTGTTTATGGTTAGATCTAACCAGCAAGGAGTTGACCTCTGGTGGGGAACACCGGTCGCCCATGTTGGTGATGACCAGGTCCAATATGTTGTCACCTCTGGTGGGAGTGTTGACCAGCTGAACCAGGGCATTTGAGTTTATAAATTCTAGGAAATGTTGGGCAAGGGAGTTATTACTTGAGTAGTTCTCCCAGTTAATGTTTGGATAATTGAAATCACCCAATATTAGGGTGTTTGGTAGGACCTTTATGTTTCCCAGTGTTTCCAGGAATGCGGAATGGGGGTCCTGGGACATGGTGGGTGATCTGTAGCAAGCTACAGTTTGAATTGCAGTTTTGCCCATTGTTAGTTGCACGTGGATGATCTCTGAAGCATCGTGCTGTGCCACTAACCTGGAGGTGTGGGTATCCTTGATGAATATGGATACGCCCCCACCTTTTGTATTTCAGTTTGGGTTCTGTGGCCAAAATGTATGGTATGAGTTGTAGCCTGGTAGTGCTGGGGTCTCTCTGGAGCCTTAAACCAGGTTTCTGTTACTGCACATATATCGATTTTCTCCATTCTGAGGCATGCCTCGAGTGTGTGTATTTTGAGGTTCAGACTTCTGGCATTGAGTAGCACTACCCTCAGTTTTTTGTTACTTGTGCTATTTACGGTAGTAGGTTTGTCTTTTGAGCCTTGCCTAAAAAAGGCACTATGCGGGTGGCAAGAGCCTTGGCCAGTATCCGAAAGCCTAAGGGTGACAGGTGCAAGCCATCTCTAGTGAAGCAGCATGGCTTGTCGAGCATGTCATCCCAGGCGGACAGACACTGGATCCCCTTTGAATGACACCAGAAACTTAGCCAATTGTTGAAATTGAGAATTTTTTCTTTAAACCATAGTATCATTCTTAGTGAGGGCAGGATGCTACTCAGAGTCAGGGTCATACCGGCCTGGGCTATGTGATCAGAGAGCTCTTCCATGTCTCTTTTCATGTAGTCCAGAGAGGTACGGCTCAGGTCATTCACACCAACATGGACAATGACATAGTCATATTTGTACTTCTTCTGTAGTAACTTGAGTGCTTGTGTTATGTGGTGGATCCTGGCGCCTGACAGGCAGCTAACACTAACCTCCCTATTCAGCCTAGTGAGTGGGACATCAGTGTGCCTGACTATAGAGTCACCTATTACTAGTATGTTGGGTATGTTATTTTGCCTTAAGGGCTGTGATTGCATGGCACACTGGTTTTGTGAGGTATGTGTTTCATGGTTTGTGTTGGGGGTGTGGAGGTTGCTTGGATGTTTGCTTTGGAGATCTCTTTTGGTTTTGCAGATTTTTATTTAGAGCCTCTGAGTATGTTTTCATGTATTTATGTGTGTTTTTTTCCAGTGCTGCTTTAATGGGTCTATGTGAGACTGGCGGTGCGATGCAAATATTTCCCTTCTTCTCTTGACTGTCTGATCCAGTCTTGGGTTAAGAGAGCTTAGCCTCTAGTTTGGCTGTATAATTGCATCTCTCACATGTATTAGTGTTTGGTGGTAGGAGGAGGGGGTTGTCTGTGTACATGAGGCAGTTGTAACATTGCCTCAGAATGCCCAGATTCACCAGTTGGACTAGAGAGTACACCTGAAACTGCCCTTTGGACATGCCTGGATAGGTACAGTGAACTGTTTTACTGGATGGCTGGTAAGGTCGAATAGAGAGCCTTGTCCTTCTGTACAGTACAGGAGGGTCTAGTGCTAGGGTTTATAAGTGCTTGCTATAAGTTTTGAGTAAGTGCCAGGCTGAGAAATGAGTGGCTTGAGTGCTTAAGTTGAAAGTTTGTCTAGTTCCAAGGGAAAAATTGAAGAGGAGACTTTGTGGAGCCGGGAATAGTTTTACCCTAGCTAACCGGCGCTGCCCAGCACGGAAAACCGGGCTATATTATTTAAAGTAATCCCAGAAATAAACACTGAATTGCAGTCACTTCTTTCTGAATTAGAAACATTATACAAATTTTAATTAAAAATTCTATGTTAAACTCTTCCCTGTTTTCAAAACGTTGGTCCAGATAGTTTTAAGATTGTAGTGTGTTCTTCATTATTATTTGCATCACATGCCCTACAATTTATTTCTCATTTCTTGCACATCTCTCCCTTTGAATTTTTTGAAATGTGTTATTACACAGACTACACAAAACTATGATGTGTTGTACATCAGAACATGCTATATATCACCCATTGTGAATTGTGTGCATACCTCTCAAGTATACCTCATTACGAGGAACGTTCCTCTTTTGGGGTCCTAAAATATTCATGTTCCACGAAGTTCCACATTGAAAGGATCTGTCACACATTCAGTGCTAACAATTTTTTTAATTAATATCCTTAGTAAATAGAACTTAATCATAATAATTCATTAAAAGAACTATTATGAAATTAAAAATATCGCATTCTAATCATCCTATGAGCTTCCTAGTTGAAGGTGTAAGTAAGCTGTTAGTACGTGTTCCACATTTTGCCCATTTGTTCCACATTATGAGAGGTAGTATCCCTTATTTTGGAGATGGAAGGTTGAGAGCTATGGTTGTGTGGTAATACCAATGAGCAATTACAATTCTATAAACATGCTAAAGCCTGCAACATACCTTTCTGACTGCAAGAGCAAATGCTGAACACACCCGTAAAATTCACATTCTTGAAGATTATTGCATCTTAACCAAGGTCAGAAGTGTGGCTTAGATATGCTGAGCAAAAACTGTTGTGATTAACATTAAGAAAAGGCTTTATTTTTGCAGTTATGTGCCATTGTAGGTTTAACTAATTGGTTTATTACAGCTTTACAGTTGGTCCAAAGGTAAAGGAAAATAAATGTCACTACCCAAAATGCAGTGAGTCACGGTAAACATTACAGTTCAAGGAACCTTGAAACCTAATCTTTCCAATCTGTACAATGATATTAGCCTTATGTAATTGTTATTAATGCCTTTCATACGTTAGACATTATGTCTGGAATCTGCTCTAGTGGTAAGTAAGAGCTATCAAAATGAAAAGGTAGACTAAACCAGTGTCTAAACAGTGGAGAATGTAAGAATACAGCAAATGAGAAAAAAAATCAGTTACTTCTCTCTCTCTCTCTCTCTCTCTATATATATATATATATATATATATATATATAGATATAGATATGCTTTGATTTTGTTTCTGATTTTACAACAAAACTGGTGGTTTAGTGAGTCCCTTGTCTACTCCACCTCGGGAAATTAAGTCCTGTTATGTTATTTCACCTCTTGTAGTCAGGCTTGCTTGCAATAGCTGGAAGCACAAACACAAATCAGATATATTCAGTATCCACTGTACTAATTTGTTGGTTCTTTTAAGTTGGCCCACATTGTAATATGCGAGTTAAAAGTCATTTGAAACAGAAAAATGTATCTTTAAGATACAGATGTCCTGGAAAATAGCGAACATAATCATGCATACTGGCAGTCCATGTCAGATGATAGTTTAAAATTGTTATTTCATGTAGCATTGCCCTTTCCTAAATTCATCACTTAGGAACTTACATACTGCATGCAGTATCACAACAGTGAAGTGATTGCGTGTGTGTGTGTGTGTGTGTGTGTGTGTGTGTGTGTGTGTGTGTGTGTGTAACCACAATAATATTTACAACCAGAGATCTGCAAACATAATAAATTAAAAAAATGTCAACTAAACCTCACACAAAAAAGAAAAAAACAACTATTTATAGGGGTGTCCATTAACCATCAAATCATTCAAGTTATTATGAAGTGATTGTGTTTTGTGTAAAAATGTGACATCGCTCAGTTGCCATTTAATAAAATACTGAATCTCATAAAAGAACAACAGAACATTCCCCCAGATTCTCAAAAGCCTGCACGGAGTGCAAGAAGAGTGCAGTAGCTCACGCAGGCAATATGTCTGTCGTGCAATCCAGGAACAGATGGCAGGGGCATACATGAGAGCTCCAGCAGTAATCTTGCATGGACTAAGCCCTGGTATGCAAATCACCTAATTTGCTTTAGAAATCCATGCAAATTAGGTGATATTGCATTCCAGGAAGCTTGCAATAGTCCGTGCAAGATAAGTACAATCTGCAGAAATTTACTCAGTTACTAACCAAGTACATTTCTGCATATTCCAAAACAGAGCTATGACAGCTCCAAATAAAGGCTGAATATTATTGAGGAAGCATGCCAATGGCCAAGTAGAAGACCATTGGCATTGCAAACTGTTTAAAAAATTAATAAAGCAACTTTAAATTTTTTTCGCCGTTCTCGGTTGTTTAAGCATAGGGCAGCAAATAGGATAGGGGGGAAAATAATAAAATAAACTGAAAATGACCATTCTAACAAAAATCAGTATTCTGCCATGCAAGTCAATGGCACAAAAAAGACAACTTGGCCAGTGAGTAGTGGTTGCTAAGGGGGAAGGCTCAGTGTGGGACATGTAACTATGCATTAGTAGGCAATCCTATGCAAATGAGGGAAAGGTTAGTGAATCACAGATTTTCCCAGAGTGTGAGGCAGGTCCCAAGAGTGTAAGAGTATAAATAGCTGGGTGCAAGACTAGGATACAGGTGACATCATGGGGGAGTGTGTCAGGCATACTGTAAGCAGATTGGAGACCTGTGGCTCGAGATTGCTCCTAGGTTAGCAAAGCTAAGCCAGGGGTGTGTCTAAGCCTGCCTAGCACACTTTACAAAGTGTAAGCCAGTGTGCGCGCCACACATCAGGTCCTACAAGGGAGAAAAAGGAAGTTAAACCAGGAAAAAGCAGCTCTGCGCACATATGAGCACTCTGTTTGTGCAGCGCGCACATGGACGTAAACAGGGAAGCAATGGGAAGGGAAAACAGCAGTAGGAAGGTAATCAAGGAGAACTAGCTTAGCTGACAGGTGAAATGTATCAAAATCAGCCAATTACACAGGCAGCAGACCAGCCCAGCCCAGCACACCACTATAAACTATGCAAACACCTTTCCCTCTTGTTTTTCCCCAAAACCCTGCACCACCAGTTTATACAGACCGGAAATTTTACAAAACGAAAACAAGAGAAAAAATGTTAGGGGCTGCTTTTGCTATCATAAACCAGCATGTGCAAGAGGCTGAGGGTGGTGAGGATGTGAATGCTGCTGAGCAACCCACAATGAGGCGACAGAGAAGAGTGTACAGACCCAGGGTAACCTACCAAGGGCTACATGAGCTGGAGATAGTGGAGTGCTATAGGGTGGACATGGACCTCCTACAGCAAATTGTTGAGCTGTGCCTGCCATGCCTCACACACAGAAATAACAGAGGGGAAGCCATCCCAGTGTATACCAAGGTATATATAGGTCTAAGAATACTAGCTACAGGTACCTTCCAAAGGCCAACTGGGGATATGATGGGGATTTCACAGGCATCAGCATCCAGGGTACTCCACCAGTTCCTGGATGCCATGTCAGCACATGTCGGTGAACATCAATATTTCCCCATCACCCGTGAGGCGTTGGCCAGCAATATGCATCTCTTTCACCAGATAGCAGAATACCCTGAGGTAGTGGGTGCAATAGACTGCACGTACATATGCATTAAAGCACCACAAGGTGAGTGGGGTAGGGTCTACATCAACATCAAGGGCTTCCCCTCCATCTACTGCCAGGTCATGTGCGATGCCCAGGGCATACTAATGAATGTGTGTGCTGGCTGCCCTGGAAGCGACCACGATTCCCACATCTGGCATCTGACGCAGCTGTACCAGAGATTTGCCAATGGGGACATCCCACACGGTCACCTAGTGGGGGATGCTGGATATGCACTGGAGCCATGGCTGAGGACACCCATCAGAAATGCACACACACCCGAACAAGAACATCATAATGATGCACACGCACAAACACGAATCATAATAGAGTGTGTGTTTGGGATGCTCAAGTCATGGTTCCAGTGCCTGGACACATCCGGTGGAGCCTTGCAGTACTCACCAACTACATGTACCCAAATTGTCCTTGTATGTGCCATGCTACACAATATGATCCTGCAGAAACAGCTGCAGCAGAAACAGCACAGGGCAGGGCCACACAACCCCCCACCAGTGCCATGGCCTGCACAGGTGCAGAGTGACTCAGAGGAGGAACAACCTGAGTCTTCTCCAGTAGGCAGAAGGAGGTGTGCCCAGTATGCCCTGGCCTTGGCCAAGAGGCAACACATAGCGCATGCACTGACACAGTAGTGACTCAGGGAATGACACCTCTCTCCGACTCGCACATACAGTAAAAGGGGTGCCAAACATGACACTACCTGTGCTCAACCATGTATAGGGAGTGTACTATGTGCATCTGACATAGGCAGCCCTGCATCACCATCCTCAGTACTGGGACACCCACAAGGTAAGTGACGCACACATGCCAGTTGGGGGGGGGCACATATCCAACAACAGTCACAGCCAGCAGGATAGGTGTAGACAAACACAAATAAATGCTGTACAATGGCCTCTGAATGAGCCCCATGGGTAACCCCTACCCCAGCCCTACACAGACAGACTACAGCAGGGCAGCCAGTTGGATGTCAGTTGTGAAGGCTAGGAAGTCAGAAACTAATATGTAGGGAGTGAACGCTACGATCTGTAGTACACTGGTATGCCTCTAGCCAGCACAATAGGTAAGACTACAGTCTGAAATGGTGTACCCAACATACCAGTACAGTCCTAGCAAATGTGTAAAAGTGTAAGGTGTGCCCCACCATCCCATGTACACTTATGGTAACAGTCAGGTGTGCCCCCCCACCCCTGTGTAGAAATGTAGAAACGGTTTGGTGCCCCCCCCCCCCGCTAAGCAGAAATGTAGCAGCAGTCAATGCCAAATGACTGATGTATACCCTGCAGACATAGCATGCTACCTGTTGGTGTACAGCACAAAGGTCAGCACCACAGTACACACCACCTGGACTTGATCCACACATGCAATAGCGATGGCCATACTTGGCATGCTCACACACTTAGAGGAATGAAGGCAATGTCAGTCAATAACATACTGAAAGCCCATACTGGGCATGCTCACACACAAACACAAGAAGGCCATGTCAGTAAACAACAGTGGACCAGGCATATCTGACAGTTGCAGTTCTCAGTGCAGACACATGTCAGTATGCACCACTCCTGTTTCGCATACACAGTGGATAGGAATACAGGCATATATGTAAGGACAACACATTATAATAAGCCAAAGGTAGACAGACATAGATGTGTTGAAGAGGGTGACCATGACAAGGAGACATCTGGGCCTGTCCCACCCAGCACACAGTCAAAGGGCCCCAAACACATGAGGTGCAGGTGTCACTCACTGCAAATACTAGCCACCAGTATCTGTTGGCATGACGGCATGTTGCACGTGTCAGCTGTGCAACATGACTGTACAAAGAAGATATCATCTAGTAGCTGTATACACGTACCTGTGGCATATGACCCTGTGTGTGCCTGCATGTGGCATGTCAACCCCAACATGAATGTGTTATGGCCCATGCAAATACCGCCCTCCCCACAGCAGTATCATGACAAGCCTGCTGTGGTCATCCAATGTGAAATACACTTTTGGGGGAGCTGTATCTCAGTAATCCTCATGGTGCATCCCATAACTGTGTACTGCTGTACTGATAAACTAGTTAGGTAGGAGTCCTAACCCCAGACTTGGCAACTGTGTGAGTGTGTGTATGTGTGCATGTCTCGGTCCCTGGCTGTGTAGAGAGAAATGCTTTCTAGGCTACTCATACTCAGTACAGTTCATATACACAACATTAGCAAGGCTGCAGATGTCACGCACCTAGAAATACACCTCTGGGGAAGTCATCGCCCAGTAATCTCCGTAGCACACCTTGTAACTGCGTACTGCTGCAGTGTGATAAAGTAGTGAGGTAGGTGTTCTCTCCCCAAACCTGGCAACTGTGTGTGTGATGGTGTGTGAATCTGTGTGTGTGTATGTATCTGACTGAGTAGGGAGCAATGTTTTTAGGCCACTCACACCCCGTACAATACACATACTTGACTTTGTCAAGGCTGCTGATGTCACGCACCTAGAAATACACCTCTGTGGAAATCATAACCCAGTAATCTCCGTAGCACCCCTTGTAACTGCATACTGCTGTAGTGTGATAAAGTAGTGAGGTAGGTGTTCTAACACCAGACCTGGTGATGGTGTGTGAATCTGTGCATGTGTGTATGCCTGACTGAGTAGGGAGCAATGTTTTTAGGCCACTCACACCCCTTACAATGCACATACTTGACTTTGTCAAGGCTGCTGATGTCACGCACCTAGAAATACACCTCTGTGAAAATCATAACCTAGTAATCTCTGTAGCGAGCCTTATAACTGCGTACTGCTGTAGTGTGATAAAGTAGTGAGGTGGTATACTAACCCCAGACCTGGCAACTGTGTGTGTGTGTGTGATGGTGTGTGAATCTGTGTGTGTGTCTAACTGAGTAGGGAGCAATGTTTTTAGGCCACTCACACCCCATACAATACACATACTTGACTTTGTCAAGGCCGCTGATGTCACTCACCTAGAAATACACCTCTAGGGAAATCATAGCCCAGTAATCTCCATAGCGCGCCTTGCAACTGCATACTACTGTAGTGTGATAAAGTAGTGAGGTAGGTGTTTTGACCCCAGACCTGGCAACTGTGTGTGTGTGTGTGTGTGTGTGTGTGTGTGTGTGTGTGTGTGTGTGTGTGTGTGTGTGTGTGTGTGCATGTGTGTGATGGTGTGTAAATGTGTGTGTGTGTGTGTGTGTGTGTGTGTGTGTGTGTGTGTGTGTGTGTGTGTCTGACTGAGTAGGGAGCAATGTTTTAGGCCACTCAAACCCCGTACAATACACATACTTGATTTTGTCAAGGCTGCTGATGTCACTCACCTAGAAATACACCTGTGGGAAAGTCTTAGCCCAGTAATCTCTTTAGAGCATCCTGTAACTGCGTACTGATGTAGTGTGGTGTAGGACTGTGGTAGGGTCCCATCTCCACCCATGGCAGTTCTGGATGTTTTGTGTGTGTTGCAATGTCTTTGTATGGAGCAATGCATCATAGGCTACTCACTCGCAGAACATTTCAAATGCCCTACATTGGCAATCCTGCTGATGTCATTCAATGTGAAGTAACATTTTGGGAAGAAAGTTCTTTAGTAATGCCTGTGGTGCAGCCTATAACAACTCTGTGCTATGTTGTGATATAGACCTCGATCAGGGGTTCTATACCCACACATGTCAGTTGTGGATGTTATGTGTGTGTCTCACTGTCTGTGTAGGGAGCGATGCATTTTAGGCTAGTCACTACAATACAGTTGAAAAGCCCTACTTTGGTAAACCTGATAATGTCATTCAATGTGAAATACACCTTTGGGGAAGAAAGTCTCTAGCAATCCCTGTGATGCGTCCCATAACAGCTCCAGGATATAGTGTGATATAGACCTTGATCAGGGGTTCTATTCCCACTCATGTCAGTTCTGGATGTGTGTGTCTCACTGGCTGTGTAGGAAGCAATGCATAGGCTAATCACTTGCAGTACAGTTGAAATGCCCTACTTTGGTAATCCTGCTGATGTCATTCACTGTGAAATACATCTGTAAGGAAATAGTACTCCAGTAATGTCAGTGGTGTGTAGTATAACTGTGTAGTGCTGTAGTGTAATAAAATAGTTAGGTAGGGGTTCTACTCCCAGACATGACAGGTGTGTGTGTGTGTGTGTTCATGTCCTGTGTAGAGGTGAGTGTGTGTCAACTGTGGGAATTGTGGAGGGGGTTTTGCTAATTTATTTTATGGTGGCCCTACTATATATCACAATGTCGACCATACAGGAATAACATATGTAAATTAGCTGGGAGGCTGGGGTGCAAAGCCATACCTATACATGTGACATCAAGGCTAGACAATCCAAGTTAGCAACCCCACTATTACCCAGAGCACACACTCAACACGTGTCATATGAACACACATGCCTAGGCAGCATGCAATATGTGGGTAGTACACTGCATATCGGCCACTGATAGTAGCTAAACAGTGATAGCAGTGGGATACAGAGGGCATGTCACCCTGCCCATCTGTCCAATATACACGTACATGCAGACAGTGCACATCTACCATTTCCCCAATGGACACCAGTATCACCTGTGGTGCCTTCACATGTGACTCACAACGGACATACCATGCCTGGCAACATGTCCTGTATGGACAGATGACACTGACATCAGGAAATGCTGTTGGCATGCCATCAATGTAGGTGAAGGGTAAACCTGCTGCCCAGTACCAGTCCCTGCCACAGGTGGGCAAGACTGGCACATCTGATGATAATATGTGTTCACAACATGTGCCAGACACCCCAGCTACAGTTCCACATGTCACTGTACATGCATGTGGGAGGTGTGCACATCCCAGACACCATCCATGTCATGGACTAAAGAACACATACATGGCATGTGGTGTACAGCATTGGCCACACACAACAGTCAACCAGGTGACTGGATGGGGGATGCAATACCCACCTGTGTGGGCAAATGCAGTAACTACAGGCCTGAGCCACAATGCAGACCATTGTCATGTGGCCTGACCTCAAGGTATACCCATCATCTACCCTTGTACAACCTGCTGGCACAGTTGATCACCACACACCCATGTAGACATGCACCCATGCATGTCAGAACTGGCACCCTTTGTGTTTGTGTGTGTGTGTTGTATGGTGCGTATGTCCACATCCACACTCACTACAACCCCCCAGGGCATACTGAAGCATGCTGTCTGATGTGTGACATCTCCTCGTACCCTTTGCCCACATGGCCTCCATATGACCCATGTAGTGCATGTGATACCTGCACATTGATGTGTTGTGGAAATCCCAGTAGTGATGAGTTGCACTCCTGGCCCTGCTAAGTGTGTCAATGTGTGTGCATCCCTGTGTGAGTGTGCCTGTGCTGACGCTGGCACCTGTACATGCAGACAGGCACGTGTACGACATCTATCGTATATCTACTGTATCCCTGTTGCAGATGTCACTCACCCTCACATATATGTTCTGAATGCTCCACATCAGGTAACCCATGTGGTGCATCCAATAACTGCATCGAACTGTGATAGCACTACATAGTTGTCAGGGGTTTGATACCCTGTGCTGGTAGGTGATTGTCATGAACATGCTTCAGTTTTACACCCCCACCCCACCCTGACATGTATTTGCCACTGTCTGCCTCCCCCACTCCCTCTCTGGTGGATGTGGGGATCCACACCTGCCTTGCTTAGGCAGCAGCATGTGTATTTATGTGATGCTCATGATCAGCTGATGGTCTCTGCATGAACTGCAGTGCTCCCCTATCTGATTGCATGTGGAACAGCTGTGGTAACAATCCCATAGCCAATTGCATGGAAACACATTCCAATACCTAGGAACCTCGTGGTGGTGTTGGGCCTTTTCAGTCACTGTGAGCAGGAACTAGATCTGTTGTTTGGCAAACGGCATCCCAGATGGATTGTGGGTTCACCTCCAACAACATACACTGTGGAAACAGGCCAACAAACAGAAGGGGGATGTGCCTGACCTGACTACAGAGTGTAAGTGCTGCTATACTGCATTTGGAGTAATGTTGGTTTAATAGTGTTTGTCTGGATATGCCTGTCATACATGTAGTAATACCTGCCATGTCAGTCCCATGTATATGAGGAATCCCCATCTGCAGGGACATCTGCAAACTGGACAGTGTTGTACCTATGGTTTTATGTGTTATCCACAGTGCATCCCTCTGTGGAATGCAGACAGTAGTGTGAGGATTGCAGTCTGTAGATGGTGAAGGCCGTGACAGTTACTGACTTCATATCCCTCATAGGACATATGTTGCAACAAACACCATTACAATGGAAGAAATGCAAGGTTATCACAGCAACATGTCTATACTGGCCCTGTGTATGTGCTGTCAGCCACACCACTGTCAATGTTTGTACATATGGCATGCATGAAGTGGTGCATATGTGCTGTACACCATAAATAGGGTCTATATTAGAACACCAAACTTTCAAATTTTCGAGCGTTCTAATATCGACCTGTTTTCAGCGAACACTGAAAATATCAAAGAAACAGAAAAACAATTTTTTTTCCTAGGGAAAGAATTTGATTGTCCATTTTTGTTGCTTCAGTATTTTCAGCGCTGTGGTGGAAAGTTATGGGTCGGGTTCAGGTAAGTGTGTGATTGTGTGGACGTGAGGGTTAGGGTGGGTTAGGTGAGTTAGGGTTAGGGCGTGGGTCAGGTAAGTGTGCAATTGTGTGGGCGTGATGGTTAGGGCAGGGTAGGTGAGTTAGGGTTAGGGTGCAGGTGAGGTGACGGGCTTTAGGGTTAGGGTTTGGGTTAAGGTAAGTGGATAGTTAGTGGTGTAAGTATAGTTTAGTGTAGGGTTAGGTGTAAGAGTTTAGGTGTATGTGTGTGGATTGCTATTTGTTTGGTGTGCTTGTGTAGTGTGTATGTGTTTTGGAACAGAAAATTTTTTCCCTAGGAAAAAAATTTGCTGTTCTGTATGTTCGATGTTTTAAATTTTCGATTAAATTTTTGATTAATAGGGTTTGATATTAGAACACTCGAAATTTTGAAAGTTCGGTGTTCTAACATAGACCCCATAAATAGTGTCATCATATCTGATAACAGGCCAGTGATATATCAGAGTGCTGCACATGTTATGTACATTAGGGGCTATATTTCATGACATAAGCTGGACATTCTGTGGATGTTTGTACAGTACTGAGGTCTGTGTAGTGATGGTGAATGTTGGCAGTGTGTGTATTGTTAATATGTACTTTAGCCTGTGTACAGACTGTGGTAGATGTCATTGTCCTACCTCCTCATCTATCAGATGTTACATGCTGTCCCACTGTATGGTACCGTTTCACCGTACACGTTTGTAGGGCCATACACACACATGTCCAAAACCACAGACAGCCATCAGACCAAACCATGTAGCAGCCCAGTATATGTAGGGACATTCTGTGACTGGCACATATGAGGATGGTGTAGAACAGATAGCCCATATACTGTAATATTATGCTAGCCTACCATATGCAGCTGTCGCTGTGTTCACATTGGTTGTGGTAATGCACTGTCACACAGGTGTATCTTACCCTGTACTGCGATATGGCTGTTGAGCCTGCTATATATGCAAGTACATGTGCATTCTCCCATACAAGATGTAGGCCAGTGTTGAGCCAGTCTGCCTGTAGCCTGCACAGTGCATTGTTACATGCCTAACATTGTAGTGTACTTAACCAGTGGGATTTCATGTGCAGATACTTGCCAGATGTACTGCTGCTGGGCCTCCCTTAAATGCCAGGTATGTCAGACAGACCAGTGGGATGCTGTACAGATGTATGTCAATATCTAGTGGGTAGTATGTGTCCATGGTACCCCTGTACCAGCAGTCATTATGTGTCAAGTCAGACAGGAGTGTGTGACTCCAACACCTATAGTGCCAAATGTATACCAGTCGTTATGTGTTATACCCATCTACATGGCTGTCTACATCCATATTGTCAGGCCCAGTACACATATGGTGCACTAAGGGAATATGTGCATACCTCTGGACTGTACAGGGTGTGTCCAAAGTTCCATATAAAGTGGCCAATATCTCTGCTGCACTCCACTGGGGCATTACATGCTAGCAGCGGTACATT